>NC_084939.1:25245913-25557884 GCF_958298935.1 Phragmites australis
CCACAGGTCAGGAGATGCCATGACACCAGAGAGACCTAGGTGGATTGACATGGGTGGAGACGGGAGGGAGCATGGCACCAGATAAAGGCCGTTCTAGCTTTTACCATGAAGAAGAACCGTCCTCGTTGCCTGGTCCTTGACACAGAAAAATCAAGATGAAACTCGACACAAGCATTATTATCGGGCGAGCTTGTGCACAGACATGATATGCTTGCTGATGCAAGGAACATGCAGTATGCTCTTGAGATGAAGAGGTCTAGTTGAGCTAGAAAGCATAGAATGACCGCTATGGGAAATTGGCATACCTGAACCATTGGCAACCTGAACTTGATCCTTCCCGGTGTAGCGCTCATGGACATGAAGGCGGTCGAGGTCGCTTGTCAGATGATCGGTGGCGCTAGCATCTGCATACCAGTTGGTGTCGATGGAGTAGGAGGCAGTGTTTGTAGAGTTGCTGGTATGCTCACGGTTGTCGTCGGGCTGGTACACATGGTTGAAACGCTGGCGGCAACACAGCGTAGCGCATCGTGCCCATACTTTGAGCACACCTGGCAGGTGGTCTTGTTGCCGCCTCGACTGTCGTTGCCACGACCATGATTCTAGCCACGGCCACGACCTTGTCCACCATGGCCACCACCGTTGTTACCATCATGATTCCGAGTGGAAGAATTTGCCGAGGGATGAATCTCATCGGAAGAAGTGTGTCGTTCAAGATGTAGTTCAACACTGAGAAAATAGGCATAAAAACAATTAAGGCCCACCAGATTGTCACGTGCAGTGATGGCCGTGGCGAGCGGTTCATACTCCGATCCAAGACCGGCCAACATGTAGCCAAGGATCTCCTCGTCGGTAAGAGGGTTGCCGATGGATGCCATGGTGTCGGCATGGGCCTTCATGTTCGAGAAGTACTCAGTGGCTGACAAGTCCTTCTTCTTCAGGTTAGAGATTTGATATCGCACTTGCATGATTCGTGCACCATTCTGCGATGAAAACATGGTGTGCAATGACTCCCAAACAACATGCGACGTGGTGCACTATGTTACTTGGCCGAGTATATCCTCGGTCATCGATGAGAAATGGGCGTTGAGGATGTGCTGGTCCTGGGTGAACCAGCGCAGGTAGTCAGGGTTGGACACCCGACTCTCTGGGTATCAACGACTCCTTTAGTGATGAAATGTGACAACGCTACAGTCGTGTTGTCGACATAGCCAAACAGCTGTTGCGTGCGCAACATAGGAACGACTTGGGTCTTCCATAGGAAGAAGTTCTCCTTGGTGAGGTGAATGGTGATGGAGTGGCTGATCGAGGGGACCGGGATGCTCAAGGAGGTGGTGGTGATGCCGGCGCTGCTCATTGCGAGGGTAGGGAGCGACATGGCATCGGAAAAAAAAAAGGCAGCGTAGACATATATTGGCTCTGACACCAAGACAGAGAAAATGTTTTGGCGTAATCAACCAATCAGATTGATGTTCAATTTATAGTGTAGAATGGATTGGAGTACAAGGAATTTTACAACAGAAAGAATCTCAATAGATTGAGATCAATATCTCCTAATATTGTGAGATGCCGGATATATTATTTTTACCGGATATTGCCAGATATACATGTACAACTTCCTTGTTTAACACGCAGATACGGGAGGTGCAGGCATCGGGGAGGAAGCTGTTCACGGTGGGCAAGGCGCCGGGGTTGTCGGCGCTGACGGCGGGGTTGGCAGAGTGGAGCGAGTGTCCGGATCTGGGATCGAACGGGGACCTGCTAGCATCGAGGGACTTCCAAACGACGGCGTCAGTGCTGGTGGTGCTGTCGGACTGGTGTCGGTAGAGCTGGGCCTGGGCGCCGACACCATGCCCGCGGCGGCAAGGCCGCCACGGCCATCGGCGTAGCCATAGCCGATAGCGTCGGGAGTCGGACAGGACGGGTAGCGTAGGTCGTGAAGCTGACCTGCTCTTCGTGGAAGCAACTAGCTAGCATGCATAGGCCCAGCAGTAGCAGTTGACAAAAGACTATCTGGCCTGGAACAGGGCCAACCTGAGCTTGCTGCCAGCGATCATCGGAGAAACTTGAGTGTCACTCCGATGAGATCCTGGCCGCCTAGTCAGTTAGGACCTCGGACATGTATAAATGCTTTTATTTTGGGTGTAGAACATGCATGCATGATAGTGTGCAAAAGTTGGATAGATATTCTTTGGAAGGAGTATATGACTTGTTTCTTGTTTACCAGATTACTCAGAAGCAAACTTATAGTGTCTGGTCATGATCAATGTGTTGAAACAATTCTCTTGATAACTCCTAATTGAACTTGCGATCTTGACCGGCACTCTGAGTTTGCTGAACAGGTGAATATTAATATATATGTTTCCTCTGCTGAAGAGGAACACCGAAATAATCAACCAAACGCTACATGGCACCCTACCTCTGCTCCGGCACGGTAAATATATGCTTCATGCTGGGCCTCATTTTCCTTATTGTCCTGGGCTTGGAGACTAGTACTGTGCTGGGTCTCTAAAAGAAGCGCTGGGCTGGGCTGGGCTGCACCGTGACGACATATCTCGGATCATGGAATTATATATATATATATATATATATATATATATATATATATATATATATATATACTAGTCTGTACTTCCGAGAGTACATACTCCCTATTATGATATATCACATAAATAAACTAGATATATTTCTTTGTCACTATAAGTATACTTATATACTTATTCCAAGATACTCTAATGTGAACAAGTTTGTATTTCTGAGAGTACATACTCCATACTATGATATATCATATAAATGAACTAGATATACTCCTTTGTCACTATAAGTATACTTATATACTTATTCCAAGATACTCCAATGTGAACTATATGAAAAAAAATAAAAAAGAAGTCCATCAATTTTATTAGATTTTGATAATACCTTTGTATTTGTACATAAAATGTAATACACTCAAAAAATATATACAAACCACTAAAAAACTATACATATCACTTGGATGATCTTATATACTCACATGCTCCATATACATACCATTTATCACATGAGATACTTCCTATGTAATAAGATACGTAGGTGGAGTATATACTCCCGGGAGTACCATATATATATATATCAAATATTTTAAATTATATGCCCGTTTGAAAAATAATGAGATCTACCCTATCGTCGCCCGTTTAGTTCAACGGGCGAGAACAAGGTCTCGCCCGTTGACTTTATGGGCCCCGGTTGCCAATGAATTTATTAACTGAAGAGAGGAAGGTCTCGCCCGTTCAGCGAACGATAACTTGATCTTGCTCATACAACGGGCGACATATTTGTATCGCCCATACCGAGCGACATATTCAATTTAATTCAATTACAAAAATATATGTATAATTAGTTTTTGTAATATGGATTTTGTATTCCGTAAATTGAAAAATATTGCACATTCATTCGGCGGAAAATGGTAGTTGTGCATACAGATGTCCAAACAGTTCATTCTATCCTTAATTTTAGTTGGATGTCATTTTGTCGATATTTCTTTATTTAGTTGGTGTAAAAGTGTATGGAATTTTTTTTACGAAGTGACTTTGTGAGAATACAAAATCTAATTTGTCGAACAATAGTAGTTATGAAGCATAAATATCATATAACCCAGCATGGAGTTTACATACACTAATAAACATTACATAGGGCATAGGTTTTTCATTGTTACGCTAATGGACCCTAGCCATAAAAAAATGACAACAAACATTGATATGTACGTTACATCTAAAGACTAACCTAACAGCGTGCCGCTGCTAAATCTAACATACCTTAGAGAATGAAAATAGACAGGGGTACAATATATGCTTTCTACTGAGTGCACATATGATATTTGACCTTCTTCAGGGCATTGAGACCCTCTGTCTTAGTGCGATGGGCACTCTCCTGCTTCCTTTCCTTCTCTGCTTCGCGTGCTTCAGCTATGATGTGCTCCTCCACTACTTTTCTCATACGCTGCTCCTCCTGATGCTTCAACCTTAGTTCCTCCTATTGTTACTCGTACTCTCGATATTCATAAGCTTCTCTCCTCCAGCGTATCTCTATGCCAACCCACCGCTTCTAGTCCTCATTTTGCTCTATGTCCAACTATTCCATGAAGTCACAGATAGATAGAGGAGACTAGACAAATAAAATAAGAGAAGAGATTAGTAAGACAGTACATAAAATCGTATAAATATAATCTAAATGTTGGACTATATCTAACTCTAATTCTAAAACTAGATATATATTTTAACCTATATCTAGTGACTATCCTAACAAGTTTATAAAAGAAAACATATATCTAACATGGAGGACTTGGTTGTGAGATCGCGTGCCCCACCATGGGTTTTCCACCATTGACCCAAGGACGCGCAGGCGAGGAGTGAGTCAATCATCGTACCCTTAAAAAACTTCTCTCGCCTTAATCTTTTTTCTTTGTACTAGTAGTATAAGCATAAGCTAGGTAGGAGTGCAGGAGGCAGATAGACCAGTTGATGGTGTGTTTACTTAGCTGGCAGGCGTCCATGCATGCATGCCATGTTTAACTAGCATATCATATGTGCACGGTGACGTGCCTAGCAACTTTTGACACATCCAATCTTCAAAAATTTGTGCTCGCAGCTAAGTACGATATATATCCTAGCTAGCTAGAAGAATATAGCATGTAATACATGTGTCTAAGCAATGGTATATAATTCTAGAATTCCATGTCTGCGAAATGGCATTCTAAAAAAGAACGAAGGGCCGGTCAATTCTTTGAAACAAACCTTATTACTTTGTACCACTAATACTTTACATGCATATGAGTGTGGTCACCTTATGATTGCATGTGAGATATATAGATGGATGGATGGATGGATGGCACAGTGACAGTACATTCTATGGTTTCAGAAAAAAGTGTAACAGTAATGCTCTCGTTTAGTATAGTATACCATATCTGATTTTTAGTCCGAATAATACTTATTACTGAAACAACGTTGGTTCTGATATATAGAAGCAATCTGTAGCGTATTAGCAGACTTTATATAATTAAGAAACCTATATGTATTATATATATTTGTTACCTTGGCGGATGTTCTGAAGTAAGAAGGACCTTGAAGAAAAGTTTGAAGAAGAGGAAACTAAACCGAAAGCTAACTTTTGGCTAACCAACAACACAGAAAGGCTAGTCAGAAGGCATATTTAAGACTGTCCAATCTTACTGAGGCATAACATGTCGTATCTCTCAACAAGAGCAGACAAACACTCTAGATATAGATTAATTATTAACTGGAGACATGCTGCACGCAGTGTCACATGGGGCAGGTACGCAGGATAGTGAGATACTCTTGCCCAAGCAAGTAAACAAGGAGAAAGATGCAGAAGAGAGCTCATATCAAGGTGGTGGACAAGGGAAACACGATGGATGCAAGCACTGCTTGCACCGATGCCTTGCACAGTTAAGAACCCGTGATCTGTACATGCACGCATGCCTCGGAAGTCGTACGTGTGGACTGTCCTTGTGTTCGCGACCAAAATTTGTCGTGCGGTTGCTTGTATAATTTTATTGCGTCAGTCTTACTATTACTAATTAGTTACCTCAGATGAGGCACGTTAAAAAAAAGAGAAGTTCTAGAAATTCTCAAAAAAAAACAAAGCATGCCACTATTGATTTGGTGGACTCTAATAATTATTGACAACACTAATAATTGGATTTAACATGTTTTTAAATTACCCACATTTGCTATTATAAAAAAAATTAATCCAAAGTGCCCCAATACATGCTATTACTAATTAAAGGCTCCTTTTAGAGCCTTCACGTTAATCCTCGGATGAGACGCACTAGAAAAAAGCAAAATGCTATAAGTTTTCACAAAAAAGCCAAACATTCCACCATCGATTTGGTGGACTCTAGTCATCATTAAGAACAATAGCCATTGAATCTAACATATTTCTAAATTACCCACTTTTGCCATTATAAAAAATAACCCAAAGTGCTCTAATACATGCTTCTAAATTACCCACATATGCCATAACCCAAATTACCCCCAATACATGCTTATAAATTACCTATATCTGCCATTATGAAAAACCTAACCAAAAGAAAGTAGATATTTGCTTCTAAATTATCCACATCTACCATTATAACAAAATTAACTCAAAGTATCACTACCTTGTAAAGTTCCATATGCTTTCTACCTAAACATTAATTTAGGTCTCTCTTTTAATTATATTGTGGAGTCTGAAGACAAACTAAAAAAAGAAAATAGTATACCATGAATACCCACACATATATTGATAAATATCATGAACGCAAGGAAAAAAATAAGAAAAATAATTTTATGCAAGACTCTGATTCAATATAGAAATATAATAAGAAAACGTGGTTAATATACACACATCGGCCACATCTAAATTATAAATTATGGGCATTTAACAAGATTCTATTATTCATATATTTTCTAAATATATTTGTGGCCCCTGCAGACGCGCGGGTTAATGAACTAGTATATATTGTACGACTATTTTAAGAGGCCTAGCTAGGACTAAGTCAAAGACTCTAGATAAAAAGGGCCGGCCATAGCGTAAAGGCCGATCAATTGATCGAGTTGCATCCTGAGATGGACAGGGGAAAAGCTATCAATAATGTGGTCATGATGCGGACAATCATCTCGGTACAGATACACGTACAGGGCTCGCAAGTTGTAAGGTTTGGAGTGACGCTGTGTTCAGTGAAAGCCTGAAGCTTGCGCAGCGTATCGTTGCACAGTAAGCAGGACTTGCTGCTCATGCTGTGCAGCGTATCGTTTCTTCGCAAGACAACACATGCATGCACCGTGGCCAGTGGTTTCCAAAGAGCTGACAGATCGAGGAGGAAGCCAATCGAATTAATCAAGGGGTTCGGGGTCCCTAGCTAACTCTTTTGCAGATGGCGCGTGACTTTGTGAGCTAGCCCTTTGACTGCATGCGTGCCGTACTCATATACCTCGATAATTTCATATATGTGTCTGGGTGTATTGTAGTTTACTGTTGCAATTACGATTAAAAAATAGTATAGTTGCGTCACCCCGCAGTTACGATTCAAAAAACAGTATAGTTGCGACTCAAAAAATATGTCAGTTACTACAAATATTTATGATCGCAACTGGTATCTTATCTAGGTGTAATTATGCACTTTTTGTCATGTAATCGCAATTGAGTCACTTCTGCGTACACCCCAGTTACGATCCAAAAAGCAGTATAGTTGATATCGTAACTGATTTTTGTGTCATATGATCGTAACTCAACTATATGTGCTGTCGTAACTGACTATTTTCTTAGTCGTAACTATGATCGTAATTGGGCCACCTCTGCGCACACCCCAGTTATGATTAAAAAGCAATATAGTTGCTATCGTAACTGACTTTTTATGTGATCGTAACTCAACTATATGTATTGTCGTAGCTGACTATTTTCTTAGTCGTAACTGAGGGTGGCGCAGCAGTAAACTACAATGCTTCTCGTAATTATACACTTTTTATCATGTGATCGTGACTCACCTATATGTGTCATCGTAACTGACTAGTTTCTTAGTCGTAACTGGGGTGATGCAGTAACTGCAACAATTGAGAGTGACGCAACGTAGCTTACTGTTGCGCCTAAGCGCAGAATAGACTCGCCGTGTGTGTATATATATATATATAGTTTTTTCTGTACTTCTTGGTGTACATACTCCACCTCTAATTGTGTTCAGAAAATAATATGTATATTTTAAAAAATAGTATATACATCTAAGAAAGATTATATACTTCACTTATAAAGAAGTATAAGTATCTCAGAAAGTAGTATATACATCTTAAAAATAGTATATATTTTAATTATAACAGAATCAACTATAGATCAAATACTCCTAAGTGTGTGTGTGTGTATATATATATATATATACACTGGCGGAGGGTAATGGAGACCAAACTGGGCCTTGGCCCCCCCTTCTAAGTTGCTAAACATGTATTGAACTAGTATATATGTGAGTAAATTAAAGAGGAAAAAAGGGTTTGAATCTGATTGCTCAACGCAATGGACAGTAATATCAGACTTTCAAGACAAAGCTAGCTCTTACAAAAACGCATTTAGCTTTTATGTTGTTTTTAGCCTATTAGTTAGCCGTTGCTATTCCATTTAGCTTCCCTTTTTCTCTTCCAAAGCATAAGACTAGCAAGATCTCATGCATGTTAATGTGTTGTTTTGCACTTTTTTTCTCCTGTCGCACGGCTGCTCATCTATCTTTTCTTTAACATTTAATTTTTGCTCCTTGATTTTCAAAGTAGAAAAATAGCTTATTTGTTTTATAATGCGAGATGAATAGCAATGGCCTTTTTGGCCCCCCCCCCTTGTTATCAGTTCACGCTCCGCCACTGTGTATATATATATATATATATATATATATATATATATATATATATATATTGAATTTTAATCATTCTCCGTATTCGTCGGTCCTACTCCTAATAGAGAAACATTTCGTCCCGTATGTTCTAGACAGGTATGTGGTTCCAAGGTCATGCATGAAATGCCACCAACATGGTACTGTACGGGTTCCACTGGTAGCCATGATCGTATAGTCCCAAGCTTAAGCTTTTACTGCTTGTCTCGACGGATTAATCGGCATTCTGTCCGAGATCAGGGTGTAATCGAGATTGACAATCGTGTCACCTTCTACCCGGCTAGTCTAGAGGATTGATCTATTGAGCTTGCGGGTTAATTCATGCATGGTCCATGTCGATGGGGTGTCGTATCAGGTTATTCAGGTTTACTACAGTAGCATGTTGCGAGCTCGGTTCTTTTGCTCTGGCTGCTGTCTAATCCTCCACAGTATCGAGAGACTAAAAAGAAAAGAAAAAAATGCATGCATAGTATAATTTATCTATGGAGTAGCCGAGAGTCACGTGAATGGCTAGACGAAATGTAATATTCGCCCGTTGCCACGCCGACCAGAGCGAATGGCTATGCACCTATGCCTTGCAGTTGCAGGCAGGGGTGTGCAGTAGTCAGTTACCCCCAGTCACTGCCATCTTTTTAAGGACAGTCACTGACATTGCTATGCCATGCAGGCTGCCAGTAGCTAGCTTCTTCACTGCATGAAAACTTGCAAATCAAGCCTGCACAAATACTAAAAGAATGCATAAAATGAGAGGGAGGGAAAGAACAAGCAGCGCACGACATGCTAGCTCGGGTTTCGATCGATCGCCTGCAATGTAGGAACATAAATTGTATTAGGAGTATTCCGCACTTACACAATGCGCCCGCCCTATAATCCCGGACGAATATGTTAGCATTCAGAATTTTCGCTAGGGATCTGACAACAGTATGTCGGACGTGCATGCCAACAAGATACCCGTGATCGATGGATGGATGGATGGGGTCGCTAGCTGCTTGTTTCGTACAGTAGCATATAGCTATGCTTGCTGCATCACTGATCATACAGATTGTTGCATCTCCTGTGACCTTTTACTTTTCTTCTTTGTATCCTACCCTTTATCCATCCTCCATTCATTTCTTATCCGCCACCCTCCTCTCTCTGGTCCCGCTCTCATTGCCCACCACCAATCCTAATACAATTTCTTTTCTCTCTCACAAAATTTTGCATAAGGCACCTTCCTTACACCAAAGTTCGTATTGCATCTCTCGCCTTCTCTTAAATCTAAACAATGATTTAGAATTTAACTAGCAAGATGACCTGTACTAATAGCACAACTAGACTCGCTACAATACATTTCTTCAGCGTTTTAGCTGCACTTTGTCTCAAAAGGATTTAGTTGATGATTTTGAAAGATTAGGATAATTTTCTTTGGTTTAAGATGCATCAGACTTTTATGGTGCTGGGTGGTGAACGTGAAAAACATGAATGATGGATAAGACTATTTACTAAGATCTTGCCGCCACAACAGGTATTTTAAAACTACATATGTTACTTTGGCCTCTATTTCTTTCGGCAGTTGCGCTGCTTCAGTTGTTGTAGACACTGTTGAGATAGCAGGTTCATAACCATCGGTAGTGACATGCTCTCTCCTTGCTGACAGACAAATATATGCCATGCTTGTGCTCAAGGTGGCCCGCTCATTTTGTGCAGCTAGAGTAATCATATTCATCAAATTTGTATAAACTACTCCGTACTATACCAATCAAAAGATAAGGAATTTTATCGAACAACTTTGAATGTCAATTGTGCACATATTGGATTATTCATGAATATGATTAGTACCACAATTTGCTCAAAATGGGTATAAAAGCGTGATATCTGGAAAAGCTTGTTGACACCTTGGCTAACGGTTCATGCTAGCTCCTTCTGTTTAGATGTAAGTGTAGTTATAGATGATTGCGAGCCATCTCTTCTTCATATTTATTAAATGAAATATTTAATATTTAATTTATATTTTTATTCTAAATTTGTGGAAAAATTGTTCTTTCTAGACTATGAATAGACAAACTTTATCTTACATGCTAGTTGAGGGAACACTTAGAGAAAAAGAAACTGCTATTTTGATGCTTCCAACTGAATCACTTTTTCAGCCATTGGATTTATATGGAGATCAGCAAGTTGTTTGATTGGACGTTGATGTAAGCTTAAGTGACTTCATGATGGATTGTGAGGAAACCCCTTTGATGAATTGGAAGAAAGAAAACAGTGAATCAAAATATACCATTTGGGATAGAAACATAATAGCAATAAAAAATGCATTTACATTTCATGTGAGAAGCACTTACCTCAACTATCAACTGCACACGTGTTTCACACATATTGAATCAATCCATGATATAGCAATGTATGGAAGGTAAATATTGGACGTCTGTATATGGAAGGAAAATAATGAGAGATCGAATGTATTTTTAGAATATATAAAAGGAAAATATTAGACATCTAGATATAAAAGGCAATTAATATGAGATTAAATGTATTTTTGGAAAGAGAAACGGGGAGAATCTTCGCACGGTGATCGTTTGATCAACTCGGATGACGGTGGAGATCGTTCAGTTCTGTCACAACTCGTGCATTTTATATGAATATAGATATGACAATATCCATCTTCTTCCGTCTCTCTCTCTCTCTCTCTCTCTCATCCCCAACAATTAGTGAACCCAGCAAGTTCACAAAGGATGGAGCTATTGATTTTTTATGCACGTTCCACACGGCGTGCGTATTTTAGAGTTGCTTTCTTCTTCTTTCTTCTTCTGTTTTTAGAGGCAAAATGTCCTATTTTAGAGTTGTATTATATTACTATTGATATATGTATCTATTTGTATCAAATCAATGTTTCATAATATATATGGATTGCATATATGTAATATGGAATCTCTATCATTATAATCAGGGCCCACGATAATCAACGACATTGATCTTTCTCTTTTTCTACTGATTAACGTGGTAATTTTTAGGCCTTGGGAGTGAAGAAGGTGGCTCATTTTAACTTTGTTATACTAAGATAATAGAAGATTTATAAGATCTAATCATAAATGGGTCATAAAGAGGATCTACAAAATAAGATAGAATAATTTCATCTGGAAGGGAGATGACTAAGAAAATGTGAGTAGAGGACACTGTTGGCAAATGGTCTGTCTCCCCAAAGAACTTGGAGTGTTGGGCGCAGCCGACCTCAATCGTTGCGGTACAACGCTAGAGCTCAGATGGCTTTGGTACCGTTGGAAGGATGAGCATCAGCCGTGGAATGGAATGCAACTGCCGTGCAATGAATTAGAGAGGAGCCTATTTGCTGCATCAACCATAATACACCTGGGGAATGGTTGCTAGGCCTTCTTTTGGAAGGGTAGGTGGTAAGGCAATGCACCAAGAGAGCTAGCACCTAACCTGTGAGGAACCGTTCAAATTGAATTCCAATTAATCATTAAGTTGATTCTTTACATAATCACAATTATATTGATTAATCAGAATACAATTTCAGTAGTCTCGGCATGTGTTTTATACCTAAGATCGGAACACATGCATTCGCCACATATGTCATCACAACAAAACTTAATAAAGAGCGGGTAATGAAATTATATTACAAATCTTTAGAGAATTATCATTTACAATAATTTATAATAGAGAATTATCATTTACAATAATTTATAACACTCGAACACTAAGAGGCTAGATAAAAGAAAAGTCTCACCTCCTAGCCACCTAGAGATACTACGCAGCGGAAAATAAAATCTATGAACAACAAAAGATGGGTGAAGCCATTTTCCTTGATACACCACCCCAAAACCTCGTCACTTGAGTAGTTTGCACTACTCCTGCCTGTCACCTACATTGGCGGGCGTGAATTAATCAAACACTAGCTCCTCCTCACCTATAGCACCTGTAAAAGCAGCGTGAGTACAAAAGTACTCGCAAGACTTAATCTATAATAGGTGCATATAATAGCCCGACTTCAAGGATTATGCATTTGGATGAGTTAGCAAGGAATCGACCACAAGGTTAAGTAGATTCATATGCAAAAGCAATTTTTCACACAAAGGTGTGAGCATCTACACTTTATCATATTTACCCTTCTATCCTGAAATCAATAACATGAACATATATGGAACAGATCCATCATATCTCAACAATAGTCATCACTAACTATTTCCTAACATACCATACCATCATCCCACATCGGACTCTACGACTATTGTAAATGGACAGAAACATGCTCATGACTTGAGAGCTCGGCAATTCGGATTGTTCTTACACCCTGCAGGGGTACATCTTTACCCATACGACTCGATAACCATTTGACTTGCGTGACCACACATGCCTGAAAGGACAATGATGTCGCCTAGAAGGGGGGGGGGTGAATAGGCGTTTTTACAAAAATTCATCCCCTTTTAGCGTTGGCCTAAACTTGCAACGGAATAAAAACTAACGGATTTTCACAAATGAAAAACCTAAATATGCAAGACTCAACTAGTGCACAATCACCCTAAATAAGTGTGGAAATTACAATCCTAAGGTGACAACAATTATTCAATTCTAGCAAGAGATATGCAATAAAACTTAAATTCAAAAAGGCTGAAAACACTGTTCATATGCCTGAATTTATTGTTCATCCGGAGTATCCGGTGTAGTCCGGATACTCTGGTGTGTACAGGTCCGAAAACTCCGGTAAAGTCCGGATTCTCCGGTTTCTGTACAGAACAGAGCCCGAAACTAAATAAAAAGGATGGGTAGAGAGTTCTAGCTCAAACCAAGTGATGCCGTGTATTCCCGGAGATGATTCCAAGTAGATCCACGGAGAACCTACACTCAAATACACACAAACAAGTAGATCGAGTAATATGCACAAAGATTTGAGCAAGAACTTAAAAGTAAGGAAACAAGAGAGGAGACACAAAGATTTGTTTCCTGAAGTTCGGATTCACCACCGTGAATCCTACGTCTCCGTTGAGGAAGCTCCAACGAGCTGGGTCTCTTTCAACCGCTTTCCTCGGTCCACTCTTGATTTCTTCCCTTGCGGAGGTGAAATCGAGCCTTTCACAAACTTCTGCAGCAACCCACAACCTTGGGTGCTCATCGGCGACGCCTAGCCGCCTAGGAGGCTTCACCTCCAAGAGTAACAAACACGACAACGAACTTCTTGCTGAGAACTCAAGTGCTCAAGATTGGATTTTAGCTCACTTGCACTCAATCTTCCAATCTCTCAACCCAACTCACTTTTCTTCTCAAATCACACACTAGAATGGAGTGGGAGAGGTTCTTTTGGCTCTAAAAATGTGTTCTTTCGTGCCCTTTGCAGCAGCCCCAAAGGATGGGGTGAGTGGGGTATAAATAGCCCACTCCAAAGAACTAGCGGTTACTGTTCTGACACACCTACCCCGGAGTATCCGGTGAACACCGGAGTATCCGGTCTCAATTCCAAAAACGACATCAGAACGGTCACAGAACGTGTCAGAACTAGCCGTTATGCTCTTTTCTAGACTTTTACCAGAGTATCCGGCCTACACCGGAGTCTCCGGTCGGCACTTAACACAAAAAACAGCCCCGGAGACTTCCCGGAGTCTCCGGCCACTCCAGGTACCGGAGTATCCGGACTTCACCGGAGTCTCCGGCCTTTCCAGGTACCGGAGTATCCGGCCTACACCGGAGTCTCCGGCCACAGCACAGCTGACCTCCGAAAAACGGCGATAACTTTTGATCCCAGAGTCCGATTTCAACGATTTTGGACTCTATGGAAAGCTTATTCAGAGGGCTACATATCCCAACTGAATTCATGACCTAAAATACATAGGATCAAACTAGGAACACTCCAAAACCCATTTTAGACACTTCCATACTTTTCGTTTCAGACTCTTAACAAGAAACTCTCACTTTGGGTTTGGTTGGGAACTCTTGAGCACTGAGACGCGACAATTAGCTCACGTTGCATCCCTCTTAATAGTGCGGCATACCTAGACTCAATTTCAAAGATAAAACACATTTGAACCAATTTGAGCCTTTTGAATACTTTCAAGTACCGCTTCTTACTTTCATAAAATCTTCATTCCATCTATTCTTGATTTCTCATGTGATTGATGCGAATCACTCATAGCTTCTCATGGCCTTGCACGGTCCATTGGCGCAAAGCTTCACTCGCTCTTCACCATTGCCTTGGTCCTTCGGCACTAAGCCATTTGCTTGCCCTTCACCACTGGATGGTCCATCGCAGCCGAGTCTTGCTTGCCCTTCACCGTCTTGCCATAGAAAACCACTTTGTATTCGACATCTTCAAGGAATTCACTTTTTCATATATGAAGTCTACTTTTGTTCTTCACTCTTGGCATATGTGATTTCAATTCAACTTATGCCTTCTTATAGATCCTAACCCTAACTCACTCTCAAGCACAAAGCACATGGGTTAGAACATAAAACCTAAATGACAACATTTATACCTTAAGTTACTTGATCTCCACAAGTAACTTATTAACCTTCATGCATATTGTCAATCTTCATATAGAACCTAACCCCACTCATTCTTAAACACATAGCACACGGGTTAGTCCATAAAACTCTATTGACAAGCATACGTTTAGTTACTTGATCTCTACAAGTAACTTAGCCTTCAAGCTTATTGCTAATCTTATTGAGCTTCTTCTTCTTCTTATGAGCATCACTAAAATCTCAATGAATTTTGATGCAATTCTTTGAACTCATGACATTTCTCAAAGAATCCATGCTTCATCATTTATGCATCTCCTATGGAATAACCTAATAGTAATTCTCAATATGATTGTTAGTCCATAAGCATTGTCATCACTTACCCGAGCATCACCTAGAGCTCATTCATTTTGATGCATTTTCATTCTCCCCATTCACTTAGAGCTCATACATATCTCTCATCCATGCATCACCTATGGAACAATGTACTAACAAACTCAACACCATTGTTAGTTCATAGGTATTATCATTAATTACCAAAACCACACATAGGGGTTAGATGCACTTTCAATGCCCACACAAGGGGGTACTCGTTTCAACCTTTCCCAAGTAAGCCCCAACCGTTTGAACAGGTGCCTCTAGCTACGGGGGTCATCTAGAACTACTTCCAGAGCAAACTAGATACCCCTACAAGCTTATTATGCCCACGACACCTGAGACGTGCAAGCCAAAGGCTCACAGCTACACGAGGTATTCGGCTCATCCTTTTCATAATCAGATATGTGGTTAGTACAAAAAGTGCTAGAGCCAACTGCAACAACGGTTGGTGCTGAAACAATGCAAGCCGTCTATAGCATCCGGGTTCCTCTCCCAACCTATAACTCGCACCGCCTACATCTCTCCTCATTCTCACAACTCATACTTCCTAATATCATAATTATCTTGGTGAATAATAAAATAAGCCTTAAGCTCGCAAACAATGATTGAATCACTGCTCGACTTCTAACGAGGGCATATGCATTGCTAAGCGTTTCGGTCAACCTTTTAAATTAAACATCAATAATATTCTACCCAGGTTACAAGGATAAGGATCATCAACAAGATCAAGGTAAAATTAATACAGCAATATAGGTTCTACCATATAACCCGATATTGGAACACTAACATGCATAACTTACATGAGCTGTAACTTATCAGTTTAGACTCCATATGATCTAAATTATAAGGTGAAATATGTTTAGATGCTTGTCTTGCTGCTCCGGTGCCTGCATGACGCTTCGTGCGCAACACTCACAAAACTTCGGTGGTTTGTTATCACCTTAGATCACTTGAACCGTCGGCGTACCACTCTCTAAATAAGTCGAGAATGCATCGAATAAGAAAATGACATGAAAATATATGCTTATGATGCATGAACCACAACTGGTATGAAAAATGTCATATTTCAAAAGCATTTGCAAAAGATCGGCAAACGAATGGGGTTAGAAAATGTTTGAACCTCAAATTGGACAACTAAAGACTACAGTGCACTATGTAGCTAGCGGTCAGACAGGAAGAAGTGACGGTCAGAGTCGGCGTGCGAGAGTTTCGTGCTCTAATGATCAGACCGAACCCCTGGACGGTCAGACCGCGTGGTCTAACAGTCAGACCGGCCCAAGTGGCGGTCTGACTCCTGACTACAGAGTTTGACTGAGGTTTTCACCTACAACCTACGGTCAGACCGGCCTGAGCGGCAGTCAGACCACGAGTCCCTGCCGGTAGCACCTTGGCGAGGTTGTCGACGAAGGCTCCGGCGATGCCTTCCACCACAAAAGGTACCAAAACGCTATAGGAGACTAGTGGAGTGCTTCTAGGGTGGTTTGGATAACATTCACCAAGCTAAACTTAGAAAGCTCTATGGATGGGATCTAGGCTACGGTGGAACTCGAGTCTAAAAGGAATGGGGACCGATTAGGGTTTTGGCTACGACGGGAAAACGGTAGGAGGTATCTCACCTTAGCGTAGGGAAGCTTTCTATTGGAAGAGATCACTCCAGGGAAGCTCCGATTCGGAGATCGGGCTCTAGGGTGGCGTACGGGCTCGGGGTGAATGAACGCGCGTAGAAACTCCTTCAGCGAAAAGGAGGAAGGGGATGAGCTCGGGAAGCCTCTCCTGTCGATCCCCTGTGGTTTGGGCCATCCTCTCCCTTCTCTCCCTCAGTTCATGTGAAGAGAGTGAGTTTGAGTGAGAAGGAAGTGGGAGAGAGAGACCGATAGATGGCTTAAGTGGAAAGCCACTACACGCTTGCGATCAGACCATGGGCTCGGGCGATCAGACCGCGCGAACGGTATTTTTTTCTTTTTATTCCTTTTCCTATTCTTCTTCTCCTCCAACATCCTTAGGGTTTTTCCTAAATAGCTCTAAACCATTTCCACTCACACTAATACTTACATTTGGGTGGGAAAAACATGTAAAGGTTCCAAACGTAAAACCTTCAAAATCTGATCGAACGTTTCAAAAATAATAATTATACACTTAACACATAATGCCATGATGATTTTACATACTTAATTACATAATTAATGCCTTGGGATGTGACATAACCTATTTGCAATTGCAAGATTAAAAATAGAAAAGTCAACAAGGAGCTACAGAATGACAATTGGATAAGATCAATAAGAACATTACAAAGTACGCAACAACTCAGGGCATTCGTCGTACTCTGGAACAAGATCCAAACCGTAACAATTCAACCAAATCAGGAAGATTCAATTGTGTGGAGATAAACAACTCATGGTGAATACACAACAAAATCAGCATACAGTGTCCAGTCCACAGATGGCATAACGAAATTCAATGCAAAAGGCTTATGGAAAGCTAAGCCAAACCGAAAGCAATAATTTTTGCTTGGATCCTACTACACAGCAAGGTCTTAACACTAGACAATATAGCGACTCGAGGATGGCCTCATAATCCCATATGACGGAGACATCTGAGCACTTGCTTAAAGATTGCGATTTCACACAAGAAGTTTGGATCAAAACTAAACTATAGAATAATTGGAGCAATCAACCGGCCACCATGCTACAAGGTACCATGGCTGAATGGTGGCAACCACGCCTTAAGAATGCTTCCAAAATAGGAAGGAGGGAGGTACCAGGAGCATTATATATATGTGGTGGAATACATGGAAAGAAAAAATAGACAAATTTTCAAGGGGAATGAAATGTAGGGCGAGTAGGTTGCTTACTAGGGATGGAAATCGGGTATGGTGGGTACGGGTAGTGTTCACCCATACACGTACCCACCCGTAGGAGAAGGGTCAGCGCCAAACCCGTCGTCCGTAGGTATACCTGTGGGCAGCGGCGGCACTGGGCGGCCATCATGGCCTTCGACCAGGGGCTCCGCCAAGCCTCCTTCTATGACAGGTGGTGGAAGCACCTCAGCGGCATGTGGCAAGACAACGATGGCGGCCGGCCTTCAGCCAGGCCTTTTGCTTCTATCTGTGCAGGGGGCAATCAGGCAGCAGGGCTCCAACCCTTCGTCTCCTCCATGGGCAGCGACGGGAGTCAGTGGAGCACAGCAAGGCTTCAACCTCCTCCTATCTAGGTGCCCCTTTTGCAGATCAAAATTGACCCTTTATATAGGTAGCAGCACCCCGGGATTGATAGGGCTCGAATCCGTTGCTATTTTGAAGGGATTGCGATGAGTAGAGATAGAGTTTGTTGGGGGATTCAAATGGGGATCAATTTTGTGCATATTCGGCTTGATCTGTTGGAGATAGAGAGAGGAGCATGACCGGGCGGAGAGGAATCGTGATTAGAGATGGCAATCAGGTATGACGTGTATGGGTAGTGCTCACTCATACCCATACCCACCGGTTTTTACTCGCCCGTGGGTATACCCACGAACACCCGCGGGCGAAGGGCCGGCACCAAACTCGTCGCCCATGGGTATATCGGTGGCAGCGGCAGCACTGGGCAGCCAGCATGGCTTTCAGCCAGGGGCTCAGTCGGACCTCCTTCTATGATGGGCGGCAGTAGCACCTCAACGCCGCAGAGGAGGAGACAGCCATCATTAAGGCATCGGAGGCATGCAACAAGACAACAATGGCGGTCGGCCTTTCGCTAGGCCTTTTGCTTCTATCTACGTAAGGGGCAGCCAGGTAGCAGGGCTCCAACCCTTCTTCTCCTCCGTGGGCAACGACGAGAGTCGGCAGAGCATAGCAGGGCTTCAGTCTCCTCCTATCTGGGTGCCCCTTCTGCAGATCGAAATCGACCCTTTATATAGGCCACAGCACACCGGGATCGATAGTGCTCGAACCCGTTGCGATTTTGAACGGATTGCGACAAGTAGAGATAGAGTTTGTTGGGGGATTCAATTGGGGATCGATTTTGTGTGGATTCGGCTTGATCTGTTGGAGATAGAGAGAGGAGCAGGACAAGGGGGAGAGGAATCATGATGGGGATTGCGGCTAGAGCTGTTGCGGCTCGGGGTCGAAGATGAGGTTGCGCACGGGGAGAAAAGGAGGACAGGGCGGCTTGGGCTGGCCCAGCTTGGTGCACAAAAAGGGAGGGGTCGACTAGGGCGGCCTTACCCATATCCGTAGTCGTCTACCCATCGGGTAGCATTTTCTTCCCACGAACGTACCCGTGTGTACCAAATGCTATCCATACCCTACCCTATTCGTCTATTTACCCGCACATAAATGGGTAATTGGGATAAATTGCCATCCTTAATCGTGATGGGGATTGCGGTTGGGGCTATTGCTACTCAGGGTTGAATTTGAGGCTGTGCATGGGAAGAAAAGGAGGATAGGGCGGCCTGGCTTGGTGCATAGAAAGGGAGGGGACGATTGGCCCTGGCCCGGGTGATCACGGCGCAGCACGGCGGGTATACATGTTTCACAGGTATAGATACGTCTTACCCATACTCATACCTATCTACCCGTAGGGTGACATTTTCTGCTCACGAACATAACCGTAAATACCAAATGCTACCTATACCTACCATATTCGGGTAAACAGGTAATCGGGATAAATTATCATCCCAGATGCTTATAGAGTGCAAGAGGACATTAGAGCAAGAAGGATGGTATTCCAAACCGAGAACGAGACGCATATGCAACGAGATCAACCAAATGCATAGCAAAGTATTATTTTAGTGTTCTTTAGTAGTTCTTTTTTCCATCTTGTAATAATAACCTACGGCTGATGTATTGCAATGCCACACTATTCAGGGCTGTAATCACGTAAACTTCTTTCTTTCTTCAAATTGAAAGGCAAAATGATGCCATTTTTCCTATAAAAAAAAATCTAATCATCAAAGTATCTGAAACTTGACCATCGGTCTGTCTAAACTTATCTAGATAAGCAGCTTTATGGAGTACTGTGGTAATGTAATCTCAGTAATTTATACACACAGCAGTTAAATTCAAGCCGCGAAGAGTAAAAGCAAGTTCTCACCGATTGCAAATCACGTCTCTTATCTAAATGTGAGTCGTTATAGGACTTGTAGACACTTCTCTCGTTGTTCCCCATTCTTCCCTCTCGTCACTTGTGTCATTGCTAATTAAATCTATCGCTCTCTTGAATAAATTAATGAGATACATTT
Organism: Phragmites australis; assembly: GCF_958298935.1. Lineage (NCBI taxonomy): Eukaryota > Viridiplantae > Streptophyta > Magnoliopsida > Poales > Poaceae > Phragmites > Phragmites australis. The sequence continues at coordinate 25,266,357 of NC_084939.1, forward strand.
TTCATTGTGTAACAATTTCAGGGCAATGAGGCCATTTTAACACTTTCTCAATTCCTAAGCACAGGTCTACGGCGACTTACAGAGGGAATATTAATGTTGCTACAGTAGTGAAGAATGCAATACTGCAAACGTAGGGCGTTGTAGCTTGATACTATAGTTTAAAAAGTTACATGATACTTTATTTCACAACTTATTTCCAAAATTGACTTCAACCGTATCTTATTTCCAAAAATGAATTATGTTTGCCAACTTCGCAGTAGGTAGCCCAAAACTAATTTGCAAATTAAGCAATGAACAGCTCAAAATTTCCTCGTGAAAAATAGCTCAAATGTTACTTTCAAAGCCACAGGATCGTTGGTGCTGTTCGGAAATATAAGATAGGAAGAACTGAATTTTAAAAATACTGAAAAAATATACTAATATAAAAGAGCTTCCAATTGGATGAGGTTGACTCGAGCAGAAGCCGTATCCACCGCGATAGTGAAGTAGCCGGTGACGATGCCGCTCGACGTCGCGTGCAATGCGCTCTAGCGGATGTTGTATCGAATGAGCTCTAGCGATTGTCGTATCGACTGCTACAGTGAAGTGTTGCGGAGAGGGAAGTCCATAACTTTGCGGAGGAAATAGACGTCCATAATACTGTTTATAGAGAATGAATGCGAATATGAGAAAGAGGGATAGTATTATAACTAATTAATATTTAAAGTATCTGTTAGAGGTAGACCGAGAAACGGAGTTAATGTCTAGATTTCTTTTTCAGTTCACCAATTCAATTACTGGAAAAAAAATGCAATTTCTTTTTGAGTTCACCAATCAATTACCGAAAAAGGTGCAAGTTCCACGACATGCATGGATCGGATCCTGGGCCCTCGAGCCTCTCAAAACACAAGTCAAAAGCTCACCTAAAAAGGCTGGAATCCCTCCCAAAGTCGATGTGGCTGATCCATTGCAGCGTTGACCTAAACACCATCTCGCTTCTTTCCAGCTATCAGCAACGTACATGCATGATCAAACTACTCCAATAATAGGTAGGGCCGTGTGTGTAGAGAGGGAGAGATCTAGAGAGAGAGAGAGAGTGTGTGTGTGCGCCTCAATTTTCTGCAATGTCTCAACTTTTACTTACCGAGACTGAATATAAAATACATGATGCAGAGTGGACGTGATGCGCAGGTGATCGGCCTGCCGCACAATGGGCCACGGAACCGAGGCCAACTCGGTGTCAGCTGACCATGCAGAGGCTTTTGAGCTGGAAGTCTCGTGATTTTTTTTATTTTTTAATATTTGTAAAAATACATATTAATTTTAAAATATTAAACATCTATACTATGTCACCTATTGGTAAGACGACGATAAGATATGGTCTATCAAACAGACAACACCTTTTAAAAATTTAAACAACATTGCATCTTATTGCTAACAAAATTTAAAACACTATCAAAATAGTCATGAAATTTTTTTTAAAAATATATGTTATAGAGAATACTATGATCTAACTCTCTAGAAAATTTTAGATACAATTATAATTTGTACAATGAGAAATAAAAAGATAAATTTTATTGTACAAGTCTATCAAACTATGTATTGTTTGAGTTGAATTTTTTTAGATAAATAGATTATAGCATACTCTACAACATACTTTTTTCAGAATTTTTATGACTATTTTAATAGTGTTTTGAATTTTAAGAACATTGAAAGGTAGTGTTTTTTTATTTTTTAAGCCATCGTTTGTTGGACGTGCGAAATCTTTATTTTTTTTAATTGTGTCATCCATTGTAAGAGCGGCATCTACTGTTGTCCATTGGAAGAGTCTAAATATGTAATATTTTAAAATAAATATAATATTAAAAAAATTAAGTCTTGGTCCTGGCCACTCCAGTCAAGATCGGCCTCGGGATATCTCCTACTCCACACTGTCACGCAAGAGCAGGCGAAGGGCTGCATAGCAAACTAGCACTCAGAGGAGCGAGCTGCAAATATGTTAGCGATCCCGGCTCTGTGAGTTCTTTCTTCTGTGATGAATTGTCGGCACTAGTGCTACATTTTTCTTTGTGGACTGAGAAAAGGTCTCAGCATAAAGAGGATTCTACTATGAGAGAAACACAGAGGTTAACCCGTTTCAAATATGGAACATGGATTCAGAAAGCATGGTGTAACTTGGAGGAGTCATTTGAGCAAGGAAATATGTACGGAAACATAATGGCTTCACTACTGGACGCTACTGCAGCTGAGTGAGGAGGACAATAAGATAGTAAAGTTTACATGTCGCATATTGGAAATGATGGTTATGTATATTTTCATCTTATATGGATGGAGATTTAGTAATAAGATTTGCAAATAATGTCTCTCCTCGGAACTATGTGACCGCATGATACTTTCAATTCCTGCACATCACGGGTGTGCGATGCCATCAGCTTTATAGCTGAAACTTTGTAATAAGAACGGTTAGATGTCTCTTTGGAGGCTCAAGCTGGAATTTTATTCCATAATCTAAAAACATGCATACTTTTGTAGTATATATTGTATTGTTTTGTAAACATATGATATTGTCCAGGCCATCACTTGTATAATTTTCCATATTTTGTCTCATGCTTTCTGTAAACTTGAATGCCCCGTAGCGGCATACCCTATACCATAAGTACCTTTCCAATCTGGAGTGATTGCTACGGCTACGAGTCTACGACTATCACCATCATGGCTGACTGGCTGATCAGCTATGCTCCCAACAATATTCAACCATTTCAAGTTACAAGAGTTAGCAATGTGGCCCATATTAACAGCGTGACTAGCATCGCTGTAATATTTTGTTATGATAATTTTTGATTAATTATATTTTATATGTACTCTTTATATAGATATTTGATTTTTATAATAATTTGATTTTTTCTAAATCTATATTCGATATTGATGCTTCTTTTTAATATTCTAACCTCAATTTCAATTATTATTTATTTTATTTTATTTTATTTAGACTATTTGTTTAGATATTTTGCTTTCTAATATATACAGAAATCGAACCACTAATCTACCATATCTTTTAATTCCTAAATTACCTAATTATAAATTGTATTTGATAAGGACTCTTTGGTTAGATCTAGACCGTTAGATGTTCATAATGATGAGTGGTCTATATCATTTTCTTTTTTCATATTAACGTGATAATTTTGTGACCTTAAAAGCGAACATGATGACTCATTTTCTTCCTCAAATATTAAAACAATAGATAAGATAAGTACTAGTTCATATAGTGCAGCTTCCTCCATAAAAAAAAGACATGACGTTTTGGAGACCCCCTCTAGTCAGAGTAACCAAACTTTGGCTGTCAATTTTTTTGAAGAGTTTATTGATATTGAACATTTGAAAATGATATGGATATGGAGATTCTTATCTTAAAAAATATTACTACAGTATTAGAATTTAAAAAGTATATTAGAATAACATATAATGGTCAAACTTGTTTATCTTTTTTGCGAGTGTGTTTTAGTAATTACCCCAGAGGAAACAACATTGTGTAATACTAGGATTATGTACGACTACAGGGTAGGATTTACAAATGCGTTTGACCTCCGAAAACCGGTCTCCGGCGATTATCGCAAAAACGGCGGTAACCACACAGTAATTCGGTATAAGGCAGTTGAATTTCGTTAAATTCCTGATTTTTTGAATTTTGAATTTGAATTTAACCGAAAACCGATCGATTTATGAATGCGGTGCGGACTGAATCGGTCGATAACTGTGATAACCTAGCGGTTACCAATGATTTTGTGAACCCTGCTACAGGGTATTAAAAAAATGCGTACTGTGATAATATTGGTTATTCTGCATTATTATACTGCAGTAACCATAACAAAAATTTGAATCTTCAAAAACATAAGTACTGAATTTATTCGAAATAGACTAATAGAGTGTGAGGGGTAAACTGCTGATGTTCAGTAAAAGTAACTTCGGAGCTTAAAAGTACTAGCAGTACAGATGCGCTGCATGCCAATTTGGTATGAAAAATGAGGAGCTGCCGGGGGTAAGCAAGAACGTGGACTGTTACCCGGCAGGGTACACGACTGCAGAAGGCCGAGGGATTGTTTGGTTGCTACTTGCTACCCCGAGTGGAATACGCCTGGCCGGACTCCTCTCGGTCTGAGACATGCCGGAGTAGTGTTTGGTTGCCACCATGAGGTGCTGCCTGCTGAGGCAACCAGGCTCATGCTCAGGCGCAAGAAATCGGACAATTGTTGCGCCCGCCCGCAAATGCCTGAGCAAACGCGTCGCCTGATCGTGAAGCTTCAGCGTCCATCGTCGTCTCCGAGAGCGGCAGAAACTGTAAATCGCGCTCCTCCCCGGACAGTGGAGCGAGTGGCGGAGACAGCTGAGCATAATCAAGAACAAAGAGGCAAAATGGGACAATAATCCCTGCCAAAAAAAAATCCCAACGTAGCAAGGTGGATCAATGCCTTTACGTTTTCGCTCAGGTACAGGTCTCCAACCAAACAACAAATTTTAGCTACGCCTGATGAGGCAAAAGTTATCAGAATCTCAAGCACCACTTTTTGTCAGGCATGAAGCTCAGGCCGCAACCAAAGAGGCCTTCAGAATCTCCCTTAAATGAAGGCTACTGTAGAGCCTGAAGCACGCACAGCACGTAGTACAGAGATGCTCATTAAGTTCCGTTAGGTGAAGTGCTTTCTGGTTAATCGCATACTGCAAACCGTAGATCTCGTCATGAACATCAGCAGTCTGAAATCAAGATTGTGCATTGTATTTTAGACTGACAGACATAACTCGGGAGTACAGTGCAGTACATTTCAGGACCACAACACATGGTGATAGTAACGCTATTCACCTAATCTCATGTTAGCATAAACAATTCACAGCATTGTTCATGTATTAATTGTTGTCTTGCTGCCGATATAATACATGCCTGATTTTTTTGCTTGTAGCTAATATAGTACATGCTTAATGCTACAAGTAAGTTGGCTGCTGCTGTGATGAAGGGAATTGAAGGGGAGCAATATGATCCACCAACGAGTGCACATGATTATTGTGGTCGACAGGTGAAGGAGTACGTGCACAACCGAGGATCGGAGCCATTTATTTATTGTTGTGCTGTCCTGCCTGCTTCCCTGCTCGAGATGAGTGAAGAACAGTAAGTACGTAGTGAGCAGTGAGCTTCAACTTGTCTCGGCCCTCAACGCTCCTCAATATTTTGCAGCAGCTAAGCATGCAGCCAAACAATGGCGGCAGTCGGAGCCAGCAGCTCAGCAGACGACGGAGGATGCAGCCCAAGTGAGGCTGCCATAGCATGCATGCAATGAGGACAAGGACGAGTGACGAAAAGGGGCAAGAAAAGTCGAGACCCTTTTCGTGTGGAAAACTGGAACGAGGCCACACATGCAAGTGAGGACAGCACTGGAAAGCCGGGGTCCAATCCTCAAGCACCAGCCTTTTTGCAAATCCCATAATGGTCTCGTTGTACTGCTAGTGCTACCCCCTTCGCACAAGTGTACCGGTAGTAGATACTCTCTCTAGAAGACGACTCAAAAAACACTACAGAAAAGAAACACTGCTCCAATACACTTCAACTCCAAGAGCCAAAACTCAAAAGCCGGCCGCCGGCCGGACTTGTACACGTCTAGCATTTCGATCAGCTAGTGGTAGTAGTATGCGGTGGGGTATGTCACACCTAATTTTAAAAGAGTAAATCAAATACATTTAATATACACGTTAGGATCAATTTTATTATATATATATATAGCGACATCGTTAATGATAAATAGTATCATATCGTAAAAAACAATTTTATTAAAATAAATGCTAGAGTTTTGAATAGCAATGGAAGAATAAGAGGAAATCCAACGTAAACTTTAGGACACACCACAGGCAATCGACTGAAGTCAACACGACCTATGATGCTCTGTCTTTCTTGTAGTCTTCAGCTTCATTGATCTTCGTACAGTCTTCTCTAACTGAACAATATTTATTATTGAAATAGCAAATATGAATACATATCGTACTCAACAAGTATGAAAAAGTATGATATGAGGGTTTGAGATAAGAAATGCTTGACTCATATTTACTACATATATATCATACTAACTTAAAACTCAAAAAGACACAGCAATACTATTTTATATGTGTAATGACACCAACATTAAAAGAAACAGACTATCGAAATCTATCCGACTACTAAACACACTAGGTATCCCACAACATGGATACCAACTCATCGGATTACCGCCATCTGACTATTAGAACCAACTATCACAAATCCCCCATTAATCATGAAGAAATCCAAGCCCGCTTTTGACTGTGAGAACGACTGATATATCAGTTTTACACTCAGCAAAGGTTACACACTTTACCCTCCTTAGGGGTCACGTTAGCATCGGGGTGGTTGTAGTATCCAGGTCACTAAGTAAGTGGTAAGTGTTTAGGTGATTAATGACAACTGTATCATTATGACTAATAAATTTATTTTGAAGGATATAAAAAATTTTAGTTCACAATGATAATTGAGTATTCTTGGTCCCTAAGTTGTTTATATGGACGATCAAAGGAGATGTATATCAAGATTAAGGATCTTCTAGTTCTAAATGTCACAAGAGAGAGTAAGGACACTTAGAGTATTATAGATCTTCTTTCTTAGTCTTTTGATCATACTATAAAGAGGGGTTAAGAGTAATAGCTTGATCTACTTGAGTCTAGACTTAATTTGATGCATGCTTGTGAAATTCTAGCACTAGGTAGCTCATACAAGCCTATGGTAGAGATGTCAAGAAGATAGAGCTCAAAGAAGTTTGAATTGGACGAGCTCGGAGATGTTTACCTCACCGGATAGTCTGATCATGTGAAAGACAAACCCAGCTGATCAATTTAGCTTCTCAACTCAGGAAGGTATTGAGTACACCTAATGGCTCGGTGTCAAAAAGGTCTTCTCACCGGAACATTTTTTTGTGACACGTGTCTTGAAATTTTCGAAGTGCTGCCTCGGATGGTCGGTGATACACTGGATAAGAGCACCGGAGCATCTTCAACAGAAGTGAAATTTTCCGGAAGAATTGAAGTTGAGCTCACCAGATTATCCGGTGATGGAAAGATAGGAGCACCTGAGTATTTTTTGCAGAGAAGAATTTTTTTGTTACAGAAGAAGCTACACTCATCGGATGGTCTAATGAAGGCAAAGAGAAATCATGGACTAAATTTTGCAGAGAGGATTGCAATGGGTAGTCTGGCTTGGTTCTACTGATCGAATGGACATGTGATGAATTAAGTGACACCAGATGAAACCACTAGATCATTTATCAGAAGTAACGGCTAATGATAGCCGACACAGTGGGCTCTGAAGATTGTACTCAACGAATTGTACGGTGAGTGTGAGGAGATGTTCACTGAATTATCTGGTGATAATAGAAAGTTTGGGTGGTTGGTTAAAGACTAGATTTAGGTCTTTAGCCTACATATACCCCCGCACTTGGTTTCATATGAATCTCTTGCGACCCCAAAAGAGCTCATACACTGTATGTGTCATCAAGAAGCAAGAGAGTGCACTTGAGTGAATTCCAAAGTTCTTAATTGAAGGTTAAAGACATGTCTAGTGCTTGGAGAGTAGAAAGTGCGCATCTAGTTGTAGTCTAGGCTTGATCTTGGTTAAGTTAATCTTTTGGCTTTTTACTCTTGGTAGTTAGCAACACCTAGCTGGTCTTTGGTGACTGGAGGTGTTTCAGTGAGCTCTTTGAGTTCTTGTGGAAGCCCTAGGAAGAGCTATGTACTTGATTTGATACACGCTAATCCGGATATGGAGAAGTGATAATCATAAATGAGCACTTGAGAACAGCGTGACTCAAGAGGGAGTGATATCCTTTGTGGATGCTCCATCGAGGACTAGGAGGAGTCTCAACTCCTCGAGACCTTGGAAAAAATTAGTGTTATCTTGTCTATCTCCTTATTTTTTCCATATTTATATTTGAGCATTTACTTACTTGCAAGCTTTACTTTTCACATTTAATTTGTGTTCTAGATTGCTTGTTTTCTTACTTTCGTCTAGTTTGATCGTGTAGTTATATTTCAATTCATCTAGGCTAAGTTTGCTACTTATTCTAGAATTCGGTAGTGGTAAATTTTATAATAGCCCAATTCAACCCCTCCCTCTTAGGCCATTCGATTCTTTCAATTTGTATCAGAGTCTCGTGCTCTTCATAAGCTTAAAATCCTAGAGCAATGGCCACAGGGAATGGAAGTAGTAGGCCAAGGTTCGAGAGAAAGAACTTCTCCTATAGGAAATTTCGCATGCCGAGTTATCTTGAGGCTATTTCCCTCGAAGTTTGGCTAGCTGCTTCCATTGGGTTTGATCAACCATTTACTAAACAAAAAATTAGATGGAATGATAAGGCTAAAAATAATATTTTTGAGGGAATTATTGAAGAGGTGTTTTCTAGAGTAAGGAGCAAGGAATTAGCTCATGATATTTAGACCGGTCTTTGTGAAATTCGTGATGGTTCTATAAAAATTCGGGAGAAAAGATATCATGTGCTAATGAACAACCTTAATCAATTTAAGATGTTTCCCAATGAGCTATGCAATGATATATATTCTCACATGAATATGCTTATTGAAGAAATCAATCCTCTTGAACTCACTCAATTGTCTCAATGAGATATTATTTGTAGGATCTTAATGGTGCTTCCCAAGCCACAATACAATATTGTCATCTTTCTTCTTCATGAGAAAGACATCAATGGCATGACTGTCATCGATGTCGTGGTTAAGATTCGTGCTCATGAGATATTCTTGTTTGGAGATAAAAAATAATCCTCCTCCAAGAAGAATCTTGCTCTCAAGGTCAAGATGATTAACAAGAAAACGAAAAAGGCGAAGATTCTATCAACAAGTGAAAGTGATAAAGATGATGATGATGACTGTCGGAGGATGAACTCCTGTCGCAGGGATCCCGAGAGACCCCTTTTTTAAAGATTCGGCCGGAGGGATGATCCTGAACGAGCTTGTTTGGGAAATAGACGGGAGCGAAAATAAATACAGTGGCTGGTGGTGGGAGATGATCGTCCTAGTGCAAGAAAGATGGGTGCACCGGGGTTTAGACAGGTTCGGGCCGCACGGAGGCGTAACACCCTACTCCTGTGTGAGTGCTATATCTTTCCTTGAAGGGAATTCTTCAAGGATGTATCTGGTTACAGGGGTGAGCTGTCTACAGAGAGCTTGAGACTCTCGTGTTCTAGCTTGGCTCGAGCTTGTTTATGATGTTCTTCGTCTTTTGATCTGAGCTTCGGGGTCTTATCTTTATGTGTTCTCCATCCTTTCCTTTTATAGGCGCGCCGACCTCGACTTATCCTGAATGGGAATGAGGGGGCGCGAGTGCCAAGGCGCCACGGAGAAAGGCGTCATCATTCTGTCTTAGCGAAGTGACAGAGGCGGTGGAAAAATGCGGCGTGCATCCGACCATTCGTCACTGTAGATGTCCTCCGGCGCTATTAAGAGGCCCCACCGGGCAGCCACAGAGGTGCCCGGTGCGCCCACCCTGTCTTGTTCTTCTGCCGGGGCAGGGTGGCAGGCAGAGCGCTTTGATTTTGGCAATGTTATCCTGAGGCACCCGGGTGAAACGGGACGGGACCCGTGCATTTAATTGTCACACGCCCCCCTGCCAGAGCATGGCAGGGTCTGATACTAGGGCGTGGGCAGCTGAGAATGTCAGGATGTCAGGGTGTCAGGATGTTAGGCCGCGCGTGCCTATTAAATGTGGCATTGGGCCTTTGACTGGCTGACACCCCGACGATGGGACCCTTCGGGTCGTCGGACGATCTTGCGCGAACCTTCGGGGAACCGAGTCCTCGGGGGCTGCCACGTGCAGCCCCGAGCACTCTCTCCCGAGCACTTCGGTGAGACCTTCGGGGAACCGAGTCCTCGGGGGCTGCCACGTGCAGCCCCGAGCACTCTCTCCCAGGAATCAGAGGCGGCGGCCCCGAGCACCTTCTCCCGGGACTTAGCTTCTTCTTATCTTGCAGGGTGGACCTCGCGGGATGGTGACGCATGGCGGATGGCCGGCCCGGTCTCGGGACTCAGGGACCCCTGGTTCCTGATACACCGACAGTAGCCCCCGGTCCCATTAGTAGGCGACGGGACGGAGACGGCGGATGGGCCCTTCGTCGCGGCTGAGGCCGAGGCTGGTGCAGACGCCATGTGGCAGGCTTTCGAGAGGTGGTCTTTACGGACCCAGACCTCAAGTACGCCCTAACGGGAAAATGAATGGACGCGTGTCCACACAACTTTCGAAGGGTATGATGACCGTACAGACGGCACGCGCGGTCGCCGTGCGGATCGAGGAAAATACGCCTGGCAGCCGCTGACATTGCGCGATTGGCGGGAGATTCGCCTGGCGGTTGCGCCGATCGAGGCGACGCTTCACCGAGCGAACCGTTTGGGCGGCAATTTTTGAACTTCTGAGATATAAAAGGGGGATAGGATCGGTCCGTCCCCCTCTTTACGCTTTCTTGCTCTTGCACTCTTGCCTTCTTTGTGCTCCGAAGCCCTTAGAAAATTCTCAGGCGACCGGAGCACTCTTCCTTCTCTCTCTCTTTCCACCACCAAAACACCTTTCATTCTTGTCGAGATGACGAGAGTTGGAGGAGGACGCCGGGACAAGGCTTCGGACAGCATCTTGTCGGAGTCTCGTCTGAGGAACAAGGAGGCGGCGAACAAGATCAGGAAACTGCTGGTGCCGGAGGGGCAAGAAGGTGCTGTGGTGGTGACGCCGGCGACGACCGTCCCAGGGCGGATCGTCCTCTTCACCTCTTTTGTGGTGGCGGGGTTGGTGCCGCCGTTCTCCACCTTCTTCCTGCAAGTGCTGGAGACGTACGGCATTCAACTGGTGCACCTAAGCCCCAACTCCGTGGTGGTGTTGGCGGTCTTCGCGCATCTCTGCGAAATGTTCGTGGGGGTGGCGCCATCGGCGACGCTGCTTCGCCATTTCTTCGTCCTTCGGCCGGTAGGGAAGAAGAGGGGGTACTCCACGGTGGACGTCGCGGGGTGCTGCAACCTTCGGCTCCAGGACGGCCTGGGGGATCATTACATTCCCCAGGTGCTGCGCAGCAAGTGGGAGGAGTGGCGACGGGACTGGTTCTTCGTCGACGTCGACCCCCACGAGCGCCTCGAACTGCCAAAGGCGGCGGCGGAACCTCGGCGATCGACGTGGGAGGCGCTGCCGCCAGAAGAAGTGAGGCTGAAGCCGGTGTTGGAGCGCATCCTCGAACTGCGCGAGGCCGGGCTGACCTTTGTCATGGTGGTCGTGGACTTCCTGCGCCGTCGGCTGGCGCCTCTGCGAGAACGGGCCCGGTCGAGCTGGTTCTACACCGGGCCGGAGGACATCACCAGGACCCAGATCGGCGCGAGCTGGGATCTGGGGCCGGCAGAACTGCGGGGGATGACAAGGGTGATCACCGGAACGGAGGACATGGGCCGGGCGGAACTCCCGTGGCCGGAGATGGCACTCTGCGCCAACCCCGACCGGGTGGCCATCATGGCGAGGCTGCCGGAGTTCGACTCCCAGGGGCCCGCCCAGGGGCCCGTGGACCAGCCGAGGAGCCGGAGTCCCGAAGCCTCCGAACTCCCCGGATTGGAGGAGCTGCTCAGCGAGGAGGCGACAATCAGCTCGGCGCAGGCTGGCGACGGGGCCACCGCATGCAGCAGCCGCAGTGCCAGAGAGGATGGCGCCTCCGAAATTGCCGTGGAGGTGGCGCCGGGAGACCGGGGAAAGCGTCCCCGGGCCCTGATTCTAGTGCCGGACTCTCCGCCGTCGCCGACGGCAGCGGCAGCATTCCCGGTGCTGGAGCCACAGCTGGTGCGGATGGAGCCTGCGCCGGCGCCCGCGACCCGTGCGGCGGAACCTGAGACCCGCGCAGCGGCACCCGAGGCCCGCGCAGCGGCCTCGCCGAGCCCCCAGCGGAAGAGGCGGCGGGAGGAGTCCGGACCAACGGCGCCGGACCCGGACATCAGGCTCCCAGCGGCCAAGTGGCAGTATCGGTGAGTCTTCTTTCTTGCTTTTTCCTGGGCATTTCCGGCCCGAACTAAGCTTTGACATTTTTCATCTGTCTCCCGTAGGCCGGCTGCAGGCGCCACTGCGACGGAGAAGGCGCAGGCTCCAAGACCAGGGCCGAGCCCGTCGGCTACGCCGACGGAGGCGGGCACAGGAACGGCGGAGGCGCCAATTGTCGTGGCGGCCACTGGGAGAGAGGCGGAGGCGGCGGCCGAGAGGAGGACGGAGCAACCGTCTGAATCCTTGGCACCGGCGGAACCTACCCCGGGCGCGGAGAGCCCGGGGCGAATGACGGTGGAGGTGGATGTTTTGCCGGGGCCGGCGGACAGAGCGGCCGATGTGGGAACGCGGCCGCCGCCCGAGTCTTCGGCGCCGGCGGAGCCTACCCCGGGCGCGGAGAGCCTGGGGTGGATGGTGGTAGAGAGCCCTACAGAGAGCTCGAACCCCTCGGAGGCATTCTGCGGGGAGGCTTGGGCCCTACCGGCGTCCGACCAACCCATCAACCCCTTCCTGGCCGCCATCGAAGGCGTCCAGGTAGCGGTTGGGCGGCTGGGCGCAGCAGTGAATGCCAAGGAGGGGGAGCTCGAGGCCGAGCGCTCCCGCCTGGCATCGGAGAAGGCGCAGCTGGCGGGCGCCCAGGAGGAGGCCCGCGCGGCGGCCGCGCGGGAGCAGAAGCTCCTAGAAGACATCCGCGCGGAAGCCACGCGGGAACAAGAAATTTTGAAGACCGCGCGGGCAGAAGCCGCGCGGGAACGAGAAGACGCCGCCCGCCTGGATGAGGCGTCGAAGCAGCAAGCTGCCGAGGCCCTTGCCAGGATGGGGCAGGCGCAGGAGAGGGAGGTGGCAGTCGCAGCTCGGGAGCAGGCGGCGGAGGAGCGGCAAGCCGAGCTGACCTGCCGGGAGGGCGCGGCCGAGAAGACGCGCGCCGACCTCCAGCGCTGGGAAGACGACCTCCGGAAGATCAGGGAAGAGATCCGCCGTTGGGAGGAGGACGTCTCCCTTCGGGAGGTGGACAATGAGTTGTCGGCGTCGGATCTTGGTGCTCGGGAGGATTCGGTGACCCAGCAGGAGGAGGTGCTGGCCCGACGGGAGGGCGAGCTGAGTCGCCGAGAAGACGAACTGAGTCGTCGAGAGGGCGAGGCTGCTGCGGCGGCAGCGGCCACGGCTACCAGGGCGGAGAAGAACGCGAAGCACGAGGCAGAACTGACCGCCCGTGAACGCGCCTTATCCGAGATGGTGGCCAAGATGAAGCAGGCCGGGGACCAGGGACTTGAGGCGCAGCTGCGGGCCGCCAAAGAGAAGCTCGAGACCGCTTTTGTCTCGCGGGTCAACCTGCAGCATATGCTGGAAGACATACTCCGGCGGATGCGGCGGGCCGTAGAGAAGGGTGGTCTTGGGCGGCTCGTTGAAGATCAGAAGAGCGACAGCCCCGCACGACAAGTGTTGGGGCTTCAGCATGTCTGCGAGCGCCTTGAGGCCCTGCCTTGGGCGGTCCAGGAACTTGCCGCCTGGGAGGGACGTGGCTTGGCACATGCAGTGGCCGAGCACGTCCTGGCCTGCTACCGAAGCAGGGACCCGAACTTCCCGTTGGAGCCGGCGCGGGAGGGAGTGGTCGAGGTTGAGGGAGAGGCCGCCCGGGTAGCGGTCCGGAGTACCGCCGCCGTGGTGGCCGCCGGCTTCAGGCGAGAGGTGCCGCCACCGCCAGCCCCCGGGGACGACTCAGAGGATTCAGCCGACGCCTCCGCCGCCGACTAGATCTTTTGTAGCTTTTTTCTTTGTTTTGTCGTCTTGATGAATGTAAATATAGGAGTGAACCCTTAGAAAATGCCTTGTATATGTCTTGTGAATATAATGGCAGCTCTTCCTTGGGCTCAAAACTCCAATTTGTCTGAGTGTTTGATGTTTCTTCTGATGTTTTGCCTGGAAGTCCCGGGGAGTACTCAGTCGGGCCGTTCCCGACCTTCCCATCCCCGAGAACGAAGTTGTCCCGATCGCTGTTGCTGGCGTAGTCAGCCCTCGAGTTCTCGCGAGTCTGCACTGTCTAAGTTAAGAAACAAAAACACAGACTTCCTTGCCCGGGAGATAGATCGATCCAGCACGGAACACGCCGTGCCCGGTGAACACTTTTTCACCTCGCGACCACCCAGTTAGTAGACGGGAGACGCGTGCGGGCAAGAATGTGACCAAGAGTCCTCGTGGTCCGGTGGTGCCCGGGCTTAAAACGGGCCGGACCGAGCACTGACAGCCCGCCCCCGAGGCATGAGCTCCGGACTACTCGAGCAGCTCAAGCGATAGGATTACCCAGGGCACCAGAGGACTCGGTAGTGCTCGGGGTCCTTAAAAGCGGACCGAACACCACGACCACCACGAAGGGCTCCGGTCAGACATTACCGTACGCGCGGTACTCCTTTCTACAAACCGCCCGGTCGTTCTGAGAAAAAGTAGACACGCGGCAGGGTTTTGCGTGCGAGGAGACCACCTCGCCGAACAGATTAAAGCGCGAGAGCCCCCAAGAATGACTCGGGAACATAAATTTACTGAAAGCAGACTTGTCTGAATATAACCACTCACCGGACAGCTGTCGGCCCTTCGGCCAACCGATCCAGGAGGGGTGTGTTTCCGAGCTCAGGTGCCCGGGGACTTGGTTCTTTCAGCGGAGCGCCCGAGTGCCCAGAGGCATACGAGGCTCCCGGGGTCGGGTGATCTCGATCACCCACGCCTAAGTGGTAGGACCACCCGAGGACCCTTGGGGCCGGCCAGAGACCGGGGCATTGAAGCCCCCACGGCCGAACTGCTTGTGATCGCCAGCTTGTGACTTAAGAGTGAATATAGAATTTCTTTGTCTGGTGCGCTCTGTTAGTGCGGTACTTGCTATAGACTGCTCTTGTTTTCGACCCGAGACCTCTTGAATACCCAAACCGGCGGACAAGAGCGGACAGAGGCATAACCCATAGGTCCTATGGTTCGGTGGCGCCCGGGTATGACAGACCAGACCGAGCACCGACAGCCCGCTCCGGGGGCCTGAGCTCCGGACTACTCGAGCGGCTCGAGCGATGGGATTACCCAGAGCACCCCGAAACTCGGTAGTGCCCGGGAGCCTGCCACGACACCGAACACCACAGCCTACCATGCCGGACGTAAGTCAGCGGCGACTGCTCGCATGCATACCGATTGGGATTCTTTTATCAGCGGGGAAAATAAGAGAGCGAACTTTTTCTCGCACAACCGAGCACCTCACCAGACAGATTAAACATACGGAATCCAGAAAAAAATATTTCAACATAGCGATTGCTTATTGAAATACCGAATGTACAATATTTACAAGGTTGGGCGACAGCGACTTACCCAAGGGGCGGAGCCCTTGGACTGCTTGGGCGGGGAGAAGCCCCCGGCTTTGCTGACCTGAGCCGCAAGCACGACCATCTATGGGTAGAAGCGTCGGAGATGCTCGATGTTCCACGGATTCGGGAGTGGCTGTCCTTCCTCCATCGCCAACCTGAAAGAACCTGCCCACGGGACCGCGATCACGGTGAAGGGACCTTCCCACACAGGGGACAGCTTATTCATTCCTTCGCGCGACTGGACGCGTCGGAGAACTAGGTCCCCCACCTCAAGAGACCGGGCCCGGACACGGCGCAGATGATAACGCTGCAGACTCTGCTGGTACCGAGCCGCCCGGATAGCGGCACGCCGCCGGTGCTCTTCCAGGTAGTCCACGTCGTCGCGCCTTTGCTGCTCCTGCTCACCCTCAGAGTATGCATGCACTCGAGGGGAGCCCAGAGTGAGCTCGGAGGGGAGGACTGCCTCGGCGCCATAGACGAGGAAGAACGGAGTCTCCCCGGTGGCGCGGCTTGGCGTAGTCCGGTTAGCCCACAGCACGGCTGGCAGCTAGTCCACCCATCCCTTCCCGTGCTTAGTGAGCACGTTATAGGTCCGGGTTTTGAGGCCCTTCAGTATCTCCGTGTTGGCGCGCTCGACCTGTCCGTTACTCCGAGGATGAGCGACGGAGGCGAAGCAGAGCTTGATGCCGAGGTCTTCGCAATAGTCCCCGAACAGGGCACTTGTGAATTGGGTGCCGTTGTCGGTGATGATCCGGTTCGGGACGCCAAAGCGGCTGGTGATACCGCAGATAAACTGGAGCGCCGTGTTTTTGGTCACCTTGATGACTGGGACCGCCTCCGGCCACTTGGTGAACTTGTCGATGGCGACATATAGGTATGCATAGCCCCCGATTGCTCGGGGGAATGGACCCAGAATGTCCAAACCCCAGACCGCGAAAGGCCATGACAGGGGAATGGTATGAAGAGCCTGAGCTGGCTGGTGAATCTGCTATGCGTGGAACTGGCACGCCCTGCAGCGCCGAACCAGCTCGGAAGCATCCTGGAGAGCTGTAGCCCAGTAGAAACCTTGCCGGAAGGCCTTCCCGACCAGCGTGCGGAACGATGAATGGCCACCGCACTCGCCCTCGTGGACCTCAGCGAGAAGATCGCCGCCTTCTGCCCGGGAGATGCATTTCAGGAGGACACCTCCTGCGCTACGCCGGTAGAGATCCCCATCTACTATGGCATAGCGTCTGGACTGCCGAGCAACTCTTTCGGAAGACACCTCATCCCCGGGTAGGAACTTTTCTTTCAAGTACCCTCGGATGTCAGACATCCACGAGGCATCTTGAGAACATTCGGCGAGCGCAGCGCACTCACCAGGCGGCGGCGCCCTGACGGGGCTTCCCACTGAGGGCACCGCCGGGGTCCCCTGAATTGAGTTCGAGGTTTCCCCTTCATCCTGTTCGGCAGGCAGGACGGAAGGCCGTGCGAGTCTTTCTTCAAAGACTCCGGCAGGGACGCGCGTACGTGAGGAGGCCAGGCGAGAGAGCTCGTCGGCCAGAGCGTTGTCGCGGCGAGGAATGTGCCGCAACTCCAGGCCATCGAAGCGCCTCTCGAGCTTCTTGACCGCAGCCACGTACGCCGCCATTTGAGGATCCGTGCACTGGTACTCCTTGGATACCTGGTTGACGACCAGTTGGGAGTCCCCTTTGACCAGGAGGCGACGAATCCCGAGCCCCACCGCAGCCCGGAGGCCGGCGATGAGACCTTCATATTCCGCCATGTTGTTGGATGCGCGGAACTGCAACTGCACGACGTACCGGAGCTCTTCACCCGTTGGGGAGGTGAGAACCACTCCAGCCCCTGCGCCTTTCAGCGAGAGGGAGCCGTCGAAGTTCATGACCCAGTACCCGGGCGTGTCGTGCCCGGGATAGGCAGAGATCTCTTCCGGGACGATGTAGGGGACGGGCGTCCACTCTGCCAAGAAGTCGGAGAGCGCCTGGCTTTTGATTGCCTGGCGACTGACGAAGTGTAGGTCGAACTCCGCCAGCTCTACCGCCCATTTGACAACGCGCCCTGTGCCTTCCCGGTTCCGGAGAATGGGCCCCAGTGGATAAGTGGTAACCACCGAGACCTTGTGCGCCTGGAAGTAGTGGCGCAGCTTCCGGGAAGCGACGAGCACGGCATAGAGCAGCTTCTGCGCCTAGGGATATCTTGTCTTGGCTTCCCGGAGGACTTCACTGACAAAGTACACCGGTCGCTGAACCCGGCGGGCCCGGACGGCGGCTTCACCCGGGGGGCTGCTGCAGCCCCCAGGCTCGGCGGCGCGGTCGGGGCTGGCCGGCATGCGGGCTCGACTCCCGGGTTGGGAGGAGCAGTGCGCTCGGGCTCGACCCCCTGCCCAGGGGGAGCCGCGAGGACAGGTGAGTGGTCAGAGACCTCTGGGAGCTGGGACCCAGCACCCGGTCCTGAACACTCGACGCGCTCCACCACCAGCACTATGCTCACGACCTGAGGTGTGGCCGAAATGTAGAGCAGTAGGGGCTCACCTTGAGAGGGAGCCACTAGCACGGGTGGCGAAGTGAGGTACTTCTTTAGATCACGGAAGGCCTGCTCGGCCTCCGGCGTCCAGTCGAAATGACCGGATTTTTTCAGAAGCTTGAAGAGGGGGAGCCCTCGCTCCCCGAGCTTGGAGATAAAGCGCCCGAGGGCTGCCATGCAGCTGGCGAGACGCTGGACTTCCTTGAGTCGAGCCGGGGGTCGTATCTGCTCGATGGCCCGGATCTTCTCCGGATTGACCTCGATTCCTCGGCCAGAAACCAAGAAACCAAGGAGCTTGCCCGCCGGCACCCCGAAGACACACTTCTCCGGGTTGAGCTTGAGGCGGGTAGAGCGGAGACTGTTGAAAGTCTCGGCGAGGTCCTCGAGCAGGGTGGCGCGGTCTCGGCTTTTGACCACGAGATCGTCGATGTAAGCTTCGACGTTGCGACCAACCTGCGAGTCAAGGGTAATACGAATAGCGCGCTGGAAGGAGGATCCAGCGTTACGCAGGCCAAAAGGCATTGACATGTAGCAATAAGTCCCCACCGGAGTGGTAAAAGCAGTTTTTTCCTCGTCCCCTACGGCCATGCGAATCTGGTGATACCCAGAGTTTGCATCTAAAAAGCATAAAAGATCGCATCCCGTAGTTGAATCTACAATTTGATCAATGCGAGGTAAGGGGAAGGGATCTTTAGGGCAAGCCTTATTTAGGTCGGTGTAGTCCACGCACATGCGGAGCTTGCCGTCGGCCTTCGGGACGATGACTGGGTTTGCTAGCCAGTCGGGGTGGAGGACTTCTCGGATAAATCCGGCGTCGAGGAGCTTGCTGACCTGCTCGCGGATAAACTCCTGGCGCTCAGGTGCCTGCCGCCGGACCTTCTGCTTCACTGGGCGGGCGTCCGGACGCACCGCCAAGTGATGCTCGATCACCTCCCTAGGGATCCCAGGCATGTCGGACGGTTGCCAGGCAAACACGTCTGCGTTAGCCCGGAGGAAGGCGACGAGCACGCTTTCCTATTTGTTGCCCAGGTCACCGCCGATCCGGACGACCTGGGTAGCATCTTCGCCCACCACGACCTCCTTCGTTGGAACAGAGGCGTCGGCGGCGAGTCAGGGTTTGGATGAAGAGGGTCCCGTGCCCCCTGTAGAGCCATCGACCTCGGCCTGCGCTGAGACCAGAGCCATGTATGACTGTTCAGCACAGGAGACGGCGCCGCCGGAGTCGGCGATCACGGAGATCATAAACTTGGCGAGCGCCGGACGCCCGAGGATGGCGTTGTAGGGGAGAGGGAGCTCCGCGACGTCGAAGAGGACGCACTCCGTGCGGAAGTTGTCCCGGCTCCCGAACGTTACAGGCAACTCGACATGCCCGAGGGGCAGGGAGTGCCCGGGGGTCACTCCACAGAAGGGGAGCGACGGCTTTAGGCGTCGGGAGGACACCTGCAGCTTCTCAAAAGCCTCCTTGGAGAGGAGATTGAGGCCGGCACCACCGTCGATCAGCACTCTGCCGACCTTAACATTGCAGATAGTGGGAGACTACCAGAGGTAGCCGCCCCACGGCTGCAGTTCTGGCGGGGTGATCAGCCATGCTGAACATGATCGGAGCGTCCGACCACCTCAGGGGCCTTGCGACCTCCTCGCTCGGGGTTGCCGAGCACACCTCGCGTCGCATGACCTTGATGCCACGGCACGAGCAAGGTGTGTAGGCGCCTCCATCGATGAAGGCGACGGCGTGCTCGGGCTCATGGAAGCCGAGCTCGGCGTTGTCGGGGGCGACCTCAGCATTGCCTCCTCCGCGGGACTCATCGCGCTCCCTCTGGCGCTGCTCCACGAGTCCTTTGACCGTACGACACTCCATGAGGTCGTGCCATCTGGTCTGGTGTATGGGACACCATTTACCTGGCTCGGGCCCCACGGGAGCGGGGGCCCTTGCTGGAGCAGGAGCTCGGCCGGGGGCCAGGGCTCTTGCGGGAGCCGGTGCCCCAGCTGGTGCCGGGGCCCTCGTGGGCGCGGAGGCCCGAGGAGGAGCCCTAGCAGGGGCCCTGACGGGACGTCGGTCGACGCCCGGCCGGCGCTCTTGCCGGCGGTCGGGCTCTTGCGGCACCCTATGAGCGGGGACCTGGGTCGGCTCAACGGGAGCGGCCTCGCGCTTCCTTCTCTTCTTCTTTTCCCGCTTGTCGGAGTGGGAAGAACTTGGCTGGTCGGAGGCGGGGCGAGGGGCATGCCACGCCCTGGCCTCCGCAGCCTTGGCGCACTTATCGGCCAGTGCGAAGAGTTCCGCAGTGGTCTCGATCTCGTGCGTGCCTAGCTTTTCGAGCATCCGCTCGTCGCGGACGCCCTGCCGGAAAGCAACAATAACAGCATGGGGGGCCACTCGCGAAATAGTATTGCGAACCTGGCTGAAGCGCTGTACAAAGCGCCGTAGCGTCTCCCCTTCCTGCTGTTGGATGGCGTGGAGGTCGCACTCCAAACCGGGGCGCGTAAACGTGCCCTGAAAGTTGGCCTCAAACTGGTGGCACAGGTCATCCCAGCAGCTAATAGACCCTGGGGGTAAGTTCATAAGCCAAGAACAGGCGGAGCCCCTCAAGGCAACATGAAAATAGTTTGCCATCACCTTTTCGCTGCCTCCGGCCGCTTGGACGGCCGTTGTGTAGATCTGGAGGAACTCGACGGGGTCGATGGACCCGTCGTACTTCTCCAGCAGCTCGGGGCGAAACTTGGAAGGCCACCTGACCCGGCGGAGCTCGGTGGTGAAGGCACGGCAGCCGGTGCCGTACCCCGCAGCACGAGTAGGGGTCTTTGGTGGTGAGTGGCGGCGAGCCGGGGATTCCCGGTGGCCTTGGGCCGGGAGAGAGGAAGCCTGGTCCTCTGCCCCGACCTCCTGCCGGGTCTCCCGCTGGCGCTCGAGAGTAACTCGGGCATCCTCGTGGCCCCTCCGCTCGTCAAGGCGCAAGCGGAGGTCCCGGGCTTCGGACACGGCCAGGGGGACGACACTCCGCCTGGAGGCCCCTCGACCCGTGCGGGCGTTTCCCGTTGAAGAGCCGGCTCTGGCGGCACCACGCTGAGAAGTGGTGTGAGGACTCCCGGCCTGCACCTGGCGGCGAGCAGTGCCAACCAAAGCAACGACATCTTGTATCCACCGGCCTTCCGGAGTATTCGGCGTGGCCTGAACGGGCGGGTGCCTGAGGAGAGCATGCGCTGCAAGCAGCGCGATCCCCGGGCCGGCCTCGCTGAATGCGAGCCTGCGCCGGGATGGCACCCGACGTGGTCCAGGGGCGGACCTGGCGGCCGAGGTCCCGACCTCTTGCTGGGGGTCGGAAAGTGCATCAGCAGCGGCGGCGGCGGCCCTGCTGGGCCCAGCGCCTTGATCCCCTTGAGCGGGAAAAACCGCGCACGTGGATAGAGGCTGCTGATGGAACGCAGCAGCGACTGGGCTCTCCCGAGCGTCGGGCAGCACTCCGTCACTGGAAGTGGAGCCGGAACGCTGGAGACGGTGCCCACCAGCCATCTTTTCCTGTGGAAAAAAGCGAAACAAACAAATCCAGGGATATTCCCCCCTACCTGGCGCGCCAGCTGTCGGAGGATGAACTCCTGTCGTAGGGATCCCGAGAGACCCCTTTTTTAAAGATTCGGCCGGGGCGATGATCCTGAACGAGCTTGTCTGGGAAATAGACGGGAGCGGAAATAAATGCAATGGCTGGTGGTGGGAGATGATCGTCCTAGTTACAGGGGTGAGCTGTCTACAGAGAGCTTGAGACTCTCGTGTTCTAGCTTGGCTCGAGCTTGTTTATGATGTTCTTCGTCTTTTGATCTGAGCTTCGGGGTCTTATCTTTATGTGTTCTCCATCCTTTCCTTTTATAGGCGCGCCGACCTCGACTTATCCTGAATGGGAAAGAGGGGGCGCGAGTGCCAGGGCGCCACGGAGAAAGGCGTCATCATTCCGTCTTGGCGAAGTGACAGAGGCGGTGGAAAAATGCGGCGTGCATCCGACCATTCGTCACTGTAGATGTCCTCCGGCGCTATTAAGAGGGCCCACCGGGCAGCCCAGAGGTGCCCGGTGCGCCCACCCTGTCTTGTTCTTCTGCCGGGGCAGGGTGGCAGGCAGAGCGCTTTGATTTTGGCAATGTTATCCTGAGGCACCCGGGTGAAACGGGACGGGACCCGTGCATTTAATGGTCCCACGCCCCCCTGCCAGAGCATGGCAGGGTCTGATACTAGGGTGTGGGCAGCTGAGAATGTCAGGATGTCAGGATGTCAGGCCACGCGTGCCTATTAAATGCGGCATTGGGCCTTTGACTGGATGACACCCCGACGATGGGACCCTTCGGGTCGTCGGACGATCTTGCGCGAACCTTCGGGGAACCGAGTCCTCGGGGGCTGCCACGTGCAGCCCCGAGCACTCTCTCCCGAGCACTTCGGTGAGACCTTCGAGGAACCGAGTCCTCGGGGGCTGCCACGTGCAGCCCCGAGCACTCTCTCCCGAGCACTTCGGTGAGACCTTCGAGGAACCGAGTCCTCGGGGGCTGCCACGTGCAGCCCCGAGCACTCTCTCCTGAGCACTTCGGGGGAAACCTTCGGGGAACCGAGTCCTCGGGGGCTGCCACGTGCAGCCCCGAGTACTCTCTCCCGAGCACTTGGCTGTTTGTATCATCGGGGGATTACAGTACTCGGGGGTAGGCGAGGACCCTTCCGAGTACTTCCTTCCCGGTACTTGGACTCTGCGGGTCATTGGGGAACTGGGGTGCTCGGGAACCAGAGGCGGCGGCCCCGAGCACCTTCTCCCGGGACTTAGCTTCTTCTTATCTTGCAGGGTGGACCTCGCGGGATGGTGACGCGTGGCGGATGGCCGGCCCGGTCTCGGGACTCAGGGACCCCTGGTTCCTGATACACCGACAATGACTCCGACACCGATCTTGTGCTCCTCATGAGAAGAACCACAAAGATGATATTCAAGTTGGGGAAGGGCTACATCTATGATCCCAAAAAGAACAAATTTCGCTCCAAAATTTTTAACAAGTTCGGTGGCGGAGACAAGAAGAAGTGCTACAATTATGGTGAATATGGCCACATGTCATATGATTTTCCTCATCCCGATAAGAGAAATAAAAACGAGAGTAAGAATATTGATACAACTGAGGATAAGGACAATCATAAGAAAAAAAGGGTCAAGACAAGAAGAAGAAGCTCTTCAACGAGAATGGTGGAGGTTATAAGGCTTATATTGTTGGTGAATACGTCTCTGGGGAAAGCTCAAGTGAAGATTTAAGTGATGATGAAGACAAAGACTTCACGGGCCTCTCCATCACCAATGATAATCCATCGCTGTCTCCACCACTTATGTGTCTCATGGCAGAAGATAACAATAAGGTGAGTAGTGAGAATGATGATAGTAATAGTAATGATGATGATCTTTCTCCACATGATCTATCTAAGCTTATGAATGACTATGCTACTATTATCAAGATGCAAAAAGCTAAAATCAAATCTCTTGAAAATGTTAATGCCGAGCTTAACTCTAATCATGATGACTTACTTGCTAAATACAATGATTTTCTTAAAAATATGATGAAATAGTTGCATCTAGTAAATCTGTTGAAGAAAGCAACAAGAAACTTAAATTTGAGCATGTTAACTTGAAATGCAAATATCAAAAACTTGAGTTAGCTTATGATGCTATTGATCCTAGCATGAATGAATTGCCTAGTATTGATGTTGTTAAGGTCAATGCATCTACTTCTTATGATGATCTTCTTGATATCCCATACTCTTCTTCATGTGATACTATATCATCTTATAAGACTAACCATATAAGAGAGCAAGAGCTCATGAATAAGATTGCATATCTCAATTTGTGTGTGACCCGATTGACAAATGGTGAGTACAAGCATAAGAAAATCCTTCTAAAGAATATCATGTACTATAACAAAAGAGGCCTTGGATACTTTTCCAACCCGGTGAAGAACATCAGCAAGTCACCGAAGATCAAGAAATGCTTCATCAAGGAAGTTGATTCATATTGCCAACATTGCGAGGTCACCGGTCACCACACAAGGGAGTGTTCAATTCCTTCTAAATCCCTTCCTACTTTACCTCCTAAATACAAATCCACTTCCAATTATCATCATTTTCTATTGCATAAGCTTAAAAGTGAAGAAGTCATGGCTAAATTAATTATAACTCAAGCTAAGTGCAAGCTTTCTAGGTAACTTTAGATGCCTAAAGTTCTTGTGTTTCATATGAAAGGTAGCAAACTTGGTTGGCTACCTAAACAAAAAGTTTGATTTATATGTGTAGGTGAACTATAAAGCCGATGGAAAGTATTGAGTACTTAATAGTGGATGCACACAATATATGACCGGTATTATAAAAATGTTCACCTCTCTAGAAAATGAAGTGAGCGATCATGATTAAGTCACTTTTAGTGATAATTCTAAGGCAAATGTGGTACGTTTGTGTAAGTGGTAATCTCCAATAATCTCTCTATTTTTAATGTGCTCTTAGTAGAGTCTCTTAGTTTTAATTTGCTTTCCGTAGCTTAACTATGTGATCTAGACGTCACATGTCTATTTAGTGATGTTAATGTTGTTATAACTAGCAAGAAGTATAATTATCTAATTTTTAAAGGATTTAGACATTGAAATATCTATCTTATGTATTTTTTCTCTAATGAAGCTAGTTTCACAACATGCCTCTTCACCAAGACATCCATAGGTTGACTTTAGCATCATCGACTCGCACACATTGGAATGAGCCAACTCAAGAAGACGTTCAAAAATAGAACGATAGTTGGTTTGAAGGATGTAGTATTCGAGAAGGATATATTGTGTAGTGCTTTTCAAGCAGGAAAGCAAGTTGCAAGCTCTCATCAATACAAATATGATATCTACATCAAGACCTTGGAGTTTCTACACATGGATCTCTTCGAACCAACTACCTACAAAAGTTTTGATGATAGTCTCTATCGCCTTGTTATCGTTGATGATTATTCGAGATACACTTGGACTTTCTTTTGAGATTACAAGTGTAAAACCGTTGGGATCTTCAAAAGTTCGCAAAAATGACTTAAAATGAGTTTGAGGTCACAATTGTGAAGATCCAGAGTGATAATGACATGGAGTTCAAGAACACTTAAATTGAAGATTATTGTGATGATAGAGGCATCAAACATAAGTTCTTATCAACCTACACCCCTCAATAAAATAACGTGGTGGAGAGAAAAAAACAAAACCTTTATCACTCTTGTAAGAGCAATGTTGGATGAGTATGGTACGCTAGAGAAGTTTTTGGCAGAAGCAATCAACATGGGATGTCATGCATCCAACAGAGTGTATCTCCACCGACTATTAAAGAAGACAACATACAAGCTTCTCATTGGAAGGAAACTCAATATCTCTTACTTCCAGGTGTTCGGGTGTAAGTGCTTTATATACAAGAAAAGAGAATTCTTAGGCATGTTTGAAAAATGTTGTGATATTGGTTCGTAAAAACATTGTCATCACACTATGTTTAATTTCATGCTTGTTTTATTCTTATTCTTCTAGCATGATAAGTCGTTATAGTGCTAGGTTTTCTCTTACTTAATTGGTATATGTTGTCAATTGCTTAGTATGATATGGTGTATTTCAATTCATATCTTTATATTATATTTTGTGTTGTCATTAATCACCAAAAAGGAGAAGATTATAGTATCTAGACCCCTAGAAAAGTGGTAAGTGTTTCAGTGATTAATGACAATAGTATCATTGTGACTAACAAATTTATTTTGAAAGGTATAAAAAATTTAGTTCACAATGATGATTGGGTATTCTTGGTCCCTAAGTTATTTATTTGGATGATCAAAGAAGATGTGTATCCAAATTAAGGATCTTCTAATTCTAAATATCATAAGAGAGAGGAATGATACTTAGAGTAGTATAAATCTTCTTTCTTAGCCTTTTAGCCGTACTATAAAAAGAGGCTAATAGTAGTAGTTTGACCTAGCCCGTGTAACACTATGGTACACCAGCGTCACGTAGTGGTACACGGGCGTTGATGCAGCGGACAGAAAATTGGAGATGACCCCAACGTTGCTTGCAAGGACACGTCTTTACCGATCCAAAATTCAAACCCCGAATTTATATCCCATTAAAAGTTCTCCAAAGAAACCCACGACAGGGATCCAGTACTTAAAAAAAATCGGAGATGGTCCACGTAGTACGTACATGCATGTGCCGATCGATGGATCGATGTGCATGCATTGCAGGGTCCAGCAAACCACTCGCGTGCTACTACTGCATGCGGAACAAACTGTAAGCATCAGCATGCTTTCTTGCATGTTCAAAGTCCCCACGCATGCAGCACTGCAGCAGCATCCCATGTCAGGTCTACACTGTTTCTAAAGAACGAAGCCAGGCGAGGATTCCGGAGTGGATGGTGATGGCCATCTTTGGTTCTCTTGGGTATCGATCGAATCACTGATAGCACACTCGATTGTAGAGACGAATAGACGATAATGTTTGAATGGTGTTTTGTCATTGGAAACCATTGCATGGTGATGACAAGCTTTGGTTAATTAATTGGTCATCTTCGGCATTGCATGACAAAACAGTCTCCAGTCAAGCAAGGTGTTCGTCACGCCGAGATAGGCAAAAGATTGGTGCAGATGGAAGGGAAGCGTGCAAAGCCAAAAGAAAGAACCAGGGGGAACTCGCTGGTCGCAACGGTATGCCCACCTCGTATTCCCATGTCTCGATCTTTGCCGATCCATGGATGGATGGAGCCGTGTGAGTAGTGCCTGGGGCCTCGCGCTGATAGCGAAATGGTGACAAACAAAGGCAGACACCGATCGAGACACCAACGTCCTTTGGTCCTCTTAAAAGCTCCATGCTTCCTATATTTAAAATTTCGAGAGAGAGATTTCAGACGTTTGTGTGAATACGTCGTTGCCGCTAGATTAGGGGAGAGGGGTTTTCAGAGTAGATGGTTTTTGATGCTGAATTTAGAGAGAAGTTAGGGGCGACGGTTAAATCGGCGGTGGACGGTGTGGCGAGACGACGATTTCAGACGTTAATACGTCGTTGCCGTTAGATTAGGGGAGAGAAGTTTTCAAAGTGGGTGGTTCTTGATGCCGAATTTAGAGAGAAGTTAGGGGTGGCGGTTAAATCGGCGGTGGGCGGTGTGGCGAGACGATGATAGATGGGCAATCGATGGGGTTAGTGACGGGGGCATAAAAATAGAGTGGTTAGCGTGACAGGATGATGGGAACCCGTCGGTGACAATTAGAATTGGGCGAGATGTGGGGGAGCAGGGCGAGGCAAGCGGGCGGAAGAAAAACAGGTGCTGGGAGAACGAAGAAAGAGAATAGTTATTAGATGAAAATCATATGGCTGTGATCGTCAACCGAGAAAAAAAAAGGACCAATTTCAGACACATGATAAATAACATCCGCCTAAAAAATTCCTACCGGGATCGCATTAGAATGGGCAGAGGGCGATGGGGATCTCACGACCCGAGCTTATGAGCTTATGATTCAGCCATATCATGCCGCGGTCAAAAGAGAAAAGGAGGAAAAGGAATGCATGGACAAAGAGCAACACAAGACTTGCTAAAAGTCCCGTAGATAACAACGTTTAGACCTCAGGTTACACAAGTGTCGCTACGTGCAAAGTTGGAGGATTCCTTCCAAGGCTGAGACCACCAACACGTCCAATCAAGCAGTGATGGGATTACATAGCACAGAAAAGAAGATGGTGTAAACAAAAATGGGAGATGCTATATTCAGTTGCCTGAAATTCCCAGTTTTAAGGTCGATCAACGTGGGTCGTCCGATCTGTATATGCCCTTGTGTTCTTTCTCCTTCCTCCATCACGCGCTTGTGCTTTCTCTCTCTTCCTTGTCGCTCCCCAGCCCTACCTGCCTCCACCTCTCTCTGGCATCCATCCGATCCGTCACTGTTGTCCTCCACTGTTCTGATCAATCTATTTTTGCACTCTTTGGTTCAGTGGCAGGCTCGGCATTTTCAAATTAGATGTACTTAACTAATTTTTTCTCTCACTATCTATCTCACATTCTTTTACGGTCAATTCCTCATCACTCGTCACCCAAGTACCTCTTTCTTTAATCTTTATCATCGTATTTTTATCTGTTGCCTGTTGTAATATGAATGTTGTGAAAATCGAAAACACATCCTAGGCATTCCAAAACCACAAACTCTCAAGCCTTTTTCTCTAGGCATGCAAACAATTTATGTCCAATTTTCTTACAATTGTAGCACTAGCACATAGGAGGATTTGGACAATGTCCACGATTATTGCAGTGCTAGCAAACTAGCAAAGCATCTTAAGTTGTGGATTATTGGGCATAACATTACAACAGTGAGAGTACACATTTAATTTAAGGGGATGGAAATCAAACCTTCTGAATTGACCCTGATAGGGATGGGAGCCGTTGCGCTCACGCTGCACCGCCTAGCTAAGCTCGCGCTGCCACCACGTCCCGCTGCCAGGGTCGGTGTCGTCGCCCTCCATCTCGACTCGTGCATGCTTGTGTTCGACTCGGTGTAGTCACCGTTTTGATGTTGGATTGGCAACACCGTTTGGGCATAAGTTCGGTTGGGCACTTGGGCATTGGATTGGACTTGGGCCATCAGGTCCATTGGACCTGTGGACGTAGCTAGGCCGCTGGGCTGGGCATTGGGTTGGCTGATTGGGTCATTGGGACGACGGGACAATTGGGTCAAATTTTTTGCAAAAAAAATGGATGTGCATCTATACACCCATGATCTAACATGGGCTTGCCCCCCCCCCCCCTCCGAGCACCGGCACCGCCCACCAGTTATACTCCACCCTGTCCTCTGTCATTTAACTCCAATATGTCAGCTATAAGCTAAGCAAAATTCAAATGACTCATTAACCGCAAAGTACGAAGAAAGAAAATTTATGTACCGGTGATGATAATTATCCGACTAGTCCATACAGCTATAAGATTTGCTAAATCCTCCTATACAAACCCAATACCTCTAGTTAAAAATAAGTTGTATTTGCCATACAACTAACATCCCTAATTAATCTACATTATTATACTATAATATCTCAAGAAACAGGTGGAGTACATCTTCCAAGGGTAAAGGCAGGAAGAGATTACACAGGGGAGGAGGAGCCCAAGACGCTGAGCGATGCAGGAAAGTGAAAAGTTGTGGTTCTAATTTCTAAAAAGCTTGGGAACCACATCTGAAAATGGCGGTTGAGATTGAGTTTTGCACATATCGACGTGTCCGTCGGAAAAGGAACTTACACGTCTATGACCTTCTCCAACTTTGACCACTAAGATAAGATAATAATTTTGGTTCGGTCAAATGAAAATACTAGTATCATTGGATTTTCTCAAGAATTGTTTCCACAATAGTAATTTTCCAAGTTTCAAATGGCAATTTTCCTTATAAAGGTCAAATTTCTATAGTAGAGACCGTGTCGATGTCTATAAAGTCACTTACATGTTCGGGTAAACATTTACAACATGTTTTCTGTGGGTCACGAGCGATTAAAAAACCGAATCTATGTTGTTGTTTGGTTTGTTTCTAGAGATCGCGACAAAATGTTCTGCTTAGAGTTTCCACAACCGCAGAGCAATCTCCATGACCGATTCGTTCCTAAAAAATGACTGACGAGATAAACATTACTAAGATCATAATGATGGTTGACGGTTTCTTACGTTACACCGTCAGCCTAGATTAATTAGGTTTCTAGTAGTGAATCCTCGGTGCATACTGCCAGATGTAATCAATCCTTAAACCAAACACACTGTTAAAACTTTTGGCTAACATATTTTAATTATTTTCATTGGAATATGAATTGTTATATGTGTAGAATTGTCTTAAATAATATTTTTTATATCAATATGTTTTATTAGATTTTATACATGTACTAGTGATCATAACTGCATTTTGTCAAGCACAGAGTCCAAGGTGAAGCAAATCAGACTAGAGCTACTTCTACGCCTCCATAAATTAGCCTCTCCTCTCCTCTCCTCTCCTCCCTTGTGCTTACGCTCTTGTTCGTCTCCCATCGGCGTCTTCCTCTTTACTCCTCCGTCTACTCCTACTCCACTGATCCACTCCGACCTCTCGCCTCGCCTCGCCTCACCACTTCCGCTGCATCAGCAGCAGCAGCCGCGCGCGGGGCCAACTCACATAAAAATCGCTTGATCGATCGCCATGCGCGCGGCGTGTTCCCCTTGGCGTTTGTAGATGCGCTCCTCCTCCTCCCTCCTCCTCTTCCCCTCGTCCTCCCCCTCCGCCGCCGCCTCCCACTCTTATTCTCATGCCACCACCACCTCATCCTCCCATTCCTTATTGCCACCGCTCCCCTCTCCACACCTCCCCTCCCAAGACCACCTCCTCCTCCTCCACTACATCCAACATCTAGATCACCACCAAGAACCTGCCGCCGCCATGGTCCGCAAGCGCCCCGCGCCCGACATGGACCTGCCGCCGCCGCGGCGCCACGTCACCGAACTCTCCGACGTCACCGCCGCCGCTGGTGCGCCGCCGCCATCGGCCGCCAGCGCGCAGCTGCCCGCGCTGCCCACTCAGCTTCCCGCGTTCCAGCAGCACCAGGAGATGGACGTCGCCGCGCCTCCGGCGCAAGCACAGGCGGGCGAGGTGGCGACATCGACAACGGCATGGGTGGACGGCATCATCCGCGACATCATCGAGAGCAGCGGCGCCGCGGTCTCCATCACACAGCTTATCCACAACGTCCGCGAGATCATCCACCCCTGCAACCCCGGACTCGCCTCCCTCCTCGAGCTCCGCCTCCGCTCGCTCCTCACAGCCGACCCCGCCCCGCCGCCGCCTCCTCATCCTCCTGCTCTCCTACATAACACGGCACCCGCCGCCCCAACGGTCGCGGTGCTCCATCCCCCACTTCCAGACAAGCGCCACCAGGAGCCACCGTGTCAGGAGGAGCCGAACCCGCCGCCGTGTCAGGAGGAGCCAAAGGCCCCCACCGCGGAGGAAACTGCCGCCGCAGCCGCGGCCGCCGGAGCGGCGGCTGCTGCGGCCGCGAAGGAGAGGAAAGAAGAGCAGCGGCGGAAGCAGCGTGACGAGGAGGGGCTGCATCTGCTGACGCTGCTGCTGCAGTGCGCCGAGTCCGTGAACGCGGACAACCTCGACAACGCGCACCAGACGCTGCTGGAGATCGCCGAGCTCGCCACGCCGTTCGGCACCTCCACGCAGCGCGTCGCCGCCTACTTCGCAGAGGCCATGTCCGCGCGCCTCGTCAGCTCCTGCCTCGGCCTGTACGCACCGCTGCCGCCCGCGTCCCCCGCCGCGGGCCACCTCCACGGCCGCGTCGCCGCCGCGTTCCAGGTGTTCAACGGCATCAGCCCCTTCGTCAAGTTCTCGCATTTCACGGCGAACCAGGCCATCCAGGAGGCGTTCGAGCGGGAGGAGCGCGTCCACATCATCGACCTCGACATCATGCAGGGGCTGCAGTGGCCGGGGCTCTTCCACATCCTCGCCTCCCGCCCCGGCGGCCCGCCCAGGGTCAGGCTCACCGGGCTGGGCACGTCCATGGAGGCGCTCGAGGCCACAGGGAAGCGGCTCTCGGACTTCGCCGATACGCTGGGGCTGCCGTTCGAGTTCTGCGCGGTGGCGGAGAAGGCCGGGAATGTTGACCCGGAGAAGCTGGGCGTCACGCGGCGCGAGGCCATCGCCGTCCACTGGCTACACCACTCGCTCTACGATGTCACCGGCTCCGACTCCAACACGCTCTGGCTTATCCAGAGGTACGTTTCCATTTCCATTGCTCCTGCTTCCATGTCAAATCTTGATGCTATCATGGCTCCTTTTCAGGAAACACTACAGCTAACCAATGTGACATTGTGTCAAGCATCAATCGTCGTACATCTAGTACAACTATTCTCCATCGGTTTAGTAGTAAAAAATTGCGTTTTGGAGCTCTAAAAGTTTGTCATTATGACCAACTTTCTAGGCTAAAAAGGTTGCATCTTTCTATTGCTTTTGTGGTGATCTCTTCCATGGTCACCAGAAAAGATTTCGGTCCGCATTTGGTTAGTGGATCGCTAAGAGCGAGCTGAAAGTTCTTATCATCATGACCAACTTTTCATGCCAAAAGGCTCCCACTTTCTAGTTCTAAGTGCAGGAAATGATGATTACTAAAATGGAATGACTGTCATCTTCTACTAATCATCAGTTCTTAATACTAGATCATGAAGCTAAGCTCGAAAGCTTGTAGAGGTGTTAGCTTTCTCTAGTGGACTGGACTGCCACATATCTGTTGCATGAACTTTTTTTCTGGATAAAGGAAACTTTACCAACTCTTATCGACATAATAACTAGATACAACCGCATAAAACTTCGGTCCGAGACTCTGCATGACCAAAATGCGCACAAGCCGAAAGATAAAGAAAGAACAACAAAACGAAACAAAACGAAATCCTCATCTGACGGGGGAAACTCGATGCTAAATGTACATCCTCATCTGTCCCAGTCCCATGTACTTGGGGAACCATGTGATCAATAGAGATGTCCTTGACCTGATGCATCATTAAAATGCTAAATGTTGCTGGCCGAGTGACTCTTGTCCTACTCTAAGTGCATTGCCATAAAATGCATGTACTGATGCTGCCTCTGTGGACCACTGGATTTATCAGGTTGGCACCGAAGGTGGTGACAATGGTGGAGCAGGACCTCAGCCACTCAGGCTCCTTCCTGGCGCGTTTCGTCGAGGCCATCCACTACTACTCTGCGCTGTTCGACTCGCTGGATGCGAGCTACGGCGAGGACAGCCCGGAGCGGCACGTCGTGGAGCAGCAGCTGCTGTCGAGGGAGATCCGCAACGTGCTGGCCGTGGGCGGCCCGGCGCGCACGGGCGACGTCAAGTTCGGGAATTGGCGCGAGAAGCTTGCGCAGTCGGGGTTCCGTGCGGCGTCGCTCGCGGGCAGCGCGGCGGCGCA
The DNA here is from genome assembly GCF_958298935.1 of Phragmites australis. Taxonomy (NCBI): domain Eukaryota; kingdom Viridiplantae; phylum Streptophyta; class Magnoliopsida; order Poales; family Poaceae; genus Phragmites; species Phragmites australis. Next base: position 25,299,211 of record NC_084939.1, read on the forward strand.
GGCCTCGCTGCTGCTCGGCATGTTCCCCTCCGACGGTTACACGCTCGTTGAGGAGAACGGTGCTCTGAAGCTCGGGTGGAAGGATCTCTGCCTGCTCACTGCATCCGCTTGGTGCCCAATTCAGACCTCAGGCCGTTAAAGTTTGGGAGCGAATTTACAGAGCTAGAGTATCACTAGATCTTACTTAGATGTTCTTGCCTAGTTCTTTTGCCTCTTTAGCTAGCCGCTCAATTTGGTCTATTATGGGATATGGAAAGGACAACATTTCTGATCACAAATTGCTAGAAATCTCCATAGTGATAGTTACTAATGTCGGCTTAATTTCATGGTAGATTTCTCATGTTTGTGTGTTTATTAATTCTTATTGCTTCCATGGGTGCCATTATCCTTATTATAGAGACCTCGACTACACGGTACGTAGAATATCTGGTGCTTTGTTAGTGAGTATGCAGGTTCCTGCTAGTATGCTGTGTTCAGTGATAGTAGTGCCTTATTGCTCACCTATCATTGGAAGATACAGGTACATTTAGCCATTTAGGAGAGTGTTCATATTTTTCTTCTGTGAATGAGGAGTTGGGGTTTCATCACAAAGCCATTACTAATGAATGAACAAATGATGGAAATTTAGATTTATTTATTTTTGATGAGTTGAGTGTAACCTTGGCGATGTGGCTGGATAAATGGCATCCTGAAGCCATGTTTACTTCCGGTTTAGTTCATGGTTAATGGCCCCTGCTGATTCTCACCTTCTGGCTTATTACTCATTTGTGTCCTTGGTATTACAGTTCTCATGTTTCTGCATCATCAGTCAAGGTCATCTTTAATGGAGTCGACCCATTCTTGTCTCAACTGGATATGCATGGTTTACTTTAACATCCTTTTCAGCTTTCCCGCCATGAGGTCATTAGTTTGTCGATTCTTGCTTCCTATTTCTCCTAAGAAATTCTTGCTTCCTGGACATTTTGAGCAATTAGCCTTGGCAAGATGAGGTTGCACCCTTACAAGTCACATTCCACGAGTGAGAATTTGGGTGTTTTGTGAGTTCACCATCCCCATCAGGGAATCCTACTTTTTTTTAGAGAAATACAGTAAGGGTGACTCTGACTATGAAATTGGTAAGAATCGATGTCGAGGTGTCGAACGGGGATTGAACGCGGATAGCGCAGGCGCAACAATGCGATTGGCCAAGTGCACTAAGCGCAGCTTCAAGCAATCCCACCTCACCCGTAGTTGTTTGCTAAGTCTTTTTTTAGCTTCTTGGCCAACCTCACTCAAAATTAAACTGCCTTTTTTCTGCATTGGGTATGCAAACTAGTTGCTGTGCTTCATTTTTCTATTTTTATCATTTGTTGAGGATAAAAAATGGAGCAAGAAAGAATTGTTAGTAGTACTCCGATAGGTAGTGTGGTGCCTTGCTTGCTTCCTAGTCACATTTCCAAACAGGGCAATCAGCCAATCTTGTAGAAAAACATCACATTCAAGGTCTCTGCCCCATCTCAGTATTATCCTCAAACAGGATGCTTCTTACTCATTATGGTTTGGATGGATATGAGAGAGATTGAGGGAGGCAATGCAATCAGGGAAAGCAAAAACTCCTCGGGAGAGGAGAAGGGTGGCAGCTCTGAACTTGTTGCCTCTGCCATTGGCATGATGGGGGCATGGGTCTCTCTCCATCTCTCTCCTACTCCAACAGTAATTGATGATTAGTTACTGTAGTCTATACTAATCCATCGTTAATGCAGATCCAGTCTCTTTTTTTTCTGGCCTGCTCTCCCTATCTTTTCTTGTCCCCGGGGCCCAGGATTACTGGCAAATGAGCCGTGCCCTGTTGTCTCTTGCTCTCGTGTAGGAGGTACTACCAGCAGTGGCCTACTGGCAGCTTGGGGTCAGGTTGGCTACTGATGATTTCTCCAACCCTGCTGCTGCTCAACAGTCAGCATGCCCTTGGACTTGCCAAAAAGCTAGTACTAGATTGGTTTTGGGGAACGATGATGATAGTCGGGTGGGGTTGTTGGACGTGCTAAACCCATTCGGGTAAAGCGACCCAGAATGGCTTCTTTGGTTTGATGATGATCTGATGGCCTGATGGGATGGTTGCGTTCTCTGCCACGTGCACAAGTTCGATACTATAATGGAGTATGTAGTATCGATGATGCACAAGTTTGAAGAGGCTTCAGTGACTCGGACAGCACACGGATACTATAATCTTGGATCATTGCAGTCTAGAGCAGTTATTAAATGGTTGCTGATTGAGTGGGTCAATATAGTACTCCTCGATAATGGAGTAGTATTGGTTTTAAGAAAACAAATGAAGTTGGTATGTGAGAAAAGCCCATATTTTCGTGAACGTGAAAATTTAGTCCTCTCCTAGGGTTTTCCACCACCCCTCCTTCAACCCAAATCCCATCTACCCCTCCCTTTTCCGTTGCCGGTGACCTCGCTAGAGCTGAGAGAGGGAGGGGGTGGAGATTTGCATTCTCCTAGCCATAGATGTACACCTGTTAGATTAGTTCTTCTGGTTCCCATCATGAATGTAGCACTTGGTCGCGGTTCAAGTTCTCAATTCCTCTTCGTCGTCCTCGTCGGTATTCTCTGGCCTTGTCGGATTTGTCGATGTTGGGCATCAAGGGACACACTTAGTGACTACAAATAAATCCCTCTAGCCTTTGCTCTAATGTTTGCTCACCACTTTAACTATCCGCCTCTATGTCGCCGCCTTCCACGTCGTTCCCATTCGTACAGCTGACCCTATGTCGCTCCCATCCGCGTCGTCACCATACGCCTGCTGCCCCTACCACTATGTTACCAAAAGTTCCACCTTCCTCCACCCTTTTGTGCTCCCAGGGTTCACAAAACCGATGAAAAACTGCTCAATATTAGTGAAAACCGGTCAATTTGGTCTGCACCACATTTTGCATTCGATCGGTTTTCGAATTTGAATTCAAAAATAAAAAATAAAAAATCTAAGAATACTACATACAATTCTAAAACCTTATGTAATTTTTTTTTCAAAAATAATGTCGTTCGCATCATATTTCATAGAGAGGAAGTTTGAAAAAAAGAAGTTAAAATAGGCCGTATGAACAGGATGATTTGACCTATCATATTAGAAAAAGTTTAACATGCAAACATATAATTCTTTTGTGTATGGCGTATCGTAAGAGAATCTTTAAAATTAGTTTCATTTCATTTAGAGTTTTATTAATTTCTCTATTATTTTTACAAAATTCATAAGCATAAAGTGAACATGTTAAAGAACAATATTGTAATTAACTTTCTCATGTCTACCATTATGTTTCCTACATAAAGCATAGTATAAGTAAACTAATAAAAGTGGTTTCACTAATTTTGGAGGTGTGATTGGTGAGTTATGAATTAATCTAGTTGATGCATGTTACAATAACTATTTCATGAGTTCATGTATTTTTAAAATATATAGGATCATGGAGAAGACTAACGAAATTAGTTTCATAGATTTTGGATTAGCAAAGAATTAACTATGTATTTAACTAGGTTTAGCAAACATATTTTCTCACAGAAAATATACAACTTTTTTATGAGTATAAATACTTTTATCATGTAGATCATATTACAAGAAAACCAATAAAATTTGTTTTACTTGATTTGAAGCTGAGATCAATTAGTTATTGATTTTACAAGGTTATGCTTTTTTTTTTGTTTTTCTTGAACTTCGTTGAAATTCGAGAAAACCAAGAGGTTTTTGATAAACACGAAGTGTGAGAAATACGGTCAGTTTTCAGTTGAATTCGGTCGGTTTTCGGTTGAATCAAGTGGCTACCAAATATCGATTCGGTTGGATTTTTGTCTCTGATTTATAAATTTGACCTAGTGAATTTAGCCGAATTCTCACCGAATTTTGAACGGCTTTCATGATATTTGCAAATTTTAAAAAATCGTTGGGTTCTGATTTTCGACCCTCAAACGAATTTGTAAACCCTGCATGTTCCTCGTCACCGCCATTCAACAACCTGCTATGCCTCTCTGCGCCGTTGCACATCAACAAGCTGCCCTCCTCCACGGTCACCACAGTTTGTGCTCACAGTCTCGTCACAACCTCCATGTTCGAGTACACCAGATCCGTTTACTCTTAGTGAACCAGGGGTCTTAGCCGAGGCAAAGCTCGGGATGTTTGCCATCAATATTTTGTTGATTGCAGCACAGAATGGTTTCTACGGCCGAAGTGACCTTGCCATCACTTCCGTTTGGGATGTTTTGCCGATGGCTTGTGCCGTTGCCGCCAAACCCCAGTTGTGACGATGTATGCCGTGTTCTACGCTGTTTGAGTCCAAACATCTACTCCCTCCTTCCCAAATTAGAGGGCGTATAATTTTTTTAATTTCTTTCCAAATTAGAGCGCTTATTAAGCATGAAGCACATAATGCAGCCGTTTCAATAATCGAAGCGATGTAATCAAAGTTGCTGCAGCATGCCTGTATGTAAACCGTTGGAATGACAAGGCTGTCTATATTATATTGGATGTCGCCTGAGATCCGAACCCGAACCCGAACCCGATGTGATCGTGGCCTAAGAGCCCGAGCCTGGCGTTGCCTTCGCTTGAGACCCCGATGTCGGCATGACCACAGCCAACGAGTCCAAGTCTACTGGGCCCACGGTCGACAAGGCCGAGCGTGCCGTGGTCGCGCCCGATATTGCCTTCGCCTAAGACCGAACCCGACATGACCGCGGTCTGAGAGCCCGGGCCAAGCGTTGCCTTCGCCCGAGACCCTGATGCCGGCATGACCGCGGCTAGCGAGTCCAAGTCTGCTGCGCTCGCGGTCGATGAGGCCGCACATGCTGTGGTCGTGCCCGACGTTGCCTTCGCCTAACACTTGGAACCTGACGTGACCGCGGCCTGAGAGCTTGAGCTCAGTATTGCCTTCGTCTGAGACCCCAAGCCTAGTGTGACCACGGCTAGCGAGTCCTAGTCTGATGCGCCCGTGGCCGGCAAGCCTAAGCATGCCATGTGCGCTGACACCATCTCATTCTCCTTGATCGCTAGCACCAACTTCTTCATCGGGTCCATCTCCTCCTCTATGATCGTCACCTTCATCTTCTCCTCCATGATTCTCAACTCCATCCCGAACACCATGCATACCTTATGTCCGAAACAAAACCAAAAATTAGAAATAAGAACATGATGTGTACCTTCATCCCACTTAAGATCGTAGTTGAGATCAATAACAAGTCAAACAAACTCTTCAATCTGCTCCCAATTGATTGGCTGGCTGAGTTCAAAATTTTTCCATACTCAAATCAGGGTCAGTCTTGAGATTTTAGTGGTCCGGAACGAAACTAAAAACGGAGCCTCATTGAACATAAATATTAAAATATTTATATATCAATTACAAAGATAATATTATGGATAGAGTCCAGGAGCATTTATGATAAGCTTGAACAATCTGGAATGCATCCGTTACGATAATCTAGAACAAAATTATTGTAAATGCTCGCGGGAAGAAAATTGTGAGGGATCGGAATACATGCACGTATCCTTGCATTAATGCATACTAGCTAGGTAGAGATACTCACATGCCTATGTACAACTTGTTGTGTGCAACTCTAGTTACTTATCGATATAGCTTGCAGTCATAGTAGCTTTTGAGCTATGTGCTCGCAGTTGTCAGTACTACAGTACAAACATTGGATCCATTGATCATCGGAGCGAGCAAGAGCCTTCCCATATTTCAAACGTGCGAGCTCAGCAAGGATCGAATCCATTTAAAGTGAAGTAGAAACTATAGAGGAGATAAACTAGCAACGAAAACTTATATGATAATGACTGACGTATGTCCTCGATCGAAGATGCGGGCATGCAGGACGTCTTGGAGTTGTGGTCTCACGGAACGCAGGATATTAGACTGTTTGGATGAAAGAAAACACGAAACAGACAAACAACCAAATAGGCTAAGCAGGCAAGTCACTTGATTTTTTATGGACTGAAGGAAACAAAAACTTGCGTCCTACCGTGTGGATTGCTAGACTTAGCTGCTACTTTAGACCTAGTTCTATCTGTTGTTACTATTAGACTTACATACTATACACAGGTATATAAGGAGGGCTGCTCAGTTTTGGAGGCCCGGAGCGGCCGCCCCGCTCGACCCCCCTCAGGTCGGCCCTGACTCAAATCGTTCTAATGGATGAGAGAAGAAGAGGAGAGAAAAAAAAATGAAGATGCTCACATAGAAGATATGGCCGAACTATTTATAGAAAGACATGATCATGATTTTGACATAAATTGTCTTGCAAATTCTGTTGGCAAAACTCAAACCAAAATTTGATCTTTCCTTCTAGAGCTTTTGAGTTTGAAGTGCTATTTGCATGCGCCACGCACGGGCGCGCGGGTGGAGTCGGTGGACTAGAGAGCAGGCGCCTGAGATGCAAGCGAGAGTACCGGATGGAGGCGGGAGTGCGGGTGAACGCAAGAGCTAACGCGCAAGATGGAAGCGAGAGAGCGCACAGCTTATAATTGACGTGAGGGCGCGACGACGAAACAAGTGTAATTTGGGAAGGAGGGAGTACGATTCACCCATGGAGTAGTGGGTGAGTGCATTCATTTTGGCACCCATGCTAGTTACTGCCTGCTGCCTCCTCTGGCGAGCCGAGCCATAAATAATAAATTGCAGTGTTCCGGCAGCGCTGCGGGCCTGCGGCCATGGCAGATGAGATTGGCAGCGAAGCAGCAGGCTGCTGCAGTTAGTACAGTCGCACGCTTGCCATGATGATGCATTATTTATGCTTGCCCTCCCTGTGTTCCCTGATTTTGACAGTTGCAGACTGCAGTGCAAGAGGTAAGTAAAAACGTGAGAATACACTGTGCTTCATAATTAAGCCGTATTCATCCATCCGATCTACATTACGGCCTGCTACCGAACGGAGGCTCATCCTAAATTGACTGCACTAGCTAAGAGATTACTGTTCATTCTCTTTTAATTATAGTTTAGAACATCGATACAGTATTTAATCAACATATTTAACTATTATTTTTAACAACTACTTCTTATTAAAAATTGATACAAATTAGATGATATTAAAATATTTTTAATAGTACAACCGTATGAGATGAGTCTAGTTGAGTAATTCACTATCCTCTCAGTATGATGAAGATTATTTGCTGGTATAAGGATGGAAGGTTATACTTCCTAGATTCGTTAGGCGCAAAAGGGGGCTTCTACTTATGAGTTGCTGCTGTAATTTCCTTTTAGATATTTGGGGTTGTTGATGTAATAAGTTAATGTTGTAATAACAGATATTGTGTCTGTTACTCACATGTAATATTAGTATATAGATGCAACTTGATCCTAATATATATATAATTTATATTCGGTTTAAACTTAAAACTAGATGTAACAAAGGTCGGGCAAGAGGAAATGTGAATGGCCAAAACCAGATATGTACTCGGTTTTCATTTGCCTGTGGGAAGGTTTAGAATGATTACAAATTGTGACACAGAATTTCTCTGCAGGACATAATTGTGATGTTAAAATGTTTCTTCATCTTACGGTATCTGTGAGTTTTGAGTAAGTACCGTCGATATCACGTGTACACTACCTTCTGTGAGTACGGAAGGTACACAAATACGATTTCATCCAAGCACACTACATATCCTTTCTTCCCTTTAACCTATCCCGATAGGGAAAAAAGGGCGGGATAATCACTGTTAATGAAAATTATGGCTTTCAGCATGAAGTACTGTCGTCGGAACTCATCTCACACCCGAACCTCATCGTTCCATAGTTTCGCCATATCTTCCATCAGTGGTTCCAGAAATACATCTATATTGTTACCAGGTTATTTCGGTCATTGGATAAGAATGGACAGCATAAGTTACTTACGTTTCATGTATAGCCATGGAGGAAGGTTGTAGATGGCCAGGGCCACTGTCCAAGTGCTATGTGAGGTGCTCATGTCACCGAAAGTATTCATTCCATCGCCACTCAATGCAAACCTTACATTTCTTGGTTCTTCAGCGAAATTTGGATACATGGCATCGAACTTTCTCCATTAGCTAGCATCAGCGGGGTGTCAAAGCTCAGTTCCATCCTTCTTGTGCTTATCGAAATGTCGACGTATCAGTTCAGAGTCCATAGGGTTCGAATACAAATGCTGCAAGCGAGAGATCACTGGCAGGTACCACATCACCATGTCAATACTTTTTCTCTTCTTCTCCGTGTCAGAAGAAGTGTCTTCTTTGTTAGGACCAGCATTACCTCTTCTTCTTCTTCACGTTGGCAGAAGCATTTTCGTCGTTACAATCATCATTTCTCTTGTACCGACTCACATTGCATACTAGGCATCTATCCATAGCTTCATACTCTTTACGGCAAATGATACAGTGGTTTGGACACATGTGTATTTTTTTTACATCCCATAACAACAGCCAGATAAGTTTTTTCGCCTGCTAAGTGGTGGTGGGCAAGGAGTTAGGCTTCGGAAGCACGTTTGCCAAGAGACTCCACAGATCCGAGAAACTCTTGTCGGACCATCCATTGTTGGCTTTCAACCTTAGAAATTCAAGCACCGAATGCAACACTATAAACTCCTTATCACAGCTCTTTGATTCCTCATACAAAAGTTCCTTCGATTACTTCTGTAATGCCTCAAAATTATCTAAACCTCTCATGTCCCTTAAAACATGCGGTTCTGCGTGGCGCAACATTTTCTCCAGATCAAAATCAGTATTATCATCCATCATAACATCAATGTCGCCTTCGACTTCCTCATCATCACCATCCACTTCATCAGCAGCGATATCGTCATTTGGTTCGCTTGTATGTTGTTTGCTGTGATTGTGCCAACATGTGTAATTCTCGACAAAACCTCTCAAGATTAAGTGTGATTTGATTATGCTTGATTTGACCCATAGTTTCTGGTTCTTGTAGTTAGAACATGGACAATATATTTCCTTTGTCTTCTTAGTCAAAACGTCCTTCTCAGCGACTTCAATAAAAGTAGAAAGTCCTTTGATGTATATTTCTCCATGTCTTGGCGCATCGTACATACAGGCTCTGTCCATCTTTAATTTCAACCATAAAATTAGATATATTAATTAATTAATAATAAAATCATAATTAAAAAAGTTTTTTTAAAAAATAGAAAAAATTGGGTATGTTATGATTATAATATATTTACGCAATTGAATCTACATTGGCGTAAATTTATGGCTTTGCTTTCTGCGATGCCGGAGTTGATGTCTGGGTCTCCTTCTGTCGCTTGGCCAAGTGTGGAGATGCTGGGTTTGGTTTTTCTCCACTCAGTCTGGCTAGGAGGCCGCCGATGTTCTCCATCAGCTTCAAATGCGCCACGGCTTTGGCTTTGTGGCATTGATAGGTTCACTTTGGCAAATTCTCTGCAATCCATCGAATAGCGAAGGAAGCAACTGAGGGCTTGGAGACGAACAAGATCACACTAGCTATGTGCGTACTTATGTTATGCATGAAAAGCAAGAAAAAAAAAACAAAACCACCATTTATTAAGAGAAATCGACTTCCTACACCACAGGACACAGAGGCGAAAAGAAAGCGACTCTAATGCTAGATCCGCTGGTTCCTCTCTCCTTCGGTGACCTCCCCAGCACTAGAGGAGGAGGGGAACCAGCTGTGCGGCTGCTCGTAGTGTAGATAGGTTAGTTTGTTAGAGCTTTTAGCTGCGTTTCGGTGGAGTCGACGGTGACTCCATCGAGTCATCTTTTGCACCTCCCGGACTTGGCTGGCGAGGTTGGCAGCGGCGATGAGCTCTCCAGTGAAGTTTTTGTGAGGTATAAGTATGTGTATGTTCTAGTCCTAGATAGAATATAGTTAAGGTTTTCTCGGTGGTCTCGTTGGTGATGGATCTTTGTCCCCGGTTGGTCCTCGGTGCTGTCGCCAGTGCCTTGGCCAACCTTGAGGTTCTTCACGATGACGCTCCCGCGAGGTTTGGTGTAGTTTGTGTGTGGTTGCATTTAAGGGGATTACTGTTATCCCTTTGTTTGGATCTGGAAGAGACCGGGTTGTGGGATTTGCTTTCTGCGATGTCGGAGTTGATGTCTGGGTCTCCTTCTGTGGCTTGGCCGAGTGTGGAGATGCTGGGTTTGGTTTTTCTCCACTCAGTCCGGCTAGGAGGCCTCCGATGTTCTCCATCAGCTTCAGATGCGCCACGGCTTTGGAGTTGTGGCGTTGATAGGTTCACTTGGGCAAATTCCCTTCCTAACCCAACCTATGAAAAATTAGATAGAGTCCTTATAACTACGGAATGGGAGTCTAAGTATCCGTTGGTCTCTGTATACGCTTTGGATACAAGTGTTTCAGACCACACACACATGTTGCTTGACACAGGAACGTCAGCTCTCCAAGGGAACTAGAGGCAGTTCAATTTAGAACTTAGTTGGTTCACTTAGAATGATTTCTATGACCGTGTGGTGGAAATCTAGAACAAGCTAGTAAAAGGGTGTAACCATGCCCAACGATGGAATAACAAGATGAGCGCTTTGCGTATACATCTACGGTGTTGGGCAGCCCATACTAGTGGTACTTACAGACAAGAAAAGTCCAACCTTCAGTCCATTGTAGATGATTTGGATATTGTCGTCGAAATACACGGACTGGCCGATATTGAGAGAGAGAGAGAGAGAGAGCAGTTGGCTCAATGTAGAGATCGGTTGGCCAGATTTTTTTGTGAAGAAGAACTCAAGATGTACCAACGTGCGAAGGTGACAAACGTCTTGCTAGGTGATAATAATATCATATACCTCCAGATGGTTGATAATGGCACACATAGGAAGAAACCGATCTTTTGCCTAGAGCAAGATGAAGGCAAAATAAAGGCGAGACCACTCGAAAAGCCTATATTACCAATTATTATAAAATCTTGTTTGGGCCGTCAGAGGACAATTCCTTCTTAATAGATGAATCTAGAAATGAGGACGTCACCCAGATCTCAGTGGTTGAGAACAAATTCCTTACGGTTCCCTTCTCAAAGGAGGTTCGAGATGCTGTATTTAACATGAAACATAATAAAGCTCTCAAACCGGATGAGTACCGGACCGGATGAGTACCCGACACAGAGGCTGGATACTATATTAAACTCAATGGTCAGTAGCAAACCACTGCGTAATTCGTGCCGAGGTTTGAAGCCATCAAACATTTTTTCTATTGCTATAATGTCTATTGCATGCATGTTATTTGCGATGCTCCAATACCATCGGAACCACTTCCACACTTGTTCGTCTCATATAAGTAACACCTGACGATTGAGAGTAATACATATTATACAGTGTAGCTTCATTCTTGATTCTTGCCTTGACAAACCAACATCCCGCCCGCATTTGCGCTGCCTTCACACATGCGCACACAATCACTGTCTCACTGACTGGAACTAAACTCCTAACACTACGCTACACAGCTAAGGTCCCATCATCATTTTTCTCCGGGGTCAAAAGCCAAAATTAGAGGAAGAGATCAAGAGCCTTCCTTGAGACAAAAACACCGTAGCCACATACATAGCTCTTGTCAGGTTGGTCCCAGCAAAAAATGCTGCCTCCAAAATTTCCAATGTATGTTTCCACGATTTCTCAAGGCGCGCGTTGCCATAGAGGGGAAAGGGAAGACAAGGCATCGTAAAAGCAAGATATAGTCACTGCTTTAGCTTATCATTTTTTTTTAAAAAAAAAAGATGCTTATCACTTATTATCATAACTATCCAGATTCTTCTTTAACGTAGGGTTATGTTGAACTTTTAAAGTTTTGGCCCCCGCCAGCGCTCACCCCGAGGTTGGCGTTCACCCACCACTCGTCGCCGACTTCCCCACACCCCGCCCCCGTGCTCCTAGCCTTCTCTCCGGTGGCCCCCCTCCTCTCCGCTTCCCCTCTAGCACCACCCTTCCACTCTAGCGCCTCCTTGGCGGGCCGCTCCAAGGTTCAGCGCTGGCTGCATGATACTCTGCTCTCCACTTCCTCGGCCGAGCTGTCGCCGTTGCCGCCACCGTCACCCGCCGCGCCCATCTTCAACGCTGCGAGGCTGACTCCTGCTCAAAAAGGTAAATCCTTCTTTCAGGGGATGAGCCTTCCATTCACCACCAAGTTCCTCGTCCGATTTCTTAGCCATGGCTCGGCGAGCTCCATCACCCTTGTTGGGCTTCCTTGGTCGCTCTTCACCTTGTCCGCCAGCGGCACGGCCCAGCTTTCCAAGCCGATGACGATGGCTGGACTTTGATTACTAGCCGTCGTCACCCGTGGGCATCTTAACCGCGCCATCAATCTCACACGCTTCGTCCTTAGGCGCCTAAACGCAGCCTGCCGGCGACCCTCGATGGGCGTTGTCTCAACTGCCTCTCTTGGACTCACCGGCAAGCGGAATGTCGTCTGCCTCTAGATGCTTCCGCTGCAAGGGCTTTCGAAATCACACCAAAGACTGCAAGCGGCCGCGATCATCCCCATCGACCGCAGCAACATCTGGAAACCGTCGTCTCTGCTTCTACCACTCCGGAGGGCTCGGCGGCTAGATCCGACACACCACCTTCCCCCTCGGGGCCCATTAGGCAACGTTCGCCGGAAGGACCCACCCAAACAGGTTCTACGGCTATAGGATACTCCGCCGAGCTCTCCCCCGGGGCCTACGGTTCTTATCTCGTCGCCGACATCCGACCAGGAGATTGTCGTCCCCCAACCTGATTCGGCTCCCGAGCGCTGCATCGTTCCTTGGACCAGCGCTTTCACAGCTGAGGAGCAATGTCTTCGTTGGTCCCTCCTCGCCTACGCCGATCGCGCTCGATAGGGCATTTCAGCCTCTGTGTTGTCAAACTACATCACCGGTGACCTCGACGTCTCGGAGGAGGACTTCAGTGTCAGACGCTTCTTTCTGACAACTTCCTGGTTGTCTGCCGATCACTGGATGCGTGTGACGCCATTCTTGCCACCAGCGGTCGACCTATGCCAACAAATTCTCATTGGTTTTTCAGACCTTGGATGAGGTTGGCTCATGCCACCGATGCGTCCTTGACCTACAGACTCGACATCTCTCTCAAAGGTGTTCCCCCTTACACGTGGTCCACCTCAATAGCCCAGCACCTCCTTGGCCACCACTGCTGGGTGGAGCGGCTTGAAGATGACGCTGCCGTAGCAGAGCGTGCCGACCTCGCCAAACTCCGTGTTGTTATTTGGTGCGACTCGCCGGAGAGCATCCCTGACAACATGATCATGGAGGTGACGGAGTCTTTCAACATCATTCACTACAATGACCCCGTCATGCAGCATCTCTTCGGCAACATCCCGCCTTACATCATGGATGCAAGGTGCTTGAGCTACAATATCTCCATTAGCTCACATCCCTGGCGGAATTCCGTGTACCATCCTCTTCCAATAGTGACGGCGCTGCTTCCTCCACTGATAGGGCGATGGCGCCGATGGAATCCTCGCTAGCGGCATGGGCCGCTCCGGTCTACCTTCGAGCCGACGGCTCTCGTTTCTACCCTTGCCTTCGCTGGCGGCTCCGGATGGCATTCCGCCGGTTCGCGGCTATGCTCACGGCGTCCGTTGGGTGGTCGGGATCCTCTCCCTTGCCTCAAGTTCTGCACATATCACTTTCGGATCGTTCTGTGGCACGCCGCTCAAGGGCAGTCTTGTTCACACATCTCCGCCTGCGGGCTTTGGCCGTGCGTTGCCGCTCTAAACAACCTGCCCTATGACCTCGACATTCCGCGCATTTTTGACCCTATAACAGAGGAGGAGCTCCACCCCTCCGACAGGACTGTCTCCCAAGCCCCAACAAAGCCTATGGCACCGAGACATGTATCGCTGGTTTACTCGAGGAGCAGACGTCATGCGCAGACCTCGGAAACCAGCTTGGAGACCGAGGCAATCTCCACATGCGCTCTCTCCCCCAACAGTTCGAGCTTGGTGGTTGTGGGCTGCTCCCCTACATCCCTGCCAACCACAGCCCGCTCCCCTGTCGACGCGCATTCCATGGGCCGCGGAAGCATGTCCAATGCTCGCTCCGAGCGATGAGCCTCCCCGTGCGGCTTACCAGTCGCCGTCGAAAGCGGTTGTGTTGTCGGACGACCTGCGATAACCCCAAGATGTGACACCAGAGCGACTCCAATGCTCCAACTAGCGACAGCGGCCCTATGGCCGATCAAGCTGCTTTGGCTGACATCGCAAGTGGCATGTCGGCCAACGCCTTCCTCCAGAGCCTTGCGAGGGAGATCCAAACCCCTTTGGCATCACCCCCCTGCAGAACCACCTCATCACGGCAATCGGTCTCTGTACCGCAAAGAAGTCTTCAGTTGGCCACGCTTTCCGCCATCTCTCGTATCCGGCCTTCCAAGAGAGGGGAAGCTCTGCTCATGTGCTAACTCGATCTACTCAAGTATAATGAGACCATCTCGCTACAGCTGCATCAAATGTACGTCCAACTCTTCGAGCAACCGCTATCTGAGCAGCACTTACAGGCTATTCAAGCCCTCTTCCATGGCCATGGGTTGCCAGCCATGGCTGATGCGCAGGCTACGGACTCACCGGCCTGCTAGGTGTCCGTTCGAGGTCATTGCCAATTCACATGGATAGCTTCAATATTCTCAGTTGGAATGTTTGCGGGCTCAACTTCAAGGCTCGTAGGGATGTTGTTCGCACCATGGTTTTCGATCACAATGCTTCGATCATGTGCCTTCCTGAGATGAAGCTTGATGTTGTTACTCCTTTCTTCGTTAATGGGATTTGTGGCCCAGGCGTTTTCAGCTACTCTTACTTGCCTGCCAATGGTACCAGGGGGGTGTGATTGTGGCTTGTTGACATCCTTACTCTCTAACATGTGTCTAGGTCCTACAATTCTCAGTCAACATCATGATTTCTTCACCGACAGATGATAATTTTCACATGTCAGTTGTATATGGCCCTACTTATGAAAGCCTTAAAGAATCCTTCCTCTCTGAGCTCACTAATGACCGGCCGCTCTTGCCTGTCACATGGTTGATCATCGGCAATTTCAATATGATCTCAGCTGTGACAGATAAGAGCAATGCCAACCTCAATAGGCGGTCCTTAGCAAGGTTCCGACGCTTCATCACAGACCATGAGCTCAAGGACCTCCACCTTTCGGCCGACGCTATACCTAGTCCAACGAGCGGTCTTCGCCCACTCTTGTCAGACTCGATAGAGCTCTAGTGTCCTCAGAATGGGATGAAGTGTACCCCAACTATCTGCTTCGAGCCTTGTCCTCCGACTGCTCAGGTCATTGCCCTCTTTTGCTCTCTTCCTTGGTCCTTTCACGGCCTCGGCAGCGCTTCCACTTTGAATCCTTTTGGACCAAGCTGCCTGGGTTTATTGATGCTGTTAAGGAAGGATGGGCATTGCTGCCGGTAGAACTCGACAAACCACCCCTCATCCAACTCGATATCTTGCTCAGACGCACTGCCAAATTCCTCCAACGTTGGAGTAGTTTACGTATAGGAAATATCAAGGAGCAGCTGTTACTTGCTCAGGAGGTGATCCTCAGGCTCGACTCTGTGCTGGACTTCAAGCCTCTCTCTACTGCTGAGGCTGGCCTTCGTAGGCACCTCAAGATCCTATGTTTGGGTCTCGCCTCCCTCGAGCGCACGATCGCGCGGTTCCGCTCCAAAATCGTCTGGATCAGGGAGGGTGATGCCAATACTTTTCTCTTTCACTCCTTCTTCAAAAATCGCGCGCGGAAGAACTCTATCTCCTCCTTATCTTCGGCGACCGGCACAATGTCCTCGCACTCAAAAATGGAGGAGACGCACCTAAATCATTTCACCTCCACGCTCGGTGTCGCTCCATTAAGAGACCACTCCAACGATCTACTTGGCCTTGACATCCCTCCTGTCGATTTACGGTTTTTGGATGCCCCTTTCTGCGAAAATGCTATTCTCTAGGCGATCAAGCACCTGCCACTCAACAAGGCCCCGGGCCCCGACAGTTTCACGACAGAATTCTATCGCGTTGCGTGGCCGGTTATCAAGGACGACATCACCATTGCTATCTGCGCTTTCGGCATCGGCGATCGCCGAGGGCTCCACTGACTGAACAACGCCCTAATCACGCTACTGCCAAAGAAGGTGGGGGTGGCCTCAGCTTCGGATTTCCGGCCAATTAGCCTAATCCATAGCGTCAGTACGATCATCTCTAAAGCTATAGCGCTTAGGCTCGCGCCTCGACTGAACCATTTCATCTCTAACAGTTAGAGCGCTTTCATAACCGATCGATCAATCCATGACAACTTCAAGCTGGTTCACTTAACGAAAAGACTGCTAAAGAGGTCAAAGAGGCCAAAAATCTTATTCAAATTGGACATTTCCAAGGCCTTTGATTCGCTTAGTTGGGCATTCCTCTTAGAGGTCCTGCGCGCTTGGGGCTTCAGCCACCATTGGTGTAGATGGATCGAAGCAATTCTAGGTTCCTCTTCCACCTGGATTCTTCTCAATTCCGTTCCGGGGCTGTCTCTCAGCCATGCCCGGGGACTGCGTCAAGGGGATTCCCTATCACCCTTTCTCTTTGTTATGGTCATGGATATCCTCAACCGAATTCTGGTTAAGGCGGGTGAGGCTGAAATCATTGACTCCACGGGGCATTGATCTATCATGCATCGCTGCTCTCTCTACGCCGATGACGTTGTTATTTTCCTTTCACCAACATCGCGGGACATCCAGGGTCATCTTGACATCCTCCAGTTCTTCGGAACGACAACGGGATTAAGAACTAATCTGAGCAAATGTGCGGCCGTCCCCGTATGGTGTGCAGAAGAGGATATCAGAATCATCATTGAGCTCATGCCATGCGTCCTGTCTTCCTTCCCCATCCAATATCTTGGGGTTCCTCTCATGGGCAGCTGGCTTTGTAGAAACCATCTCCAACCTCTTGTGGACAAGGTTTCATCCAAGCTCCCAGCTTGGCAGGCCAAGTTCATCTCCAAAACTGGCTACGCCACCCTTGTGAAATCAGTGCTTTCCTCGACCCCTCTGCATACAATCATGTCCATCATTGTTCCGCCGAGGGTAATCAAGGAAATTGATAAGATTCGGAAAGTGTTCCTATGGACTAGCGAGAAAGCTATGTCCAGGGTCGTAGTGCTATTGCTTGGCAGAGGGTTTGTCAACCGGTCCAATATGGTGACATGAGGATCTAGGACCTCCGATTAGCCGGAATTGCTTTACGTTTGAGATGGCTCTGGTGGCAGTGTTGCGACTCTTCCAAACTGTGGGTTGCCCTCCCCTTACACCATGAGCGCGATGTCATTGCCCTCTTCGATGCTTTTGTTAGATTCAAAATTGGCGATGGAAATTGCACACTTTTTTGGACAGGCGCTTGGATGGAAGGCCGCTTCATCCGATCCGTAGCACCGAACCTCATAGACTGCATCGCTCCTTCTTGCTTGAGCAGCCGATCAGTCAAGGAGGCTCTGCTTAATTGCAGTTGGGTCCGTGACATCTCTGGCCCTCTCCGTCGCTGCTATCACCCAATATCTGTAGCTCTGGTCGTTGCTCGAGCACACCTAGTTAAACGGTGAGCAAGACCGCATGATTTGGCAATGGAACTCCTCTGGTGTCTACTCGGCCATGTCTGCATACCAAGTTTTGTTCCAAGGCTCTATCCGCTTGGCAGGTGCTAGGGTGTTTTGGAAAGCCTGGGCACCTTCCAAAGCTAATTTTTTTGGATGGCTAGGGCTCCATGACCGTTTGTGGACTGTTGTCCGAAGGAAGAGGCACGGTCTGCAACCGGAGGACTCATACATGCACTACTTGCAAGAACCGGAGACCGCTGCTCATCTTCTTCTACATTGCGTCCTAGCACGTGAGATCTGGTGGTGAGTGTTGGGCACTCATGTTCATGTGGAGGAGCTTTCTTTTCTCGACTGGTGGATGCATCTTCGAGAGTAGGCGGCAAGAGAACTTCGCAAAGACTTGGACTCCCTAATCCTCCTCACCCCATGGCGTATTTGGTTGTCGCGTAACGACATTATCTTCAATGGCCGCCGAGCCTCCACTTACAACTTGGTGGCTCTTATCAGGGAGGAGACTACACGTTGGTGCGATGTGGGGGCTAAGAATCTGTCTACTCTCTAGGACTGGCTACGTACGCATGGCTCGGTTCTCTAACTAGCGTCGTTGCTTAGGATTTTTTCATCTGTCGCACATTTCATGTAATAGTTCTTTGAGGATTCACACGCTCTCGTGTTGACCGTTTCACGATTGTTGTAAAACTGTTGTCTTTCTTTCTACTTAATACAAAGATAAGCTCTCCTGCATATACGAGAAGAAAAAAAGTTTTGGCACTACTTAACATGTAGTTTTGTTTGGCACTACTTACCACGATATATTTGATTGAGCCTATGGATTATATTAGATGGCTGTATAATTCTAGTTAGAAACATTGCACACAAGCTGAAAAAAAAAACAGAAGGTATAGATTTGATAATTGTGAATTTGTGGTACATCGTGAGAGGGCTAGATATGATAACATGATGCCAAGAAGAAATCGAAGCACCGATACTCTTTTAGTACAAATCCAAAAATTTCGGTTTTCTCTACAAATACAAAGACGAGAGTAACTATTGATGGTAGCGGGATAGATATGTTTGGCCTAAGCAAGCCAAGGAAAAGAAAAGTCAGAAATAAACGAGATGGCATGTTATCAAATTAGGTTGGCAAGTACTGTTGGCTGCATCAGCTAGACAGCTGCTAAGGGCAAACCAGTACTGAGGGCATGATGATCGCTAATGCTGGCAGCGTCAGGTTCAGGTCTGATCTGATGGCGTTGGCAGTGGATCAGTAATGAATCCGGAAGGAGAACAAAGAAAGAAGATCAAATGTTTGAGCAGCGGTTCTACGAACATAATTGTAAATTAAAACTCAGCGATTGCAGTACTTTATCTTGCCTCTTATCTTGACTAAATGGTGACAGTTGATTCCTTATCTGAAGGGCAACAGTGATCTGGCAGATTTTCAGATGTTTCCATCTTGCTCTGCTTGCTGCCATCAGCTGAGAAAAGAATAAGAATGTTAGAAGTCGCCATGTCCTAACAAATGAATTGAATACTTGCAGCTGGGTGAATACTCTTAAGAGTAAAGAATGTTTGTCTCATATATCCTCTCAAAATAACTAAGTTCTGTATCTGAAGGGAATGGAAATTTCAGAGGCATAGTACACAAAGTTTGAAAGAATTATTCACATGAGGAATGGAAACTAACCGGATGTTTTGTTCATCTCAGTCTTTTTGAATTTAGAGCCTTTCTTTCGATCATCTCTAGATGGCTTGTTGTATATATCTTTGTATTTATCAAGCAGAACTTTCTTTTCCTCTAGTAGTCCAAGCATTTCGTATGCATCTTCAATCTTCCGTATAATATCTTTGCTTGGAGGTTTACGACCACATGCTTCTAGTTCTTTGAAGAGCTAAGTCAAGAAAAAAAGACAGGGAAAGTCATTCATATAAGTTTTTCTATCACATGAAAGTACGTGAAAATAATCTAAACTGCATTAGAAGATAAGCAGTTTAAGGTCCATACCCTGACAAGCCTGTCTAGCCTATTATTTCTGTAGTAGATAGCCAACATAAGACGGCAGAAACGCCAAGGAACTGAATGCAGATCATGGGCTATTTTCTTCTGCCAGATTTTATGTGCTTCCTCTGCTCTATTATCCTTCTCAAGTGCACACACTAATAGCTCGTATGTTCTCATTGTATTTCCTTGCCCTTTGCTCAGCATCCATTTTATCACCTGAGTATGTGTTAGCCGAAGTTTGCTTCAAAGTGTACAAAAAGACAAATGTAGTTGAAATCAAGCAATTTACAATATGCTATACTTGGACAATTCTATGCCACTGTTCCTCCTTTTCAAGAGCTGAAAGTGCTTGCTTTAGCGAGGCCAGAGGAAAATCCTGCTCAAACGCAATCCAAGCATCGAGGGTGCTGTAAACAGCTTCTCTTGAATCTTCAAGGTCAAGGAGCTGCAGTTAGAGGACATTTAAGTTAGCAATTTTGTTGCTCTGGGAAAAAACAGCTAAATGACTGCACTAAAAAAACTTATTGATAAATTTCAGGACGCACAAGTGATGTGATTTTATCCATCCTGTGCAAGGATGAAGGCTATAATTTGTGCACCCAGGTAAATACCAAAAG
Organism: Phragmites australis; assembly: GCF_958298935.1. Lineage (NCBI taxonomy): Eukaryota > Viridiplantae > Streptophyta > Magnoliopsida > Poales > Poaceae > Phragmites > Phragmites australis. The sequence goes on from NC_084939.1 coordinate 25,319,335, forward strand.
ATCAATGGGTCATTTCAATCTTGGTATACAAGGAGGATATGATCCAATTCTAATTCAAATCAAGAGCAAGAGGTGCTCCCATAACCGACTTTCCTAGGAAAACAATTCATCATATTACTATTGTAATGAATAAGCTGCTATCTTTCTTTTATCGAAACCAAGCTGCATGTTGATTACAAAACTATAAACAGTTCACCTTCCATCACCAATGAAATCATGTGAACAGTCAACCCACTACTATCATGTAAGTGCAAGAAAACCGTCTATAAAATTTACCAGTACTGTTCATGCAGTTTATATCTGGTGAATAATCAATGGAATATTCACATGCTAGAATATGTTGTCAATGTGCTTTCCATTGTCACATATAGTTTTCACAATGTTGTAAAAGCTATACACATGATTAGCGTGCTTCAGCTAACATATAATCATCATTTAAAACGTGATATAATCAAACCGTACAAGGTAAAACAAACGATATCAAAACTATCATTACATACAGTGTTGATAAGAAATTTCCTTTTCTCTGCCGAGGACAGATTTTTCCCAATCGGACCTTGTTTCAGTTCCCTTGTGCTCTTTTGTATGCGATCAATTATTATGTCATTATCCTGTGAAACAAAGTCAAATTCTTCAAACCCCATCTTATATAACTCCAGGGGTTGTGAAGCTAAATAAATCTACCAACCTCCAGAATCATAGGGGAAAGAAAAGGAACCATTACACCAAAAAGAATGTAACTAAAACTGCAATAAAACCTCATAGGGAAGTGACCAGGAAAAAAAAGGGCAAGGAACTATGCCATGTTACCAGGGCTGTAGTTATTGCGGAAAGAAAAAGAAGTAATCCTCCCAGTATGAACGATGCAGGATGGCATCTAGTTTGAATATCAACTACACTATATGACATGCCGAGCAACTAAAAAAAGTAACTACAAGGTTCAAGGGTATCTGAGTAGTGATCAAACAGACGGAAGGACCAGTAACATGAAAGAATTACAAAGAGTAAATATAAATACAAAACAAAGATTCATGATAATGTGGGTACCTTTGAGGGCGTAGTTGGTTTCAACTCCTTTTGCTGATTCACTCGACCACTGTTTACTTTATTATTAGTGGAGAAATCTCTAGTAGTATGCTTGCTACACTGACCAGCTATGAGCTAAACAGATGAATCAGATGTGCAAATAGTTTACAAGTAAAGGAATTAAGGAAGAGCAACTTCTTGCTTAGGATGAAGAGGAGTGTACCTCGATATGTGAACTCCAGAACCTGCACGATGTAAATGAAGAAGGGAAATTTTATCAAACACTTCCTCCTTATGAAACCATAAACTATGAAGCTGGTAAAAAGAAACGCAATTAAGTTAAAAACTTGCAATTTCCACCGTCACATATACCGGCACCTGCCAATGAAAAACTAATATTTTATCTACAGTAGCAGGTAATTTAGTCTCAGAATAAACAACTATGTTTCCTCACAAAAAAAAAGAGGAAAGGAAAAACTCCGTTGCTTTGTAAACTTTGAACACCTACAGTGGCAAGTGGCATTCAAAGCATAAGCTACTTGTTTCAACAATTAGTAAAGAACAGTACTAAGTAGTTAATTGTTGCATTAGTTGAACCATCTGAAAGAATTACAAAATTAGCAGGAGTGTCCAAATTCGAAACAAGAACGAGCAGGGAAAAAGAAACGGAGAAGGGGAGTTCCAATATGATGCTTATACTGTCACAATAGCAACTTGAATCGGCACTTGACAACACTACGACGAAGCATGAAAACGGAGTATCATACACTATGAAGAGCTAAACAAAAACAGAGAGTGGTTTCCACAAACTCGGCATCAAGCAACAATCTTTTCGCAATTAAACGTGAAACTAGCCGTTCCATCCTGACGCTCGTGCACCCGGCGCGCACTGCGTCCAAAGTAAGTACTAGCAGTGCTGATTTGCTAGAAGACAGGCATGGTGATTTGAAGGATGCAAGAAAGGTGGGGTTATGGTAGGTGGTTGCGGAAGGAAGGAGAAGGAACTCACGGGTGGAAGGGGACAGGATCGCCGGCGGCGCGACAGGTGACGGGTAGGCGGTGAAGAGCGCGGAGGGATTGCTGGAGATGGCTGAGCATGGCGGCGGCGGCGGCGGCGGCGGACGGCTCAGCTTGGGAGCGGGCGAGCGGCGCAGGCCAAGGACCCGCGATGAGTCGCTTTGTGATGGGTATGGGCTGGGCTCACAAATTTCCACACAGATGTGGTCAGTGCTGGCCCATGTATCCACTGCAACTCGGAGATTTTTATTTTTATTTTTATATTTTTTGGATTAAAAATTTAAATAAATAGATTGTCTTGGAAAAAGTTGCAAACCTAGATACCTACAGCCCTCTGAGAGGGCGGTTAGGCCACCCGATTAGGCTTGCTAACCGCCCCCTCAGAGGGCGGCAACGCCCGTGCCCACTCCTTACCGTAGCTTGCTGTCTTAACTATACTTCGATTGCTGGCATTTGAACCTTTATTTGTAAGTACATGCCGCAATATGTTCATGTTGCATATGGTTGTATATTCAATTTGCATTCAATGTATATTGTTTCTGTCTATATCTAGCAATGCATTAATATCCATGTCTTTCAAATGCAGATATGGCGGAACCTGCGACCTACGAGCTTCTGGACCCTGCAGTGGACAAGTGGCACGGCAACTTCTTGTCCACCGAGCACCAGACGGAGTTAGGAGTGTTCTGACCACGGGGCCCTGGAGAGCTGCTTACGATCGACGATCGATGGAAGCACAGGTACTTCGATACTTTCATACGAATTTACCATATCACTGATGTAATTCTATATTATTAATGTACTTCGATACTTTTAGGTTGGCAGCGGCGGGACTCCTACCGCTTTGCCATTTGGTTGAGGCCCGATCGACGGAGAACCCCGAGGCAGCGGCGCGTCATTTCTACTTTGACTGGTCGTTGATAGCAGCACTGGTCGACTGATGGAGGTCGGAGACACATACGTTCCATCTCCCGTGCGGCGAGATGACCCCGACCTTGCAGGACGTAGCCTACCTCTTAAGCCTACCTCGCACGGGAGCTGCGGTTGGGGTCATCGATATGGATGCTGACTGGATCAACGTCATGCATCAGCGCTTTGGCCCGGTTGAGCGGAAGGCGGACACCCCCCCCCACGTGCCTGAGTTCTTGTCCGATGTACGAGGGCCAACGAAAAAGTGGATCCTACAGTTTCAGATCCGGTACAATACAACATATCATTTACTATTCGAGTATCTAGTTATGATCATTATTGATACCTGTCATATTTGCAGCCGACGTACATACACCCCCAGGCCAACGCATACTCGGTCTCCAGGCATTTGGAGGCCTATCTGCTTTGGCTGTTTGGGTGGATTATGTTCCCCAGCGGCTAAAGCCACCTGTTTACTAGGACGCTTGTGCCGTACGCCAGGTTGATAGTGGATGCTGATGGCGAGGAGGTACCGCAGTTCAGTTGGGCATCTGTTGTCCTTGCTGCGACGTATCGGGCGCTCTGCAACGCGTGCACAAAGAAAGAGCCACTAGCCACTTTTGCCGGGTGTCCACTTCTTCTGCAGCTGTGGTCCTACGAGCGGTTCGCCATAGGCAGGCCAGTGGTGGACTACTCCCCGTACCCAGAGGAATGGTACGGCGAGCCGGAGGAGGACGTGCCTACCATGGCCTCGATGTGGTGCCGTCGTCGAGTACGTACTTTTTATTAACACTTTCTTTGGCACGCTTGTTATCTCTAATGATTTCTAACGATGTTTCTCACGCAGCCACACTAGGCGCATGAGCAGCCTTGCAACGCTTATGAGCATTTTTGGTCCCAGTTCGATAGGCTACGTCCGGACGACGTGGTATGGCAGCCGTACAACATGTTGGCCGTCCAAGGCCGTGCAGGTTTGGGTTTGTCGCCGTTGTGTACCCGCGACGAGGATTACTAGCTTACGAAGGCACCACTTGTCTTCGACGTCTACGTCGAGGAGTACTCACCGCACCGCGTCATGCAGCAGTTTGGCCGTCACCAGGCATTCCCTCTCGTCCACATTCGTACTATCCCCGTGCATGTCCATAGGTACATATGCGTAATTAAAATTTTCGTAACCTTCATCTTACTGTGATTTACATTTAACATGGTTCACTTGCAGGTACACACGCAAAGGCCAGCCGGCTGGCAACCTCTGGGCAGATCGCTTGGCCCCTTACGTGGCAGCATGGACCCAAGCGCTACAGGATGTCGTAGAGGAGGCGCGTCCCTTCAACGAGCGGAGCTTCAATGACTACCTACTGTGGTACGTTCCACGTACACGCACACGGGTCACCTACACCCCTGAGGGTGTCCGGCCCCACATCGCGTCGACTACGGAGGCATACCCGGTCCATTGGGACGAGGACGCTGCATTAGCGGTATGTTTTACTTACAAGTCAGTAGCCCATACTCAAGGAACAAAACATGTACATTTTAATTGTTTTTTTCTTGTTCGTATCCGTAGGCCAATATCATTTACGATGTCCATAGGGATGCAGCTAGTACCATGGACCGCCTCTGGCAAGGCCAGCACCTCAGTGCGTCGGATGTTGCAGGTTCATCAAGCGGGTTTTCGACAAGACTGCGCACGCCTTGAAGCTTACCTCCTGCCGATCCACCACAAATGTAGCTGGAGCGCCTCCCAGGTCTAGTGGGGTCCACGCCGAGTCGTCTTGGAGGTTAGATGTGCACCACCGTTCATCGGTGTCGGCACCCACACGACCCCTTTTACCACGTCATGCAGGATCAGAGCAAATAGGTACGAATTTTTAATTCGCACGATAAAATATATTCGTTTCTTACTGATGCATTGATTATTAAACTTTTATTAGGTGCACCTACACAAGCCTCGACGCAACCTCGTAGACCAAGCCCTGTGTGTCCACCCTCAGGTACTGGGCGCCCTCTTCATCCCCGTTTTCAATATATTCAGCAAATTAAGCTAATATTATGCACATGTTACTTCGGTGATGAGGCTGGGCCGTCTTCAGCGGCCCCACGCCCTTTCCCACCAGCACTGTTCGAGCCATACTACGGCACGCCCGCCTGGCCATCTTCTGCTGCACCGGCATACCACGTAGGTACAATTGTGCATTTTTTACTACTACTTTCATTTCCACATTGTTCATATCTAATATAATTATTTGTTTGTAGGCCCCTTCAGCCAGTACACATGAACACCAGGAAAGCCTTCACAGTCCTCGTACCCTAGTCAGGAGGATGAGGCTGACCCGAACCCCGCGTACGACCTCGTTCGTGACTTCTTCGGGGGCACACCTGACTATGACGTCCTCCAGCGGTCCCAGGTACCCAGTGCTCCACTTCAGACACAGTCCACGCACGACGAGGCTCGACACCGGTGCTCCCTACTAGGCCTACCAGACAGGTTGGTCCACCCAACCCCCTCACCTACTCCAGGGGCCACGTGAGGGTCAACTAGCGGCATCGGGACCACGATGGGGGGCATGGCCGACGGCAGCGGGGGAGTCAGCAGTAGAATTTTACATTTATTTTTGTAACTTACATATGCATATTCGATTCACGATGTACTCCTACGTATTCAGACATGTGTAATCTTTATGGTCCACTTAGCATGTCGTAACTGCATTTCTTATTCCAATACGATGGCATGCTAGTCGCATTTCTTAATCCGATATGACCACACGCTACATTCTATTATCCTCACCAATGTATATCTTACAAAGCTACTTATACACGAAGTGACAGCTCGCTTACTCTATCGGGAGTGTAACTTTAATCATGAAGTGACCACACTACTGAACTTTAACCATGACATGACAACACATGTCTCCTTGCGCAGGCTTTAGACAAGAAGTGACAACACCGGACAGCTTTTACCACACAATAAATGACAATATAGGTACCAATAAACATGGAATCTCTGTCCATCATCAATGACACAATTTTCCCATTCTTCAATATAGAATCCAATGATCTTGCCACCATCTAAGCTCTTGCACTCACTCCTTTCTTCAAAAGTGAATCCAATGCTCCTGCCTCCCCCAACCATAAATAGCCGAACCTCCGTACGTTGATGCACCACTCATTTCTCATATCTATCAAGTGCAATGTCTTCCTCAGCTCCACCAAACCCACCAAAGAAACATTGGGGGATTTTCATCCCTCAAGGTATCGAACCACCGATGTGCTTTTGTGGTGACCTTTGCAGGCTCCGCGAGTCGTAAGATATCTCATACACCTATGGGCTGCACTTCTTCATGTGTGCCAACTACGAATATAACAAGCCTCAACATGGAATATATGAGTATCCACCAGTATAACAACATATATAAGCCACATCTCTGCCGATTCCGCACCCTGTTTTACTAACCGCTCATCTTGTTCTATTTATTCAGTCCCCTCCACCGCTTTGTGATTTTATTCAATGGCTCTACAATAAGCAAAATGAGGAACAGAAGCAATAGGTTGACATGAACATGAGGTGGAGAAGGGAAGCTTACGCACGTCGGGAGTACGAGCAACGACAAGAGGAACTTCATCTAAAGCGGGAGGAAGAAGAGCGCATGAGGAAGGCGGCGCACGACCATACCGTGTCTCAGTCTCGGGAGGCTGAGAGGGCAAGGAAGCAGGAGAGAGCCCACTGTGCTAAGGTGGCAGGTCCCGATACCCTCTGAAAGGAAAAATATCCTAGATGCACTCAGTAAAGAGTATCTAATGTAACCCGACATACTTCCACTCCCTAAGACATGTTATGATTAGGAGCGATGCACTAATAAGTAGTTCTTAGTGCGAACCGTATATGCCACCTTCGTTTCTTCGTCATGTCGTCGTAGTTACAGTCTTATGTAATGTTTTCACCCTATGTTTACTACTATGTTTGTCGCCGTTCGCACTTCATACCCACGTAATATGCTGCGAGTGCTAATTACTGATTTTTTATTCTCCGACTATTACATAACCTACTCTAAATTCTCGCTTCCTCAGTATACCATTTTCACTCCTCTTCAATATTTTTAATTCCAAATTTTCTTAATGTACTATTTTAAATTTTGATGAAATACACAAAATTTTGCAATTTTTGGAGAAAAAATTGCCATTACCGCCCCCTCAAAGGGCGGCTAGGCTGCTAACCGCCCTCCCAGGCCCTAACCACCCGCCCTACCAGGGGCGGTTAGCGGACCTAACCGCCCTCTCAGAGGGCTGCAGGCATCTAGTTTTGCAATTTTTTTCACGAGAAATCTATTTATTTAAATTTTTAATCGAAAAAATATAAAAATAAAAAAAACCCAACTTGGAGTATGCTTGGAGCAAGGCATTGCGGGAAAGAAACATGCCCTCAGCATCTGCGGAGGCGAGGAGGACGACGTCGAGATCCCAGCTGCTTTGAGCTCTGTGACCATGGATTAACAAACCAAACATATATATTTCGTAGGGTCTGCATGCCAATGGCTATTTTCCCGTACAATCCATGTATACTATGATGATTCATTAACCTTCTTCCTTTTCATTAGGTTGGCTATAGAAGCTTAAGTTCCTATTTAAAATTAAGATTTTCTTACGGTATCTATGAAGAGGTGTAATTTTGATTAAAGATAATTTGATCAAAAGAAAATAAAATGAGAACCTTAAATGCTGCTTTTGCAACCACAATGAGAGCATTCAACACTTATTTTTCAAGTGTCACTTTACAAAGTCAATTTGGTGAATTATTCAGATTGTCTTAGGTATTACCATGCCAAGGAATATGAATCATATAATGGGTGGTTGGTTACGTGATATGGTGGCTAAAAAAACTAATTCTAATTGGGATAGCCGCTCTATTTTGCATGATTTGGCTATACTGCAATGATATGGTTTTTAATAAGGGAACAATAACCTCTCTTTTTTCGAGCACTGTTCAGATGCACATATTGGTTCAGATTTTAGAGACTGTTACAAAAGAGGACCAAAGGGAAGAGATCAGACTGGCTTGCCAGAATTTAGAGGTGACGGTTATGGAGCTCTTTGCCAAAAATAACTGGCAGTTTAGTCATAGATTATATGTTGAATAATGTCATGTAACATCCCTAAAATAACTATCTCCTTTTGTTTCCTTTTCATCAATAGGCTAAGATGATGTAATAATACAACAAGGGTTGTATGCATCACGAATACAAAAGGTCGGATCGTTATCTTTTTTCTTAAAAAAATCGACCCGTTGGACATAGGACCGCAACACGCGCCGTCAACTGAAACAAACCACCACGGCAACACCCCACCACGTCGTCGAGCATAGTCATCTTGCACTGAACTCGATCGCCGCTATGTGTGACCTACCACCGCAACACCACAATGCCCCACCAGCTCCAATCACAGAGACCAGCCACATTGTTGGCCTCCTCGCCTCGCTAGCCATTGGCGCTTGAGCTAGAGCCGTGTCGTGCTGAACTTGTCGTTGCAATGCAAGGTTAGCCATCGCAGCCCGACTCCCATCAATATGTGACGCCGCCCATTTCCGTGAGAGTCAAGCATCACCACTGACCCAACCCTTGCCGCGCCAAGCTAGCCGTCGTCGTGCGAGACCAGCAACAGCTACCACCCAGGCCTGCTGCAGATTTGGACACCTCATCGAACTAACCGATGCAATGTGGGACCAGCCACTGCATAGCCGCACCACCACCACCATTGGCATGCTACTCTGTGCCGCAACAAAACAGCCACCACCATGTGGGATTGTACGCCGCATCCACATGGGCCCACCTACCAGGCCTGGGCCCACCTACTAGGCCTGGGCCACCCTACCAGATCCAGGTGCCTCCAAGGCATCACCACGCCGTCCCAGTCGTCGAAACCTCACGGCAGCCACCAGTCATCACACCGTCCCACGTAGATGAGGCCTCCCTGCACCAAACCAACCACCGTCATGTGGGACTGGTCAATATGAAGCAGGCCTGTCCACCTCCAATCCATCGTGCTGACGTCCAGTAAGCCCTCGATTACGAACATCCATCCACCACCTTCCCATGCACGGTCGCATGCCACTGTTGGCCGCAGCCGCCACACCCTTGCATGGCCCGCCACCATGCCCCTCTCCTTGGCATGTGGCCACCACTACCGTGTCACCCCTAGCCATCTCGCAGAGCCCTCGCCACCTCGTGCGGCCATCACACTCATGCTTGTTGCGCATGGTTAGCACCACCACATCCTTTATCGCATGACGTGCTGTTATCGCACGTGACCTTCACGCCATCCCAGTCCTCCTCTGCGCGTGTCACCGTCGTGGGCACGTCATGGCCACCGTGGCCTCCATGCACCCCGCACGTCGTGGCCAACATGTGTCACCGCGGCCTCCATGCGCCGCCCTGTTCATGGGGCATCGCCACCGGCATCACTGTGTGCCGCCCCAGCCCATCACCAACCAGATTCGTGAGGATCTGCCGTAGGGGCTCTGGATCCTTCCTCGGAGACGCCAGATCCAGCTGCCGACCACATGGCCACGGCCACCACGGGAAACGATCGATGCGCGTTGCCGCCCTGCACCAGGCCGCCGCGTGCCATTGCCCCTGGCCAGAGGACACCCGCCCTGCAATAGGCCACCGTGCACCACCTTTGCGGGCCCAGATCTGGGTCGCGCATCGCTGTCTCGCCTGTCTGGCCTAGACATACCACTGGATGGCCGCCCAAAGTGCCACCGCTGGTTCTAGGAGCGCGCCCGACGCACCGCTCAACTTCACGGGCTTCCGACGACATCCCTGCACCAGTCACGTTGGAGGAAAACCTACCCTAGGTAGAAATGGAATGCCATGCTACCGCCATCCTTGCACCCGCGTGGACTTTTGGTGACGTGCTTGGGTGGCGACGAGGCAGTCGAAAGGGTGGGGGGTGACGGTGCTAGGGTTTGGTTGGTCGCCCAAGCCACCCCTCAAGAGCGACACAGGGGACAGGCTTACGATGAAAGTTGTGCCGTGTGCTAGACCTAAGGATGTGCACCAAGGCAGAATCCAACGGGGAAACACCTAAGCTGGTGGCTTGACGTCTTCCGGCGAGGAGGGACCTGCAAAGACAGAGGCTCCTCCTCTGGTGCTAGAAGAGACAAATGCGCCGAAGAAGAAGACAAAGAGGGTGATGAAGAGGGTCTCTCAGAGCACGTGAAATTCGTCCTGGTAGCCAAGTCGACGCCGCAGACAAGGCTCCCACCGTAGTTGTAGTCCAGACGTATGACCAACAAGCACCGACGCCCGTCTGCCCTGGTCAACAAGATCGTCATGTCCAAGAACGAGCTCATGCGCAACATTCAGGACAAGTTCTGCCACGAGCTCCTCACAGTTGCAACACCATTCGCTCTGGGATCCTGACAGAACGTCTCCTCCCCTCGCGAGCCTGTCGCTACATCATCATGCTGATGAGAATAGTGGTCCTCTTATATTTATGAGAAAACCGGGTTACACAAGAGTAAAACACCAACTCTATACTATACAGCCAATTACAACTTCAAATTGTAACCAGACTTGTACATTATATTCGATACATATTCGCATAAAGCTATAATGTGATCACAATACAACGACCAATCAGGAGTTCAGAACGAATCGAAAAGAACTCACGTTTACGACGAAGAGTCACATACCATGCCATGCAGATTATTCTATCACAAGTCAAGCCGCCGAAGCTGACTATAGATTGACAACAATCTCCACCACAAGAAAAATCTCTGCAAAAGCGAATAGGTAGCAAACGATCAAGTTCACCAGTACACCACTCCGCCATGAATCATCAAGACGAGAAAGACAAGGTGAAGCTGTTCGGCATACGGTCGAGCCCTTACGTTCTCAAAGTGATATGGGCGCTAAGGATCAAAGGCGTCAAGTACGACTACATCGAGGAGGATCTCGGGAACAAGAGTGACCTGCTGCTTGAGTACAACCCTGTGCACAAGAAGGTTCCTGTGCTGGTCTATCAAGGTAAACCGATCGCAGAATCAGAGGTCATACTCGAGTTCATCGATGAGGCGTGGAAGCACTGCGGTGACCCTATCTTGCCGGAGGATCCCTATGAGCGTGCCATGACCCGTTTCTGGGCAAGGTTCGGCTCGGATAAAGTAAGAATTTTACAGCTTCTTTTCGGTTCTAAACTTTAGTTCAACTTTCAAGTGCAATCATATCATTCATCCATCGTGATATACTCCCAGCTCTCGCCACCGATTTGGAAGTGGTTCACCACCCAAGGCCAAGAACAGGAGGACGCATATGCAGCTGCCATAGAGCAGCTGCTGGTTCTGGAGAAGGAACTCTGTGGAAAGCGATTCTTTGCAGGAGAGAAGATCGGTTTCGTCGACTTATCGCTCGGTTCGTTGGCGTATGTGATTCCTATATACGAGGAGATCACCGGTGTGAAGATGATCACAGAGGAGACGTTCCCGTCCTTGACGGCGTGGATGGGGAATTTCCAGAGCTCGCCGGTCGTGAAGGATCACCTGCCGCCGTTGGACAAGCTGCAGCTCAGGTACCAAGCGATACGTGAAAAGTTTCTAAACAGCAAAAACTGAGTAGCAGCTAGATGATACTATATGGCTTCAGTTTGCTTGGACAGGATGCCAATCTATGACACAAATAAACAGTGGCAGGTCCAGAGCTAAGAATTAGAGACCTCAACTTCTTGTTTCTTCTTCTTTCTCTTTCTCTTCTTTTCTTTTTCTTCATCTTCTATGCCCAAAAATTATAGGGAGACTTGATGGTCCCTCAAGTGCTCTGAGAGTAGGGGCTTCCCCAGCCCCCCCGGATCCGCCGCTGCAAATAAATATGTTACTCTAAAATTACGTTATGAAGAAAAGCTACTCTGAAACTACAGGGAAATCGCCAGTACAGTTTCCGAAGTATGATTTGTGTGATAATAGATTGTCTGAATCGAAAGCCCTCGTGCTTCTGAGCATTCTTTAGACCTTGTAAACTACGGAAAGCACTTGAGGACTGAGCGATAGCTCGGTTGATTTCTTTCATTGGTAGGAATGGGCCGATTCGGAGTCTGATCTCTGGATCGGTTCCCAAGCCTCATCGGGGCAGGGGTCCATGCTTTTCGAGTAGCACACGCGTGTATTTTTAGCGAGTTTTCGTATGTAACATGTTTGTTTAGGACGTGCACGTGTTTGCGTGCATTAGGAGTGAGTGTTTAGTACAAGTGGATTATGTGCGTCCTGATTTATACTCATCTCGTGAAAAAAAAAACTAGAGAAAGCACTTGAAAATAGCATATTCTCATTAGGGAACACAACGTTGCAGGGTGGTCCGGGCTGAATTGGGCCGGTGGTGAGCAAGTAGGACCCCAAGCCCAGTAGTACTCGCCGTCCCTATGGAGTTAAACCGTTTGTTTCACTCTGGCCATATTTTGATTGACACACTGCTCTAGTTATCTGGTAAAAATGTGGCTTTTGACAGTCTGAACAATGACAAGTGTGATACTACTATAGTAGTAGCAGTACAGACTTCAGACTGGGCAGCTGTGGCACAGCACAGGCTATCGGGTATGCTGTGTACAGAGCTTTGCTCCATTCATCTCCACCATGAATGTATGTCGACGCTGTTACCATCCGCTTGATGCATGCTTCGGTTCCGACTCTGTACTAGCTTGTAGCAGATCAGATCATGTAATCATCATGTTCCTCCTTAGTCCTAACACATTCACCAGGTAGTATTAAGTATTATTTACCATGCATGCAGGAATCCAAAATTGAGTTAAGGGTGCGCTGTTTCCTAAGGTTCGTCTCATTGGAATGGCAGGCAACTCATTCTTTAACCCATGAACAGTGAACTCCTGCTCCAAGGACCAGTAACATAAAATACTCGTCGTGTGATTATAGAAGAAGCGAGTTGATTAACGAAAACAGCAATCACTCCGACGCGGAGGGAGCACCCAATGCAATGGTTGAGCATTCAAGGCATGCATGGGACACTGTCGCATTGAGTCCTCCTACAGAATCTCCTGGTTACGTTGCGCCTCATCATGGCTGATGCCTCGTTACGCCCGGGATGTTGGTGTCGACAGATTAATGTTCTTGAGGACCATTCATTTTGTAACCCAATCGTGTCTCGTACTGTCGTCTTCATTTACTTTTGCTGAATAAATTAAGAGGATGGGCACCTTTGTACTCGTTACCAAGTCAAGAACATGGATCGGGTTAGCACGCCCCGCCCGACCATCTTCTTCCCCGAGCTCGCTACCTGCAGCGCCGCCCCCTCCTCACGTGCAGCCACCGGCTTCACGGCTGCCTTTGCACCACCACAACTAACAATCTTTCAAAATATTTAGTTTAAAAACTTTAAAAATCACACACACACACACATATATATATATATATATACTATACGCACGATCAGACTATTCTACGTATAGACACATAATAGATCTGTGCTAGCGCTACACGCTGTCTGATCGATCGAGCCAGATTCTTACACACGCGCTCCAATCATGCCTTTCGTGAGTCAACAAAACAAAAGAGCTAATTTATTGATGCCACGTATACATCCAACTTACCTTTGAATCACTATATTTTGATAAAGTCTTAAGATTTTAAAAGAGTTACGTAACATAATTACAATATGGTTGGCACTCTGGTTACAACAAAACTATATTGTTCGGCGCGCACGGTTATACGCATTCTATAGGTACGCTACGGGTACCTGCATAATATATACTATATAGAGAGAGAGAATGCGTATAAATAGCTGAAGCGAGTACGTTCCATTTGTGAGCATGTATTTAATAAATTTAATAGAAAATAGTGATTTACAAATTTAATAAATATATTTTAATTGAAAATAGTGATTCAAAGCAACATGTATTTATAGCTGAAGCGAGTACGTTACATTTGTGAGCATGCAAGGTAAAATATCTTGCCGCAGTCCAAAGCATGCCGTGCGGACTTATGTTGATTTGGGTAAGACCATCCAAACAATATATTTTTTATTTTATTCCATTTTCTTTCTATTCTTGTACCCTTTAGTAACGGTGTAGTACTATAAAGTATCTATATCTCATCCATGCAGCCCAGCATCAATCACTTCGGGCCTGTTTTATGACACTAGGGATTAAGATCAAATATTGGCTATGCTAAAATGAAGTAAAAAAAAGGGTTTGGTTCATGACCAAACCAATATTAAGACAGGGTCAAAAATGAGTTTAGAAAAGAGTGTATTATAGCCATGTCAAAAAAATTAAAGCTACGAGTATAACATATGAAACCTATATAACTATTTTTTAGTGTCAAAATATAGTTAAATTAAGTCTTGATTTATAGATTTAATTACAAAGACATAACGGTTCAAACGAATTACAAATTGAATGCACGGTTTAGCAAATAATATGATTTAGAGCTTGATAATAGAAAAAAGAATACATTTAATGCAACTAAACGGATGCTGCCACATCAGCACAAGCATAGCCATTGGCCAAGCTAAAATGGAGGTCCCAATTTGCTCTCCCGATGGGAACTAAGATTCGGCTCCGTAAGGGCGTGTTTGGTGTTTGGTTTCAGACTTAGGTAAGTCTAAGCCAAATTTTGATCCGTTCTAAAAATTTAGCTGATTTGGAGCCAAAATTTGGCTGCCTCATGAAAATTTAACTAGTGCCACCTACAGTAAACAGTGGGCGGCTCAGTTTTGGCCAGGCTGCCAATCAATCCATAGATGAGGTGTGAGCAGCCCATTGCTGATACATAGTTCGGAATTTTTTAATTATCAAACATCAGATGCTAATATATACAAAATAGCAAGTACCAGCAATGTTATATAGGTCTACATGGCCACTGTTTACTGTAGGTGGCCAAATAAGAGCCCACATGGCTATGTTTCAATGAGGAAAAAAATTGATCACCGTTAGATCCTACATATCATATTAACAGTTATAGCAAGATTTGGCATGGCTATCATCTAAATAGCATTTTTTTTCTTGACATTACCCACATTTTGGCTCTTGCCACGAATTGACAATGCCAAATTTTAGTCAAGCCTTTTGGATCTAGAACCGAACTGATCCTAAGCTAGCCATTTTTTTGAACAATACTAAATCAAACTAAGTGAGGGAAACAAATACATGGATTATGTTACAAATAGACACCTGTCGATGTAAAAAATATAGGGATCCCCAGCAGGATGACACGTAACGATCAGTTTTGCCAGTATCCACTTTCGTTCTTTGGCCCATAACCCCTACGCAACCAGTTGACACCAGCGCGACCACGATCATGGCCTTCGCAAGATTCTACGTGACTAGTCCTTATTAGTCGGGGGGGGCAGGTACTCGTCTAGGCCAGTCAAACCCTATTTAATATCGCTATTCACGCCGTTTTTCTTCCCCAGGCTGTTCACTCCGGCTGAGGCGGCATGGCCGGTGTAGACTTACCATATCCTATCCCGTAGACATTAATTGTTACGGGATGGGCTCGCAGACGTGACAGGAGATACAACAGGCGCGTGTGGGAAACCTGCGACAGGATAGGGCAGGCCGGGCGCGATAAAAGAGGGTGCAGCCGATGGATGGGACGGACGTCGCAGAGACCCAGGGCAGGCACAACGCATGTATACTTTTAATGATTATTTATATCATTTTTTTGAGCAGTCATGGATCTTTTTGTTGGACCCGCCTATAAGACTTCTACCCATCTAGAATATAAAGGAGATATCTTCTGTAAAAGAGTGGGATGGGGAAAAATACACAAGATAATAGATTTCATATTCTGAATCTAAATACAAATCACAATATATATTATGTACATCTTAAAATCACTCTATTACTTTAAGCAGCTAAGTTGATTGTAGTGCAAGTGACTAAATGAGAACAACGGGCTAAATGAGTTCATTCCATATAAGGGTTACTCCAACTACAATTATTTCATATGTGTGTTCATAATAAAATTCTAATTGAATTTTGTATCATCTCCAAACCATACTCGACAAAGTATATAATCATCTTAAGACGAAATTTGAGATTAATGATTTGGACATTCATATCCAAATGATATTGGACAATGAGATTTGAAATTCCAAATGTAATCATCTTATGATGAAATTCGAAATTTGATATTAATGATTTGGACAATCATATCCAAATTTGAGATTAATTATTTGGACGAGCATATTTCTTCAAGTATATTTATCCATTAGTCTACAATATCTAAATGATATTAGACAATCATATCCATCAAAACACTTATAATCATTCAATCCCTAAATACGAATCAAGATCTATTCATACCTTAGGTTGACGATGAAAAGATATTGAATCTAAAGTTTTATATCTTAGTGCCATCAAAGCGTCCATATATCTTGCAAATCACAACAAGCCTGATATTACATTTGAAGATAAACTTTCTAGCTTAAATAGCGCAGTTCCAACAACACCATTAGGTGGAAGTCAAAAATGATATCCACAGATATCTTTATGGCATCACAGGTCTAGATTTATTCTATCTGAAAAATCTAGATATGACCATAGTGGGATATTTTGGCACTAGCTATATAATTGATTCCTATAACACCATATCACAGATTGATTTTATAGTGATATATCATTCTCATAGGAATCATCAAAACAAATTCCAGAGACTACTTCCACATATCATTTTGAAACATCACATACATGTGTATGTGTTCACAGAATGATCAACCAAATAAAAGTCATGTGGTATTGGTTTCATTGAATCATCAACTATTATCTAGAAAGATAATAATACTTGTGTTGCTCATATGCAAACGGGTTACATAAAAAGTAATATCACTAAGTATATTTCTCCTAAATTGTTTTATCCTCATAGGTTACAATAATGTGGAGATATAGATATCTTGCAAATTAAATCTTGTGATAATCTCACATATTTATTTGTAAAGTCCTTACCAGCTTCGACATTCTAATATGTTTATAGTATCGGTATGCGATGACTTCGATATTTACAAGATTCAGGGAGAGTTTTCTCCTGAATTATAATTTGTTCGTCCATCATATTATACTATTTTTCCTATACGAATTTTACTTACGAGGTTTTCTCATAAAACGTTTTAATAAGGCAATATCTACACAAAAATATATGTCATATTTCATATTTTTCGTACTGGAGTATTTTAAGGAATATATCGAAGACATATTGATCCATATATCATAATATTGATCTTTAAACTCGCTTATGAGTTTTTCTTTTTCAAAGTTTTCTCATATGAGTTTACTGTGAGATAATAATAATATATATTGTATCATTTTCTCCTTATTTTCTCATTGAATTTTAAAATAATTTTAATAGTATATCAATATATTATTTTCTCCTCATATTTTTCCACAAAGTTTTAAAGGAGTTTTCAACTATAAGTTTACAACTAGAATAATTGATCAAGAGGAATGTCTCCCCAATAGACATATCCTCTTATTATATCCATTATATCCTCTTATTATATCCATTATATATATATATATATATATATATATATATATATATATATCCCTATCTACTCGAAATAGACAAGACCAATTTTTACTTGGCTATAAGACCTAGAACCAGACAGCCCCTTTCTTCCGTTAATGGCAACATCTCGCAGGCCCGGTGGTTAGGGATTAACCAAGAGTGCACAAGTTACATGTACTCCTCCTATCAAGCCGTCTCTTCTCTAGGGCATAGGCATAGATGGGTCATCTATCTGCCTAATAAGGCCTTACACCTGACACCAGTACTCTAATCCTTGATTAGTATACTAATCTGCATTTTTTTCTTGATGCTATGTTAGAGCATCTTCAGCAGATTAGTCAAATTTTACCCTCCATATCTCCATTTGGTTATCCACTCTAAAATATTCCCTTTTCATATTTCTGCACACTCTAGCAGACTAACCAAATCTCACTCTCTATATTCTATTTACCTAGATTTTATTTATAATGATTATTTTTTTGGAGGGGCTATTTTTTGCAACAATTAATTTTGTACAACGAGTGTTTCTTAAATGGTATTTCATCATACAACTTCAGTGCACCTCAAACACCGAAGCAATTAAGCAAACAGTAGCAGCACAGAGCAGCATACAGGACGAGGAATGAAGCAATCAAGCATTCAAGCAGCAGTAGCTCCACTAATAAAATTTGGTCTCAGAAATCAAGCATACAACCAATCAAGCATAGCAGTAGCAACACAGATCATTACGTGTTCAGTCGAGACAAGCTCGAGCGGCGGCTACATGTCTGGCGCATTCCTCTTCCACCTCCCCCCCCCCCACCTCTGATTCCACGATGACCCACCACACCTCCCTGCTCCACGCGCCCCTCCTTGTGCTCCCCATCGGTGTTCTGTCGCCGGCCCGCTCCCCACGCCTCCTGTCCACCACCGTCACATCTGCTCCTCTTCCTAACCCCCCCTCCCCTCTACCTGTGGTCTCTATGCGCCGTTGCCGTTGGGGCCTAACCGTGCGCCACCTTGGCCTCCCCTATGCCTGCGGCCTCTACGCGCTGCTGCCACTGAGGACTGCCCATGTGCCACCTCGGGCCTCCCCAGCCACACCATCTGGTCCTCGTGATAGCAGAGAGGGCGTGTGGCGGCAGGGCTGGCTGCTACCGTGACACTGGAGGTAGAGGCGGCCATCGAGGGCACGTGGTGATGGGTTCGAAAGTTGTAGCGAGACCGGAGGAGGGGAGGCCGAGGACGCTGTGTGGGAACGAAGGAATGAAGACGGGAACAGAGGAACGAAGGTAGTGTACTTGAGGTTGGGATAGCGAGGCACACACACAAGCTAAATTTGGCGACCCTCTCTCACGCGATGGCGAGTCAATAGGAATAGCAACCCTATTGACTATTCTGTTGAAGGTGTGTTTTCTGTGCGTTATAACAAGTTGTATGAAGGCTGCTGGAGATGCTCTTACATGAACACAATGTGCCGCCCGCTGGTATGTTGAAATGCACACCCGTGACCATGCAGTAACAAGTCAAATGTGAGCAAGAGGGTTTCCATTGCAGTACACCTGAGGAAAACAAATAAGAGACCATGGCTGCATGCGCAATGCTGAAGTTGGCCATCCCATCAAACAACCGAAAGGTGCGTGCGAGTGTTGTTCCCCTTTCCCCATCAGATCTCCATCAACAGCCACATCACTTCGCAACACCAGATTCTCCTCACTCTCACACGCTGCCTTTTGGTTCGCCGAAAAATCGGCAAACCGGACCAAAACTCAGAGAGCTAAATTTCAAACTTACAAATCGCAGCAAAATATGTCATCTTTAACCAGCTGCAACCAACTTAGCTGGCAACACATAGCATTGGCATTGCATAAACATTTTCAGGTTTCATGTACTACCCTTTTGAACTGCTTGTCAATCTTTCTGGGACCTTAAACAGATTTCAAACTTTGAGCCTCAGCACCAGAACATGCAGTTCTGTTCAGATAAATCTAAACAAACAGATCGCATTCACTATAAAGTATACTAGAAGGCAGTAAAAATATACTACTCCAAAGACAAATATGATTGATAATTACTTTTCCATTTCTTTTTCTACTAGCTTCTACTGTTCTACAAGGGTGAAAAGGAGAATAGCAGAAGTTGGCTGCACAGACTAGAGTGATGCTGCTGCATCCATAAATGACTCATGGGCAAAAAAAGGACACAGATGAGGGGTCATTGCTGAATTGCTGATGAGGTGATTCCTCTTTGATTCTCTGCACCCGTGAGTGCTCTGGTCCTGCAGTGCTCCTCTCATCACTTTCCTTCTGTCACTGCAGCTTGTCCAATCTCTCCGTTCTCACTACCTGTTTTTCTTTTGATGTCTGTATGCAGCCATGTCACTTGACAACTACTGGCTACCAGTACAAGTTACTACTTACCTCAGCAGCTACGGTATACTTAGCTACTAAACGAGTCGTATTATTTATTGGACTACTATCATATACTTGAGGCCTAGCGCTAAACAACCTAGACTTCTTTCTTTGTTGCTGTTGTTGCTGTTCCTCTGATACACCTAGTATTTGTTAAAGCTTTCTTCGCTTTCCTCTACTTGATGGGCCATGATAGTCCCTGCAGACAACACACATAAAAAACCAATAACACAACCATCAGGAGGGATTGACGGGATACTAATTTTATATACATCATGATTGAGCAGTTGATTGTTACAGCACACTCAAAAGACAAAGCTGTTGATACTTACTCCCAGCTTAGAGGAAAGGCGACCCTTTTGCTCTGTATTCACAGCCCAATGGCTTCATGCCCAGAGGAAAACCTGAACAAACAAGGGGACAAGTTCATACTAGAACTACATAAACAGTAACAATAGCACATTCTGCTGTAACAAACAATTAAGAAAACATGAAGTGTTTGGGATTTTACCTGGGCGCTTGAAAGAAGCATGAGCTGTAGGGGGGCAGCTCAAGGGTGGGGGGTGTTGGGGGGAAGAGGGATGAAGCCACATGATAAGGGTTGCAGTTATTGATGTTAACAGTGTGAGTTGTTGTAGCAGCAGTATCAATTGAGGCCTTGGTGGGAGACGCAAAGGGGCTATCAGGCAAATTCTCCACGCCACTGCAAATACAATTCAAACAGCAAGAAACATATCAATCCTGGAAAGATCCCCCAAAAAAGGGAACAAGTTGCACGAAGAAATTGGTTAACAATAGTTATTAGTTGTGGTCATTAGTTCATTTTCTCCTTTCCCTACCCTTTGTCAATGTATTTCTTTTCCCCTTTTGTTACTTCCAATCAAGATCACCTATGATCAGCACTCTAACAGCCTATATACCTCACCTCCTTTTACAATAGCTTTTAGAGGCACATTTGATCAATCAAAGAGAAAGCATATGACATATAAATAAAGAAAGGAAAAGGTAGTGCAAATCTGCTTTGTTTCTCTACTTTTTTTTCTTCTTTCCCGTAAAAGAAATAGCCTGTGGCCTTAGTGCGCATTTGGTAAAATATTTTACTCCCAGAACAACAATCTTACCTTTCTTGGAATCCACAAGCAACATTGGGTGTTGCTGCCCCAGGACCAGATTCCCTCTTCTCCTCTTCCCCAGGATTGACTGCCTGCTTGGGAGTGCCGTCATCATCCTCCTCTTTCCGCTGCTCCTCATGCTTGCCTTCAGCAGTAGTTGCAGAGATAGCAGCAGATGCAGGCGCACTGATGGCTAGGCTATTCAGCTTGTTATCTGCAACAAGAAACCATGGAGTTACAACCTCTCAACCTGCAAGTACCTCATTAATGCAAGAGCCAAGAATTTGTCAAGATCGAAGACTGGACCTTGGATGGTCACATCCTCCAAATGGAGGACGTTGCAATTGGCATTGACGCTGCCTTTGTCATCAGTTTGTCTCAGAGCTATAGGTGAGCCGACGGGGGAGCTGAGATGCCTGTTCTTGAGGTCGAGAAGCTGCAACCCCATAAACCGGCGACCCTGCAGCTCAATGGCTTGCTGCAGCTCGGCTGCCTGCTGCTGCTCTTCGAGCTTCCTCCTCAGAAATGCCTCGTGGTTGGCAAGGTTTCCATACATCATTCTTGGCCCTAACAGTTCCAAAATCAACTAGTTACACATCTGAAATCTGTAGCGTATGCATGCATGTAGAGAACGGTTACTACTCACCGATCTGTGGCTGGTGCAGGTCGAAGTGGTCCATGGAATCCAGCAATCCGGTAGGCGTCGTGCAGCCAGCGAACTCGCCATGGTGCGGGTGCTGCAGCTTCCTGCAATCAAACAAAATTTGAAAGTAAAAATACTTTTTTTTAGCAACGGAAATCGTCAGAACAAGCAATGTGCAAACGTGCGGTGGAGGAAGGCAAGGGGTGACGTGCCTGAACCTATCGGGGACCTTGCCCTTCTCCTTGTAGGGCTTGACGAGGACGCGCGCGTCACACACGAAATGCGGGTTGCCCTTGGCGAGGATTGCCTTCACTGTCTCCGGGTAGACGAAGGTGACGAACCCGAACATGCGCTTCTGCTGGTACGGGATGCGCACGTCCTGCACCGGCCCGTACGTGCTGCTCGATCGCAAAACAATCCATCGATTACATCCATGACTGGACTATGATATACTCCGAACAGAACACAACGCAACAATGGCGGCGTGTTTGGTACCTGAAGTAATTGGACACGTCCTCCTCGCTAAAGGTGGAGTCGGCCGGGAATGTCAGGTAGATCTGCCGCGCGGCGGGGTTGGCGATGAGGTCGCCGCGGTCCATCCGAGGCGAGCGCATGGAGAACCTGTGCATGTCCTCGCCGCCAAGTAGCATGGCGGCCGCGGCCGCCGCCCTGAAACAGCGACCCGAAATTAGCAAGACGCGAAAATGACACAAGACCGAAACAAAAATGCAATCTTGGGCGGTAAAGGTGGCACCTTTGGGGCTCGCTCTGCTGCTGCTGCTGCTGGAGCAGGAAGTTGAGGCTTTTGGGCAACGGCGAGAAGGGGAACGCAGACGCCATGAGCTGCGGTGGCCGCGCGGCGGCCATGGCCTTGGCGCGCATGACCACCATTTCCCGCTCTGCAGCCGCCGCATCGTCTTCGGGCAAGCCGTGCAGGAACCGGCATGAGGAGCCGTTCTTGCAGTACCCCCGCGCGAAGTACAGGCACGGCCTCCACGCGCCCGCCGCGGCGGCCTCGGCGTCGCTCAGCGAGAAGCTCCGGCTGTGCCCGCCGCTCGCCGGCGACCAACAATCGTACTCCTCAGGGTAGAACGCGTTACCTCCGTCGTAGCCCACCTGGTCGCCGGCGAACGGAACCTGCTGCTCGGCTCCAGGGCTAGGCATCCCCCAGGGCGGCCCGGTCTGCACCGGCCCGAGCACGGGTGACGGTGGGGACGAGGGCTTGGCGGCGAGCTCGGCGCGCGCCCTGGCGACGAAGGAATGGAGGAGGTGCTCGGGGCCGAAGGCGAGGCGGATCAAGTCCTTCTCGCCGTCGTCCTGGATGAGGAGCATGCCCATGATCTTGGAAGCGTTGTCGGGGTCGAGCGCTTGCACCCGCGCGAACACCGCCTTGGTGGCCTCGTAGACGTCCATGGCGTCCCAGGAGCAGGCAGCCCCCGCCATGGGTGCGTCCTTATCAGGTGGTTTGTTTCTTCTTCGAGGGGAGGGGAGAGATGGAAGGTGAAAAAGCGGAGTTACAGGGAGGGGAGAGGAGCGGGGTGGGGGCACGGTTGTAGAAAAAAAGGCAGCAGCACAGTGAATTAAATAGGCTGGCTGGACGCTGGAGGCGGTGCTCCCTCGTTTCAGTTTCCCTCCATCAATCTCATGTTTGGGGAAAATTTTGGTGGAGTGATTTGAATTGTGTTATGCTCTTCAAATCTAGGGGGCTCATTTTGCTTGTCCAACAAGAGTGGATGGGTTTGAAGCTTGGATTGAGAGGTCAGGGAAGAGGGATCTCCGACTGAACTGTATGGCGTGATATTGTCGACATTCGAGGTCTACAGAGGTTTAATTGTAATGTAAAAAATGGATTTTAAACTAGTTTCTATATTATCAAGTTTTGTAAATGTAATTATGTAAAGCAATAGTATTGCTCCGTCCACGGTTAAAACATCCTGGGTGGGGAGTTGGAAATTTGAACCGATGGGCTCGGTGGTTCCAAAATTTGGTATTTATTCATGATTACCTGGCGTTACTAATAGTTTTTTTAAAACAGCAGTACAACTCATATATATATATACAAACGCTCCGATGTTACTAATAATTGGCGTATACAGTTTGGCTCTGAACGGACTCCAGCTTTTCATTCACGCAGAAATGGTATCCCGATGGACCCGGTAATAATTAGGCAACTAAAAAAAAACCTTTTATGAATTGTAATCCGAGGTAGGAAGAACATAGGCAACTTTATTTTCCAAATTTAGGTGAACTAGTGCTCATATCGAAACAATAAGAATGCGAATGTCTCAGTTTTTCTGGATTGGTTTTGCAATACTCAATTGGATGTTAAATGGTTAGAAGTCCAGTATTGGATCAACCGGGCAAAGAATTGGGTCTTGAAGATTGTCTTCCCAATATATCTTCTTTGCCTAGATTAACTATGAATTGATAGTATGAAACGTCATACAGTACTTCAATAAGAAAACTTTTGGCAAACATCACAGTTTTTTCCATGGGAAATACATGATAAAATGCATACGACCCCATCACCACTGGCTTTATTCGTAAGATAGATTGAAGAGGATCGAGGACTCCGAGGTACTCCACCTAGCACTGAAATTGTTCAGTGATTGCCCTAGCTATTTCTCATCTGTTCCCGTCTTCTCCTCTCATCACTACTTCGTGTGAAAAAAACATGCATGGATGCATGCCATCTTTCCTCTGTTGCTGGCACAGCAATTTGCTACCATGGCGTTGAGTTCCCTTTAATGTTTCCCCGGGCATCATCATGAATTGTCTGTGTGCATGCATGCATGCCCGATCTCTCCTGACTGAGTGTAAGGCCCTCTTTGTTTTCTGTTTTTTTTTATATATTTCCGCTGCTATGAGACATCAAAAGTCACGAGTTAGAATAAATGAGATTTTGGAAAAGTATCTTATAAGAAATTAGAAACGTACTTTAGAGAAAAATTAACTAAAGTTAAGAAGCTCGCTGAGAGACATTTTTCTGAGAAGCTATGTACTGATAAACTAAAAAATTATTGTAGAAGTTAACATCTTATTTCTAAAAGCAGTTTTTCAGACAAACCAAAAATACAACTTTTTTTAAAATAATCTAAAAACAGAAACTGAAACAAACAGACGCTAAGCTTGTATATGTGTGCATGTACTTCGTTACATGGAGTACACTGTACACCACGAGAACAATGGTGTTGGATCAGTTTGCTAAACTTAAAACATTCAACACTAAACTAAATGGGTAGATGGAGCAACAGCCAGGGAGGTCACTTGTGTCTGGTACTGGTTGGTGCTTGCTTTCAGTTCCGGGCTGTCTCGCAAGGAACAAAATGGTTTTTGGCCGAAACATGAACCATCATGCGACGAAAACGCCTCCTTTGTTTTGGACTATAGGGCTGTTTGGTTAGGAACCAAAGAGAGTAAGTTAAATTTCGGCAGTACATTGAAAATTTGGTCTCTATTTAGTTTAATGCTAAAATTGATCATGTCTTGAAAAAAATTTGATGGGCAAAAAATTTTCTATAGCCTTTTTGGTAAATTTCGAAATCATCCATCAAAATTTTTAACTTGCTAAATTTTAGTTTGATCTCAAACCAAATGTCATTTTAACGATCAAAATTTGACACTATATTGATTTAAACTCTGTCCAAATTTTAGCTTGAGCTGTTAAGACAAAAAACCAAACAGTCCTATGCATTTGCTCACCCAAGTCACTAGTGCTCACACGAAAACGGCACTGGACTACTGTGAGTGCGTCAGTCAATGCCTTTCGAAAAGCTCGCAAGATTCAAGTCACCCCAGCAACGTACGTACGTACTCATGTAGGTGAGAGGGCCAAAGCTCTGCTTCGAGACGCGACAAGGAACGGCTGCGTGCATTCTGGAAAAGAGAAGGTGAGAGAGGAGTGGAGAGGAAAATGCAGCTCGCATGTCTTTTATGCAATTAAGTTTATCTCGATTATCTATCTCTATTATCTAATATTTATTAATTTGTTAGATTTTTTATCTATCATTTTAATACAAATTTTAATATAAATAAATGGTCTAATAAACATCCGTATGCACTGGTAGATTTTTCGTGTTATAGAGGAGAGGGTGGTTGAGTCTGGCTTCACTGCGTCTAGCCTTGGAGTTTTGACTCTCTCGAAATACTAAGTAGTAGCATGGGAAGCTGAAACGGACGACAAGCATTCATGCAACATTTGCCCTCACACTATGCCAGCTTAGCTTTAGTTTGGTGTGAGTTTTGCTAGAATCAATGCAAGCTAGACGAATCCAAAGCTCGAGTACGTGCTCGCTGCTTGCCACTGTGGTCCAAATTTTACTTGCAACACACCCAGCGCAAGCCGTAACAAAAAGCAAAAAAGAGAAACAAAAGACCTCAACTATTCTATCAGACTGTTTCGCACAAGCGCACAATTGTTTAAGGACGTTTAATTTTGTTGGCACCATACTGTGATTCCTACCTTTTGGCTATCCGTGTAAATGAAGACAGATCTAAGCATAGTTCTACTGCTGTTTGAAAGGTCTCCTAAGAAAGCTAGAATGGATATAGAATGAATAACACAAAAGGTTATTCTTCTCCATCACTTTTCAAAAGTGTGGGGGTAAAATAAGTGTAGTATGATAGCTAATGGGTCTCGTGGTTTGTCAGTAAGGATGATGCGAAACTAAATTGAAATGTATTTTGATTTATTTATGATGAGTGATTGATATTTGTATTTATTTGGTTTGATAATTTTCGATTTTGTATAAGCTTTGATGTGATTTGAATTGATTTAGGATTTTATTTGAGCATATTGATTATGGACTAACTGGAATTGGAGTTGGAGATATGTGTTTGCTTATCTCATTGTGTGTATGTGATGAATGCAACTTGACGGTCGATGATGGGATGATTATGGCCAAACGAAATGCTTAGTGTCGGATGATCAAGAAGGCCGAGCGGAGTCAAAGGTGATCCTAGTTGAACATGTGGAGGTTAAGCAAATGATGGAAGGTGTATTGATCTTAAATGAAACTTATGGTTCATAACCATCCATGGAGTCGTTTGTCTCGATTTTCTCTTGTTAAGATTTCTCTGTATTTTTGTTTTCGCTTGAGTTTTGAGGTGCATTGGGTGATCCAAATAGGAGAACGTCATTGATTTTGTAAGAAATTTATTGAGGCACTTATCCACTCCCTCTCTAGTCATCAGTCTCGTTCCTGCAATTGGTATCAGAGCTGATTTGATCACTTGTTGACCTTAACCAGCTTTGTGATCTGTATGCGACAATAGAGAGAAGTGGAAAATTTTCGTTCTTCAATGGTCATGATTTTTTGTACTGGAAGCTGAGCATGGAGGCTTATCTCCTAAGTCAAGGAAGTACAATATGGGAGATTCTGGACTCCAACTATATGATTCTTGTTGTTCGTTCTTCTCCGACCTAGATTGAACAATATAAGACCAACAACAAGGCTCACAATATATTGTTCGCTAGCCCGAGTCATAATGGGTTTGATAGAGTTCAGAACCTCCGTACTGATCAAGAAATCTGATCGACTCTTAGTGTCTTTCATGAGGGCACTAATCAGATTAAGGTCATACATCAAAACACTTACAATAAAGAATGCTAATGTTTGTGCAAGGGCCTGGTGAATCTTTGGATACTATGTTTGCTCGTTTTAATGGAATTGGGAGTAACCTTAGATCCATTGGTATTTTGCCCTACTCTGACTATGAGAGGGCGATCCAGCTTCTCTATGCTCTTGACCATAGCATATGGGAAGTGAAGATTTTGAGCATTGAAGAGTCACTAAGTTACGACACGTTAACTTATGATGAACTCTTCAGTAAGCTCAAATTCATCGAGATAGCCGAGGCGACTCAAATTGGCCTCAAAAACCCCCTATCTCAGAGCATGGCATTGATTTCCGGACCAAATGGTGGCAATCAGGCTGGAACTAGCTTTTCTTGTGTTTACACTTCACAGAGTGGTTTTGCTTTATCTTCCTTAGTTTCTATCACAGAGGAGCAGATAAATGCACTTGATGATGAGGATCTTGCTCTCATCGTGAAGAAGTTCACCCGCTTCTAAAACAGCATGAGAGATCGGAGGAGAGGGGGTTCCCATGCTTGTTTTGAGTGTGGTGATACCACTCACTTCAAGGCAGACTGCCCCAAGCTCAAGAAGAGGGAGGATAACGACCTCGACTACAACAAGCACAAGAAGAAGAACAAGAAGCCCTTCTTCAAGAAGAACCGCGATAAGATAGCCAAGAAGGTGGCCAAGGTGACTTCTAGGATGTTCGTGCTAGCTCTTAGCGACATCGACACCTCATCAAGGGAGTAGGAGAGATCATATGAAGAGGAATCGCAAGTGAAGAACAAGAAAAAAGCTAATGATTTCACCGGCCTCTGCTTCATGGTGAACGACAACAACGACATCGACCTTGAGCTTGATCTATCTGAGGTATTACCTTCCTACGATCAGCTTTCCATCCAAGTTGATACTTTGAATGATGCTCTTATTAGCTAGGATATGTTACTTAAGAAAGCTATACGTGAGTTAAAGGAGCTTAGGCCTAAGTATGAGTCTGTTTTTTCTGAGCTTGAGTTGCTTAGGTCTAGGGCCAAGGTTGGGGATGAGTTGCTTGGTTGTCATGAGTGAGCTTACCGAGCTTCAAACTATGCATGCTCAAGTCATCAGTCGGCTTGAAACTGCCAAGAAGAAGTTCATTGAAGAGGAGTCTAGACCTACTCTCTTATGCACTTACAAGAATTATCATTTGCTTTCAAAGGATGCTGAAGTGAAAGATAAGCGTATAAAGGATCTAGAGTCTAGATTGGAGAGTGCTGAGAGTTCTACGGATGTGCAGCCTCAGTGTCCCACCTACATGATCATTAAGGACAAGCTCAACTATGTTAGAGAGCAAGTTAAAAAGCTCATGGCTGAGAATGAGTACCTACTTTCTCTTGTGGAGAAGTGCTCAGAAGGCAAATGTAAAATGGATTTGACATTGTCTACCACGGCGGCGGGGAGCTAAGCACAACTCTGATCCTCACAAAACCACCGGACCTACTGGACGGGGAAGACAACCCTGCTACGGGTCCACCAGCACTCGGGGTTCCATGAACACGTTTGGACGCATCCGCGGTGGAAGAGTCCTCCGCCAACCTCTTCTACTCAGACGCTTGGTCCACGATGTTCTGGCCATGAGGTCTCTGGTCGGACCTAGCCAAGTCGGGGCAGGCCTGGCCTATTTGGGTCTAGTTGCAGGGCGCCGGGTCTTAGCGGGTCGGGTCAACAGGGGCTCAGCAGGCGCGCGTGGGAAGCCTGCGACAGGATAGGGCAGGCTGGGTGCCTCAGGCGAGACAAACGGGGGTGCGACCAATGGATGGGACGTCCGCCGCAGGGACCCAGGGCAGGCACAGTGAATGTAGGCTTGTAATGATTGCTTATATCGTTTCTCTAGGACAGTCATGTGTCTTTTTTAGGGCCCACTTGTAAGACCTCTCCCCTGGAATATAAAGGGGGATATCTTCTGTAAAAAGGAGGAAGAGGGAAGAAGAATATACAGGATGTGGGGATATTACCTCACGAGGGGCCTGAACCTAGATAACTCTGGTGTTCCTGAGAAACAAATACAGATACATTCCATAGGCTTGTTCTTTTTTGGCATGGATTGTGAGGCATTTATCTTGGCTTTATCCGACTCTAGGGTAATGGCTAGGGTGAATACAATCTTACCAGAACTGGTGTAAGCAACTCCCTCAAAGCCCAAATCCAAAGCTAACCCAGTCTAGTTTCTTTGGGGTAAGTATAGATGCTTTGGATTTTCGTTCCTTCCTGATTCAGTAACTTTGTTGTTTGCCGCAGGCCCGTGGTAGCCCACGTGTCTCCCGTCATGACCCATCCGATGGCGCCCCCGCAGGAAGTCCCTGCCTTGGCTTTGCCCTCTGGAGCGTCGACGGTGGTTTCAATCTCCGTGGTGTCGGTCGAGGAGTCCGTGGCGGCCCCCGACTTGCTTGCTCTGGTCAACTACCTCCCCGCTTCTGTTTGCAGGCTGGTCGAAGAGAAGGAAGCAATGGCCAGTAGGTGTGCTGAGCTGGAAAAGCAACTGGCCCAAGAAAGGGAGGTCGGGCTCCTGCTGCAGCAAAGGTGTGGTGAGCTCCAGCGGGAGAAGGCTGCGCTTTCCGCTGAGCACTCCCAGCTCAAGGAGGATGAATGCACCTCCCTCCACATTCTCCAGGACGCCTTCAAGGCGCTGGCAAATCCCCTGGGGAGCCTCGGACTGGGAGCCACTAAGCCGAAGGACAATCACACAGCCCGGACCTAGGCCTACGCCATCATGGTCCTAGCGGAAAAAATTTCTATGCTCCCAGCCACCCTGGCGATGAGGGGTGTCGAGGACGTGACGCAGGCAGTGAGGTCGATTGCGGAGTATATTTTTCGATGATACCGCAGTCATGACCCCATTTCAACCTGGACCTTATCCGGGAGGGAGCCGTGGTCGTCGGGACCAAAGCTGAGGATTGGTTACAACAGAAGTGTCAAGGAGCGGTGGACCACGTGACTTCTGTCTTCCGGGTGGGGGCCACTGAGGAGTAAAAACTTGATTGTAACTTTTTGTCTTGTAATATATTCGAATGAAGCCTCCCATTTTTGTTCTCTGGTGAGTTTGTGTTGTTGTGGTCGTAGAGTTCCTAGAGTGTCCAAACCATCTGTTCGTACCGAGCCCCCACCTACGTCGACCAGCCCCCGATCAATCCTCCCAACGATCCCGCTGACCGACGTATTTTGGAGGCGGCGACCGAACGTGAGCTGGGGCTTGTGGTTGAGCACGCAAGTGCGTTGAGTGACCGTCAAGGTGTGTTATTCCGACCACTTGGGCCACGTGCTAGTCCCAAGTTACCCATGCAAGGCTCGACCAGCCTACTCCTGTGTGGCTTACAACCTGTTTTTTGACCAGCCTGCCGGGAGGAACTACTCACGGTGCGGAGGGAATTATAGCGGGTGACCCGTGAATGCGTCCTGCAAAGAGAGAACTTCTGCGACCGCCTTTGCCGTTGTCAGGAGGATATGTCGGTGGCATAGAAAGACCTAGAGCAGCTAAGCAAGGAGAGCGATGAGTGAGATTCTATGACCATTTTAGCCAAGCCTTTACCCCCCTTCGACTCCCTGCTTCGGTCTACCGAGGTTCAGGTTCGCCTGACACCTGGGAACATCGTGACTGGTCATATTGAGTGGTTTCTGGCAGCTTCCGAGGAGGCAGGTGGCCTTGAGCAAAGGATTCGCGAGGTTGTAGGAGACCACCTTTTTGAAGTCGGGGAAGCGGGCGCGGACGTAGATGAGGGCAAGGCACGACAAATGTCGAGGGTAAATCCCTGACAATGATTCCGGGGTATGCTGGACAGTGGGTGCATGATCGGCGTTCCGAGTGTGCCTATCAAATATGTCTGTGTTTGTTACTCAGGAATACCAAAGTTATCTAGATTCAGACCCCTCGTGAGGCAATATTCCTATATCCTGTGTATTCTTCTTCCCTCATTCTCCTTTTTACAGAAGATATCCCCCTTTATATTCCAAGGGGGAGAGGTCTTACAAGTGGGCCCAACAAGAAGACACGTGCCTGTCCTAGAGAAACGATATAAGATTTCATTACAAGCCTACATTCGTTGTGCCTGCCCTGGGTCCCTGCGGTGATCGTCTCGTGCATCGGTCGCACCCCCGTTTGTCGCGCCCGAAGCGCCCGGCCTACCCTGTCATGTCGCAGGCTTCCCACGCGTGCTTGTTGCATCCCCTGTCACATATGCGCGCTCATCCTGCAACAATTAATGTCTGCAGGACAGGATAAGGTAACTCTGCGCCGACCATGCCGCCTCAGTCGAAGTGGACTACCTGGGGAAGGAAAACAGCATGAATAGCGGCATTAAATGAGGTTTGACTGGCCTAGACGAGGTCCTGCCCCACGACCAGTATGGACTAGTCGTGGGGAACCCTGCGGAGGCCTTGGTCGTGGTCGTGCTGGCGTCGACTAGTCGTACGGACGGGGGTCATGAGTCAAAGAGCGAAAGTGGGTACTACCCAACGCTGATCGTTACGGGCCAACCCGGTGGGGGACCACTATATTCTTTACATTGACATAATGAAAAAAAGAAAAATGTTGATCAATGCTGAATTGGAAAAAAAATGTTGCTGGACAAGGAGCTTTATTGGTTTAAGAGATCTCATACCAATTGTCTTTTAAAGGGTGAGAACAATACAAAGTTTTTTTCATAGTGTACCTAATGGTTGTAGAAGAAGAAAAATACTAGTTTCTCTTTGACACATGAAGGAGCTAAAATTTATGGGGATGAAGAATTACTCCAACATGCCACAACTTTATAAAGAGTTGTTTGTAGAGAAATGAATCATGATATTGATCTAGATCAGTTAGTTTAGGGTGATCATGAAAATTTGAATGATATTGATAATGATATTTTGGATAAACCTTTTATGGAAAGTGAAATTAAAAATGCCTTATTCCATATGGAAGCTAACAAGGCATCTGGTCCTGATGGTTTTCCTGTTGAATTCTATCAGCACTGTTGAGAGATAGTTAAACATTATTTTATAGTTTTGATTCAAAAAAATTTATGAGGATGAGATTGATATTAGTCATTTGAATTATGGTGTTATCATCTTGCTGCCAAATGTTTCTGATACTGAAATAATTCAGTAGAGACCTATATGCCTCCTCAATTGTTCTTATAAGTGGCGTACTAAGGTGTTGACATTAAAAATGGAGCCTTTCATGAACAAATTGATCGACAATTGCCAAAATGCTCTTATTAAGACTAGAAATATTATGGATACTGTTTTTGTCTCTACATGAACTACTTCATGAAACCAAAATAAAGCATCAGATTGAGTTGGTATTAAAAATTGATTTTGAGAAGGCTTATGATAAAGTAAGTTGGGATTTCCTTTTCTAATGTTTGATGATGAGGGGCTCTAGTGCTAAATTGAGGGTTTGGATTAAGAATGTGGTTAGTGGAGGAACACTTAGTGTTAAGCTAAATAATCAGATTGACCCTTATTTTACTAGCCACAAGGGGGTGAGACAAGGTGATCCTTTCTCCCCTTTTCATTTCAATTTGGATGCTGATTGTTTGGCTAAGATGGTTAACCTAACCTAGTCCCAAAGGGAAATCACTGGTATGGCTTCATATCTTTTTTGAAAATGGCATTGCCATACTATAATCTACATATGATACAGTAATTTGTCTTGAAAATGACATAGCTAAACCTAATAATATCAAATTACTCTTGTATTTGTATGAGCTATTTGCTTGGGGGGAGATGAGACAATCGCTACTGAATATGTAGACTTATTCCATTGTCAAATTGGCTATTATCCCATAAGATATCTTAGGGTGTTTGTGAGCCCTAGCAGATTACATGTCATGTCCCAAACCTGTGATCACGTATTTAAGCATAATCTTGCATCATTAGCATCATATTTAATTCTGAGCAATTTTATTTTTGGAGCACTGGAGCACCTCGATTTGGGTAATAAAAAAGAGAGAAAGAAATTTGATAGAGAAGGAAACATGTTTGCAGTTGAAATAGACTTGTTTCTCTATCAAGGGGGGGGGGGGCACTAGAGTTGGCCAACCACCCTCTCCCTCTCCCTCTCCCTCAACTACAGCCCCACCCCCTCACTCCTCTACCATGCTCTCACCCTCTCCAACCCGAGCAACAAGCTGCTCCCCCCCCCCTCTCCCTCAAGCTCTGTCTTGTTCTTCCTCGGATTCCTCCTCTAAGAAACAAAATCGACGTATGTATGTGTTACTTACGTGATCCTTAGCTTCTAAGCTTCCCATCCATCTAAGTATTTTGTGCAACCATGAATGATTTGACCCGTTCTTGGTTTCTTTTGTTGTTCTTGATATTTGGAGCTAAAAGATGGATTTAGATGAGTTTGAGCTTGGAAATCGTGTTGTTCGGTTGGTGGATGAAGTGTAGAACCTATGTGCTAGTGCCAAACCCTTGTCTCTTTGAATTGGTGAGGTTTGCAAATAGAATTGACCAAAGTTCCTCGTAAAACCCGTGTTCTGCCCGAACCCGGAGGTTCCGGATTTAACCCGGAAGTTCTGGGTAAACCAAGTTGAATTGTACTCGAAAATCGTATGAGTTTAGTGTGTAAACTGAGTCTAGAACCCTTGGCCTAGTGCATATACATGTTTATGTGGGATAAATTTATCATGCAAGTCGAACCGACTGAGAAAAGTTATCGCAAACTCAAGTCTGCCAGAACCCAGAGGTTCCAGCATTAACCTAGAAGCTTCAAGTTATCTCGAGTTAAATTTAACCGAGCACTCTCATTCGGAGCCTCATCTGGAGAATCTGACCCAACCCAGAAGTTCTAGGTACAACCCAAAAGTTTCAGATTGATTCGATTTATGAGTAACCGAGCACTCTCATTCGAAAGCAACTCGAATATTCCGGCCCAATTTGGAGGTTCCGACCTCAACCCGGAACCTCCAAGTCAATCAAAACAGCAAACCGATGACCCCTGCCCAGAGATTGACCTAGAAGTTCTGAGTTCAACCCGGAATATCCGGATTCTATCAGAGTTTCTGAACTTATTAAATTGTAGATTTCATTAATCTTTCGCATGTCTTGTACTTTTTAACTTATTCTTATATGCACCTTGTGGTATACATCTTTGTATTTCTTTCATGCTTATTATTGTATGCATTCTTCTTTAGCAATCAAAGAACCGGAGTGTGACACGAGAGTGACACCGAGTAATTTTTTATTTTTAATGATACATCATATATACTAGGTCTCTAAAATATTAACTAGCTTAATAAGTGAAATACCAAATATTTAGTCTAATAATTAGGTCGTCTATTCAATTTTTTTCCCTCCGGTCATTGATGCGAGCGAGTGGTCTCTAATAGTAGGATGGAAGCAGACGAGTTGGGGATGGGGGTACCCACTTGTCAGTCTACCTCACATGCATAGCCTGCTGTGCGGTCCCGCCATCGCATTTCAACCTGACAACAGTCACATGGCAATGCCCACTGCCTGTTGTCGTGCCCCACACATCGAGATCTACTACTAACGAGTTGGTTCCTCTGACTGACAGGCCGGCCTCATCAAGTTATGGTCTACGTGATCGTGACTTTGTGTCGCCTTCCGAAGAGTGGGTGTTGCCTTCGCAATGGTCCAAAATGGATAAGGGCCACAGCAGAAAGTCGGACTAGACTAATGACAGATGGGCCCACAGGGCCCCGGCCGACTTGTCAACTGCTGCCACCCGCCAAGAGCATGCGCTGCGGGACCCGCGTGGCAGCGGCAGGGAGGACAAGAAATATTGACAGTTGGTTCCTCTTCTCCTGTTGGGAGCAGAGATCCATGCTTTGTCAGCACTCCGCAGTGACGGCCTATGGACTAGGGATGAAAATGGATAACAGGAAATTCGAATTATTTAATTTTGTATTTGTTAAAATACGAATATGGATATTTGTATTTGTTTTTAAATAGATACTAAAATGGATATATCCGAATTCGTTTTCGAGATTCGGATTCAAATATGGATATCCGAATTCGAGATATATCTGATTTATATCCGTATCCGCCAACCAGGGAACTAAATTTTGCTAAAGTTTTAGAAATTTCAGATATGAACGAAATTCCAACCCAATCAAATTGGAACAAATTTTAGTCAAATTTCATCAAATTTCAGTTAAATTTGATCAAAAATTTAAATTCCCAACATGAATTTTGAACAAAAAATTTAAAATTCCGGCCCAATCAAATTAGAACAAATTTCAGTCGAATTTTATCAAATATCAGTCAATTTTTTTCAAAAATTTAAATTTCCGACCTGAATTTCGAAGATCGAGTAGATATCCGAATGCGGATTCGTATTCAAACTATCCGATTCGTATTCGAGAATATCCGGATCCGTATTCACATTCGGATTAAAATGTGGTAAATTGTACTATCCGAATTCGATTCCATGCGTATTCGATCCATTTCCATCCCTACTTAGGACCTGTTTGGTTGTTCGTACGCTCTCAGCTTGATTTATATGAGTTATATAAACTGAATTAAGATAGGTTGGAGAGATATAGTATGATCTATTTGGTTGGCTGTATATGTTCAACCTGACTGAGAAGAGATTATGTTTGGTTGCTCGCATGAGTATATGTTGTATTACAAAAGAATTCACTTTTTTTTTAAAAAAAATAGCATAGGATTGAAAATATTTTTATAAATTAGTACATCATGGGATAAGAATATTAGTGAATTTTTTATTTTTAGAGAATTTTAATTAAATATTAACTTAGGTTTTTTTTTTTATCAAACCTATTAAAATAGGTTGCTAGTGAGCTCTAGTTTACTCACGAAAACGTTTAAATTTTTTGAATCACTCTTGTACCCTTAAATAAAATTTAAAGTTAAATAAAAAATATCAGGCGCAGTGTTTTGCACTGGGCGAGCCAGGCCCGACGCGTACGCCCGATTCCGGCGTAGCGCGTAGCCAGGCTCGCTCGATGCATTTGCACGGGAGGGTGCGGGCGAGAGGGCCGATCCGGGTAACCAAACACGCAGCTGAGCATGAGCGACTGCATCGACGGATGCTTGCACGAGCGAAGCGAAGCAACCAAACACGTCCTTAATGATTTCAGGAGTCTGGATTGGGTGCAAATCGTGTCTGTGTAGGTTGGATTTTGCTCAAAATTTAATCAGTTCAAGTCACGAATTTTCTCATAGCATATATAGAGGTACAGAGATGGGTCGGGTCGGGTGCCCATAGTCACCGGACCCTGGGTCCACCACTGGCACTCCGCATCACTCTACATGTGAATGCATTTCCTATACTACTCTACTCTCTCCATTTCTATACTGTATAGTGCAACATGTCAATTCTTTTTTAAGTGCATATAACCCTCTACCCTCACACAGATAATCTTTCCTCTATCTATCCCAATCTATACATACAGGAATCCTATTTCCTCAAAATGAACTGCTCAAACCTTCTTCTAGCATAGCTTCATTAAATCGGATGGCCCAAAACATCCAGTTCACCCAACACTCATGAGCCAACGATATTTTTGTCTCCTCTCCGAGTCTCAAACGTACCGTTCCTCTCCCAATTCAATTGTAGTCGCCTGCTCATGGAGCTCTACATCCTCCCGCCGCCTACTCCCAACGCTCCTCCCCCTCCTCGCGACCGCCAACCTCATCCCCAAGGACGGCTACATCGTCACCACCGCCAGGCAGAGCCCTCCCAGCCGCCTCTGGTCGGATCGGTCGCTGATGGAGCTTAAAAAGTTAATTGCACACAAAAACAGATGTTATGCAGTAAACATCCAACTGTTCCAAAATGAGATGCTTAACTGTTCACAAAAAAGCATACAAATTTGAGTTCCACGCATGCAGCTAGCATGCATGCTGCTGATGCTGGGCTTGCCATGATCAATGCGATGGCCTTGTTACTGTCCTAACCAACCATTTTCAATTCGTAATAACTCACTTACCTCGTATACGAGTAGAAAAAGTTCTCTGTCGACATCCAGGTGACTTTTTATTCTTCTCAGCAGCTTTACAGTCAAGTGTCGCCGCTTCTCACTGATATAACTTTTTGGAGGATCTGTTTTGCTTTCTATATTCCTGTATTAAGCCCGTTTGTTCACCGGCCGAATCTGACAAAGAACATGTGCATATACATTATACAAATACTACCAGCTAGTGTTCCATATGGTTAGAGATGAAAACGGATAAGAACGGTTGAAAAAATATCTAACCGTTTTTATTTTCATATTTTTTTATTGAAAATAAAATTGGAAACGGAAAAACCATAAATAAGTACGAACTTGGGAATGTCAGCATATAACAAACGAATCAATCCGAACGAAAACACGTCGGTATCACTCGAGAACCGATAATTCAAACTGGGAACCCAAAACAGTTATCATATTATAACTCGAGTACTCGACACAATATATAGTCCCACAAAAACTAGAGTTAGAGACGACATAGAAGCTTGGATGACATCGGTAAGTCCACAATCGACTGAGACTGGGTCACCGGGGTCTGGGTGAAGTTTGGGATATGGGTGATGTTTGGAATGGTCGGTTGGGTTTGGACTGTGAGTTACATTGTGATTTGTGAAGTTTGATCTCAATTGAAATTTTTTCAATTAAAACGGGATACTTATAATACGGCCAGGAAAACAACAAAACATTTTTCGTCCCATTTGCGTAAGTCTCGAAAATCTGAAAATAATCAGAAAAATATAGAAAACAGATTGAAATGGAACAAGATTTATTCGAACCGTTTTTATTCGCATATATATGACACAATCCAGAATGGCAGTTGGCAAAGTATAAGAAACGACCAAAGAGGGCATGACAAAAAAATAATAAAATATTTCAGATAAGAGCCGTGATTGGTTGTTATGTCCCTAAGATTATTTGGTACCTGATTACAGCTAATAATTTTCTCCAAATTGACAAACACTCTTCAGAATCTATCCCTATAATATTATCCACAGCTGACACTTTATTCTCCTGGGCCCCGCAGGTATGTATGCTGTAGGCAAAGCCCTGAATGACAATAGATTGCTCAACTGCTCGTCGATCTGCTATTTCTTTATTAAACCATATGGCAGATTGTTAATGTTGAGATTCTTAATATGGGAGCCCCCTAGTGATAATGCTACCTTCCAATTGCCAGTTCAAAAATTTAAGTTGCAAAGTAAGTCTCCATGCAATCTTTGTCTGAATATAATGCTAACCATTCTTCAGTAGTTGGTGTGCTCTCAATTCTAAGCCAGATTAGAACAGGACATTCTTATCCCAATTTAGGTAATCAATGAGGATGCTTTTTTAGGAGGGAACTAATCAATCAGGATGTGACCCCCACAATGGTGTTGTCGTTGTCAAAGCGATGTGAACTGGAGTTAAATATGTCATGAGAAGATATGATTAAGCTGTCCTTGTTCCTGTTTGATATTTGGCTAATGATTCATATGAGATGCCAGGGTATCTTTGGGTCTATTGTCACTATCAGGATGCATCAGGTTTGTTGGTTCTGCTCATGCTACAAAAATTATTTGCCTTTTGCTAGCAGCTTTTATTAGTAGGAGCTAGGAAGCAATCGATCACACAAAGAGGACTCAGTAACTGCAATTTTAACAATTGTTTTGCCAAAATTTGTTGTGTGCATGAACAGTCTATTTTTCTTCAGACATGTTGTGGTGTGCCTTCTGGTGCTACTCCTAAATTATCTCTTAAATGCTTATACAGGTGACATCTCCATCTCAAGTTCTGAACAAGATTATTGCGATGCACAACCGTTTCACCATTTCTCCAGCGAGGTCGAAAATATGCGATGATAATCGCATGCAAACCGGAAGATTATGCTAAATGCCCTCAAAAAAGAAAAGTAGTATGGTCAGCTTAACCTACTCAATATAGAGGAATCATGTCATGTAGTAGCAATCAACTGCGTTCTCTTAGAAAGGAGAAGCTGATGATAAACAGCTGCTCTGAGCTTTCTGGTGCAGATGGGCGCACGCAGACAATAAACAGAGGCGAAATACAAGCAACAATTTGTTTTTTTAGACGAAGTAACAATTTGTTAGATTGTTCTTTGCAGACATGAAATCTTTTCAGGTGACTTTCAACGGGCCGTCGAATCGATGGCAATTCAGTTAGTGAGCCTGTCGAGTGAGATGGGCAGTCCACCAAGTCATTTGTGCCGTGGGATGTTTTCGACCAAGGCCGGCACACTTTGTTAGAAGCCCTGCCCAGGCCGCCAAAAGAAGGACACATCTTTGTTAGAGGCCTATCTATTAACTTGGGCTTGTCCCTTCATAATTTTTAAACAGACGCTCTTCTAATCCTGATCTCCTCGGAGGCTCTGATCTTTGAGTCCAACTCCAACATGGTGCTGCACATCCGTTAATTAACCAATCTTTGAGTCAATCAATCAGCATAGATTAATGTGCATGCAGCCGCTCCTGCTAATTAACCAATGTTCAATATGTATGGAATGGTAGTACGAAATTGGTTACATATAACTTCAAGAAGCTATCGGTATTACTTAAATAGGAAGAAACATCCGTAGTCATATTCTAGAGATATAGTCTTCGATTGAACCTCGTTAGCTAGCATGCTGTCTCTGGTATCGTCTGTGCTGCATGAGGCCATGTTGATAAAGGAGGGTGGGCCTGGTGGGCCGGAGCACAGCAGCGGAATGAGTGGTTCCGGGCAGAGGCAGGATGGTGCTGCGGGTGCGCTCTGCTAGCTGTAGATGCGGGAGCCGACAGGAGTAGCAGGCCTGCTTGGCTGGTGCGGTGGTCCAGGTGCCGCTGGACCAGGCAGACCGAGCTGAGCACGTGGGTGCCGTAGCTGTGGCATTACCCGTGAAAGCTTCGACGACGACAAAAGACTTCCGTTGATGGACCCGGTACTGAGATACGCTTATATTTTGATATGCTTATATTTTTACACCTCTAGTATTGTGATATTTTTCTATAATAATTTACCTCCAGAGATCATTCGAATTGCAACTTTGAACTCCTAAAAATGAATGCATGATGCAACCAACTTATGCATGAATCAAACTATCATGTCTTTTTTCGTAATGACAGTTATGGATAATTTATAAATATTTATAGATACATTTTGATTTCTTTTCTCCCTTAATAATGTTGTAATTTTTAGGGCTTAAGAGCGAATGAGGAAACTTTTTTATTGGTCAATTACTAATATAATAGATAGATAGACTTAGTGAGGGACAATATATGATTAAACATGAATTAAGTTGTTATAATAGATAGATAGAGGACAAGCTAGTTGCGGAGGATGGAATGAAGGAATCCACGTGTTTTATGCCACTTTTAAAATATTGATGAATACATGGTGCAACGAACTTATGCATGAATTAAATTATGTTGTCTTTTTTTACTGGTATTTGGCTTTATTTTTTAAAAATAGCATAAGTGGGTAATAAAGAAGTAGATATATGGGTAATAGAGAAGTTTATTTTTTTTAATGACGGTTATGGATAATTTATAAATATTTATAGATACACTTTGACTTCTTTCCTCCCTTAATAACGTTGTAATTTCTAGGGCTTAAGAGCGAACGTGGAAACTTTTTTATTGGTTAATTACTAATATAATATACAGATTGATGTATTAAGGGAAATATATGATTAAACATGAATCAAGTTGTTATAATAGATAGATAGAGGACACGCCGGTTGCGGAGGATGGAATCGAGGAATCCGCGTGTTTCACGCCACTTTTAAAATATTGATGGGCCAGACGTGTAATACTTGCAGTGGCACCTGCACTTTTACGAAATTTCACGTTGAACTAATTCAGTATCTTGGGCTCTGAATTGCAACACGAACAGTACTGGAGGTGCTGATGTGAAAAACTCTCCCCGGCCAACTCCTACAAAACCCCTTACAGAACGTCGACACATGAACACAGCCCAGCAGTGTCCGTACTCCGATTCTTTCCTGTGCCGGCGGCCGGCTCGCGACATGTATAGACGCACTCTCTGCATTGGCTTAGCCTAGCTAGCTACGCAGGTCGCAGTGGCTCAAGGAGCATGTGGACGTGGTGCAGCCACCCGGTTTCGTGGACGCCGACAACACGCACAAAGTATATGCCACGCGGGTGGTCAGCGTGGATTGGGATGTCTCGCTCATCAGATGCTAGCAAGGGTTGCAAGAAATGAAGGAGATGTTCCAAATGAAAGAGGTCACATCATTTGTTTTTTTATGATCAAACATTAAATCTAGTATAATTAACTCGATTCTACGTATAGCTATTAGTAATAGCTGAGTTAATAAA
The DNA here is from genome assembly GCF_958298935.1 of Phragmites australis. Classification (NCBI taxonomy): domain Eukaryota; kingdom Viridiplantae; phylum Streptophyta; class Magnoliopsida; order Poales; family Poaceae; genus Phragmites; species Phragmites australis. The sequence continues at coordinate 25,360,785 of NC_084939.1, forward strand.
ATTTCATCAAATATACTGATAGCTCCATATAATATTGTTGCATATTGTACACCACCTATACCTCTATAAGGCTCCGGTATTCTTTATGATCAATTACCGGAAGGTTGTTTCAAAGTGTCTCCACAAAGTACTTTATATTCGCAGTCCGTTGTGCCGTATTCTCATGATACACCACCATATTATTTTAAGTAGTAGTAACAGACTAATGTGATTCCTATTCGGCCCCTAGCTGAACAACCTATGGCGCATGAAAATATTAGAGAGCAAATCGCTAGTATTTTCAACGAACATTTTGGGGTAAAATCTAAGGGTAGAGCATGTGTCTATTAAAAACCATACATTGATTTCTATGATAATATTCAATATCTTAGAGGGTATAGAGCGTCTGAGTTTATTGAGTTTGCTGAGGATAATAGTACAACTACTCTAGAATATATTGCTCAATTTATCTTGCAGTGTGGTAAAGCTAATGCTAGTGATATGTTAAAATTAAGATTGTTTGCTTTATCATTGTCTGGCCCTGTATTTACCTGATTTACTTCTTTGGCACCTAATTCTATTTATATGTGACCCCAATTAGAGCAGAACTTTCATGTGCATTTTTATGCCGAGGACATTGAGCTTAGATTGTCACATTTAACATCAGTTCAACAAAACACAATGAGTCTGTCACTGAATGCATTCGAAGGTTTAGAGATACAAGAAACTGATGTTTTAATTTGATAATTTCTGATAAAGATTTGATCGACTTAGCTTATTCTGGTTTACTTTCTCATTTAAAGGAAAGACTAGAGAAGTATAATTTCTTAGATGTTAGCCAATATTAAAAAAGCTCTGATTCAAGAAAGTCGAGCTAAAGAGTCTAAATTTTTTTATAGATTAAATAATAGAGTAAGAGAGGGTCGTCCTAATGTGAAAATGCTTGAGTATGAATCTGAAAATTCAGACGATGGTAATGTTAATGTATGCGTGGCCAAATAGGCTTGGGCCTCTGAGTCTAAACTATTCGTTTGCTCTGCTCTTAAGCCGATGCCTCCTAAGAATCAGTAAGAAAAAATTAAGTTTATTTTTGATGTAGCAAAATGTGATAGAATATTTGATTATTTGCTATATGAAAAATAGATTAAGCTGTCTCATGATAATGTGATTCCACCATTAAATGAATTAAAGAGACGAGCTTATTGTAAGTAGTATAATTCTTAGTCTTATGCTATTAATGATTGCAATGTTTCCTATTGACAGATTCAATAGGTCATTAACGAAGTATGATTGAACTTTATGAAGATGCAAGTAGACCTTCAACTGTTCCCGGTTAATATGGTTGATCTATATGACAAGAGCGTATTAATTCGGCCAACTCAAGTTGAATCAGCTAAATGGAAAAAAGTAATTGTTAGTGAAGAAATGTTAAAGTGTTTGGGGGAGAACAAAAACTTGTTGAAAGAGGCATTACTTGAAAAAACTCCTGAAGGTAAAGGATTGGTCAAGAATGCGAAGAACACTTCAGTCATAGGGGGGCATGTCATTGCTAAGCCAAACATGATCAAGCCAAAGAATCCGAAGGTTCAGAAGTGGAAAATCAATGAGACGAAAAAATATGATAAGGTTGAGAAATTCAAGCTCACTTTCAAGCAACTCTTGCTAAATATGAGAAAGATAAGGCTGTCCAAGCAAATACAAATCGGCCAAGTGGAGCTAAGCGATTAAGATCACCTTTAAGATAAGGAGTGTGTAATCATCAGTAATCAAGGGAGGATAATGCTACTAACATCTATTCGACATTCGGTATAGCGCCATGGTCCTAGATGCCTCCTTCAATGTCTTTTCCTCCTTGCCCGGCTTGGGGCTATAACGGTATGTGGATGCCATCCCCTTCTATGTAATTTAATCATTTTTATTTGATGTGGATACCACATAGGTCGGTATTTAATAGAATATCGCATCCAGTCCATGACCGATTAAAGCGTACAAATCGGTCTAGTGATGTTCAATATACTAGAGATGTGAAGAAAGTATACCGGGCCGAGGAGGGTAGTGCTTCTACTCAAATTTCAAATTCTAGTGTTGATAAAGCATGCGCTACTACTGCTGATATTATTAAGATTGGTTCAATGAAAATGTTAGTCAAAGAACTTGGCAAATAACCAATTATTTTTTGTGATAAATCGATTAAGTCTAAACACATATCTACTATTGTCCAAGTTGTTCTAAGGGCTAATGATCATGAAGCAAGTAGCACCAAGACATTTTCTAAATACCTATAACTGAGGTGGTGTCACTTAGGCTTATCTCACATAAAGAAATAAAGATTGCAGCGGCTACACAAGCAAGAATTAGTGGAGTAACAAGCTGAAAAGTTACGGGATGCTACTTTCAATGAGATTCAGCCAATACAACCCATGAAGAAAATATGGAGACCAAAGCTAGATGTTATAAAAGCTCCTACAATAACCCCTTCACTAACAACAACACCGGTGCCTTTGCAAGATAACATGAAAGATGAAAAATTACTTGATTATGGAGAGTCACTAGTGCATGCTAATAATGCTTCACAAACCGAATGTATGAATCTTAATATGATTTTTATGTTAGCTTTGGGGTTTTGGTTAAATGGTGTAGTGAATTAATAAGCAAAGATGTAAGGCTAATGTATTAGTCACCATCGTTCTAAGATATTCATGGACGATGTCTTAATCATCGCCCTAAGTAGATAGGAAGGGAGATGATATATTTTCAGTGAGCAAGCTTAAAAAAACAGAAGGGGCATGTGCTAGCGATAAGATTTAGTATTTATAGTGGTCAATGCATTAATGATTAGCTTACAGACGACTAGCGATTAGTACATCCATCGATGAATAGTGCTCTGACCAGGATGAACAATACTCCGACCATGATGAACAGTGTTTTGACCATGGTGAATAGTCTATGACAAAAAAACAATACTCGGCTATATGGACAGTACCTCCGACCAAATGAACAGTAACTTCAACCAGTGAACAACACTTTATGACCACAACTAGTGACTACGATCAGTGGTCACGACTAGTGAGATGATCAGTGATCATGATTTGTTTTAGCAATTGGTATTCAGACAGGTGAAAGAGCTAGTCGGATTCAAGAACATAGATACATCAAGGCCAAGTTAAAATAAAAGATACTTGGGTAGATATGTGGGAGTTTATATTGTTGATTAGGAAATGTATGCTAGTTATAGAAAGTTTGAAAATCAAAAGGCATAGCCGAATCATATCTAAAGTTTTGTTCGGTTTGAATTAGGAGTTCTAATCTCTTACGGCTAAGACGTAACACCCTTTAAATATGAGAAGGCCATGTCCGATTGAAAAAAATCAACTAATCGATCAAAACACAATCTATCTTTCATTTTTGTATATTTTGCCTAGCTTCTGTAGTCATGTTCTCCTTTTCAATCTACATTGCTATCTATTTTTTATCTCGACAACCAAGAACAAGCCTCGGCCATCCATGCTTCGACAGGATCTCTCCTGAGTGTGGGTGACGACAAAGGTCCAACAACACAGCACCACGACTGGGTATCCTAGGTGCTGCTAGCTGGATTGTGCACATAAGGTGCTCAGTGTTTAGCATGATATCTTTTTTGTGTCAACAGGTTGTAACTCATTGTCTTATGTGTGTGTGTGTGTATAATGTGTCTAGAGTTAACTCTAGTTATTGTTGCACCATCAATAACTATGTGTATGTATATACATATATACACACGTATATGCGCGCGCGCCGTTGCCATGTTCAGCTGTTCGTTTCCATGTTTCTCCACATGACACGTTCTCTTTCTCCCCACATAATCTATACACAATTGACAGCTTTTGTCGTATATCATCTCTTTTGTCTTCTTCTCTAGCTAATTTTGCATGAGGTAATATAACTATGGTTGAAAGAGACTGGTTTAGAACGACATTAATCTCGTTCTTAATAGAATGTGGTAGTAGCAATGCTCTACTAGCTAAACGTATATAAGAACAATAAAGTACTCCCATATTGAATGGAAGCGGACGCTTAGCTCAGTCACACGGCGTGCGGTTGAGCACCATCGTCCGCCAGGGCTAGAACTAGCACACCATCTTCTTTTTTAAGTCTGACATGTTGGGATATATGTGGAATATGTGTGTAAAAGTTGGTTATGAATTGTAATTGGGTGAGAACAAGGATATAGTTATAGTCAGATTTCTATTACCGGACCAATAAATATTAGGCACCACCGTATAACCGTAATAATGACAACAATTGAATATGAGGATGAGCGCACATAGTTATATCACGAAGATGTAAGCAAGATGGCCGAAGCTCATTAAAAACTATAGTGTCTTGGTGTGTTGATCTTGTACTTGACTTGACGATCTTGGTGATGCTTCTAATAAAATCCTAATAATTGGTATCAGAGTCATGAAGAAAGATCACATGACGGTCTGGGGAAGGACATGGCACAGGGTGGAGCATGGCGGCGATCGACTCGATCGGTGGATTTGGACATTTCAAGCATGACAACTCGAACCATCCGATGAACTGCGTCAACAGAACCCATCCAGACGTGGAGATTAGGTTGACGACAGCTGGAGGTTGATGTTCAATAAGGTCAGCCAGACATGATGGCCAGGTTGATGGGCACCTGGAATACATCGCTGATGAGTGCGACGGTTTCGATTCATGATCTAATTGAAAGGTGACCAATCTAGGTTAGAATAGTTGTTGCTACTTAAGGTGAAGCAGCGACGGTGATGACAAAGGCTATGGTGGACTCAGAGGTTGATGGAAGTGCTCAAGAGTTACGACAAGGTGACGGTGCTGGAGTTGCTCTAGGTGGTTGACTGGCCCGAGGAGTGTTGCGTTTTCACGAGCGGAGCTCTTAACCAGATGCTGAGCTTCATAGATGCATCCAACCATCTCTTGCGTCCAGTTAGCACTGGCGGGGTCATTCGCCCCCCAGGGGCGGAGTGGGGGGGGGAGTTGAGTAAGATCTTGGTGCGTTCTAGCAACTGTGCTATTCGAGACATATATTGAGTATTGGTGAATGCATCGAAAAAGTTTTTGGGACGCAACAGGGTCGTGACACCTCAACCCGCGGTGTTACCCATTGCTATGAGGGGTCGATTGGGAGAATCGGGATGACCGGGCGGCTAGCCATTCCAGCTATAGTCATGTTGTTCCATCCATCAGGAGCTTGCATGACTTCGTTTATGGTCGGATTAGTGGGGGCATCAAGATTTTCCCCATTCTCTTGATCTTCGACTTATAGGGTATTGACCACATGATACTCCTCCTCGTCCTCAAATGAGTCTAAGGAAGACACAAGGTGAATTGGGGCTCATCCTGCGGGATGTTCTCATCGGAGCCCTCGATTCCTCGGTAACCCACATTGCCGGTAGCAAGGATGTACCATGAGATCGAATGGCCTAACTTCCGATACGATCTATTGGGAGACCATCTTGACTGGCCGATTAAAAAGTCGACTGGCTGTAAAATGCCTTCGACGATTGGTGTATCTCCGGTAATTCTTCTAGCTTGGCATATATGTCGAGGTTGAAATCGCTGAGATACCTAAAATCTGAATCCAGCATGCCGGGTAGCACGATATCTTCTTATGTCTACTGTGTTGCTCGTATCCCCACGGGCAATGCTAGCTGTCGAGGATTTGATACTCGTTCGCAAGTTATTTTATGATATGGAAAATATGAATACCTACTAATCGTCAAAGTATATCGCATAGAGAGACATAGAGTTCATACATATCCAGGACCCCGAGTTGGATAATAGCCCTATGTTCTGTTTTGACTTAATTATTCTTGGATCACATAGTACAATTATGAAGTATATGGTTTCTAACCTTAAGAAGTATGTGAATTTGACTGTGTCTAGGGCTTAAGACCTAATCGACTAGAGGATTGTTTCTGTCGTGGATCTTCAATAGGTATTGATCTTCTAATTGACTAGTTTTGAAGGGCTTTATGACTTCGAAGATCTGAAGGCGCGACTTACTTGTGTTTCGATTGGCTCAATGTGAGAATTGGTGGTTTTGTTGCTTAATTCCTGGAATGTATCCCTTTTTCTAGCTTATATAGTCAGGGAAACCTAGAGTATAATCCTAGTTGAATATCTTAGACGTATTCAATTCGGATTGTGGAAGTCCTAAATATCTAGAATTCTTTGCCGAGTAAGAGATAATTTACTAATTTGGAACCATCACTTTCCTTGTATTGTATATCCATACATTACTCCACGGCAACTACGATTAGCCCCGTATCAGATAAGACATAGACTATCATCGTAAACCTCTTTTAGAGATATATAGAATATATGAGATAATTATATATCCTTATCAAGAGGAGGCTTTGTTATTAGCTAATTACTGATATAATAGATAGATTGATGTATTAAGGGTTAAACATGAATCAAGTTGTTATAATAGATAGACAAAGGGCATACTGGTTGCTGTAGGATGGAATCAAGGAATCCGCGTGTTTCACGCCACTTTTAAAATATTGATGGGCCGGACGTGTAATACTTGGAGTGGCACCTGCACTTTTACTAAATTTCACGTTGAACTATTTCAGTACCTTGGGCCCTGCCTAATTAGGGACTTGATTTGCAACGCGAACAGTACTGGAGGTGCTGATGTGAAAAACTCTCCCCGGCCAACTCCTATAAAACCCCTTACAGAACGTCGACACATGAGCAGCACAGCCCAGTAGTGTACGTACTCCGATTCTTCCTCTGCTGCGGCGTGTCGGCGGCCGGCTTGCATCGGCTAGCTAGGCAGGTCGTCGCAATGGCTCACGCCGCCGGCATCGCGGCGCTTCTCCTCCTCCAGCTGGTCTCGTCGTACCCCAGCGCGGTCCTTGCCGATGCAGTGCTTGGCCGGAAGGCCGGTGTACCGGACGAGCCGGCCGCCGAGAATGCACCGGCGGGGAAGGGGAGGTACGCCGTCATCTTCGACGCCGGCAGCACGGGAAGCCGGGTGCACGTCTTCAGGTTCGACAAGAAGATGGACCTCGTCGAGATCGGCAACGGCATCGAAGTCTTCGCCAAGGTACACGTCATTCACAATATTTTATCTAAGCCGGTATTAGATCATCTCTAATAGCTACTTCAAATTTTCATCCTCAAAAATACTATTACAGCATCTCCTATCATTATTACAGTATCTTTTATTTTTTCATTTCCAACAGCTACCCCATTTTCTATCTTCTACTCCTTTTTTTCTCTCTCCGGACCCACTGTCAGCCTCTATAAACAGTGCAGCTACAGTAACATACGCTGCTTTCTTCCTACGGGTCCACTGGCAGCCTCTGTAAACAGTGTTGCTACAGTACCGCTACGGTGCTACAGTAACTCCGCCGATTTGCAGTCCCATTTTCTCTCCAAAATACTGTAGCTGGAGTTGGCCTTAGTTGCGGATTGGACGAGGAATCACGGATGGCCATCTCTGACTAGATTTTTGATTATTTATTTATTTTTATTTTCTTTATTTTCTCTAATCTCTAATAGTTTCTCTTAAAATGATTTATAAAGAAAAAAGAGATAACCTTATCCGAAGAGAATGACCTCAGAAATTCTTTCGTGACAAAAATTATAAAAAAAAATATTTCAGTATTGAAAGAAATAAAAATTCCTTCAGACCCTGACAGAAAACCGGAGATGGTTACAAAACAGTCAGTACGGATCGAATATGACCGCATAACTATGTACCAGTCACGTGTTTTTTCCATTTTTTACAGTACGTTGGCTGTTCTACGACGATCCAACGATCCAAAGGCTGTCTTCAACCTCCAGGTCTTGCTTCTCTCTCACGAGTCATCTCTGCACGCCTGCACGCAGTATCGATCGGCTCCCCGCCCTGACGTCCTCGTATCTGCTGCCGCTTCTCTCTGTCGCGCTAACTGGTATTTTTTCCGCCTCTCCTGCCGCCGGCTCCGCCCACCGGCTGTTCTCCGCCACCTGTGGCCGGCGGCAACCCTGCCGCCTCGCCGCCCTGCCCGCCATAGCCAGACAGCCTCCGGAGAGCTTCATCTAAGCGTGGGCCAAGTGAATCTCACGCGGGAAGCTAACCCCATCGCTAACCTCGCCGCCTAGTACGTCGACTGCAAATTCGCGAGTTTTCAGCCGATTGATCTCTAGCAAGTTTAATGCTGACAATAAAAATAGTTAAAAAATTATATCTCTATTTTTCCTCAAGTGATAAATAATATGAAAGATAAGTGCGAGCATGATAGACGAAATGCGGCCCAGGCTGCCAGAAGGCAGAGGGGAGAGGGGGCTGGGAACATGATGTGCCTTCTACCCCAATTTAAGACTTTATTTAGCAGAGTTCTAGCTGTAGATTTACTTCATAGATTCACAGTAGAACAAATATAATAATGAGCTGGAGCTCTGCAAAAGTAGTGAAGTTGAAGCTGAGCGGAGGGCGGGAGGCGGTGGGTAGGGTGACGGCTTGGTGGAGGGTAGCGGGGGTAGGGTGGCGGCGAGCAAAGGGCAACCAGACGGTTTGCGAACGATCGAACGACTAAGGGAAGGGACGAATGATACAGGGGTATTACCTAGTGATAATGCTTTTTCCCAAGCTTTGTGGAGCAACTTTTCACCTGCTCCACAAATCAATACTATATACTAAGCGGGGAGAAATCGAAGCCCTCTCAGCACGCTGAGCACTGTAGCTACTATAGCAAGCATATGCTAAGTGGGCCTGCGCCTGGCATGCATCCGCGCGTGCTTCTGGACTCCTCTCTGCGGAGGGTGATGGGACGCACACACGATTACTTCAATACCTGTGCTTACTGCCATATACTCGGCCATGGCTCACTAACCCTAGAGTAACACATATATATACATACATATATATACACATATATACAAATATATATATACATACAAAATTATTCCATTCAAAAAACAACAAAATATCTCACTCATTTATTTCCTCATACACGTACACCCAGATAAAATCCAGCGTGTCCCCTAGAAACTTTAGTCGCCGGCAGAAACTTTAGCCGCCAGCAAAAAAAAAAAAACACAACATCATTTTTAAATTAATACTTCTCTCATTTATTCCCTCGTACACGTGGAACCAGATAAAATCTAGCCGCCAGCCCAAAATTAGATAAAAAAATTCTGGATCTCCACTTCCCTCACCGTTGATGATTCGTACTTAAAAAACAGCAATGACAAAAAAAAAGATAAAAAGAATTACACCACTGTCAATTTAACAGCTTGACACATAAATACTGACAGAAAAAAACATAATTGATCCATGGACCTTAACGTATTAAATAAAAAAACTACAATCGCAACATTTCAATGTGTGGCTGTAAAAAAAACAAAAAAAAAACGATTGTACCCTTCAAATTACAACCTACAAATCACACCAACATTACAGTATTATATTTATTCGAGACGGGCGCAGCAACGCGCGCCATTCTAACTAGTTTATATAGCTAGAAGACCAACTCCACTGATTATGCTACTTAAAAAAATATAAAGCTACTCTATTTGGCAAGATTTCAATCCAACATGAATCCTAAATTTGGAGCTACGCCGAACACCCTTTAAGTTCCTAGCTAGCTCCACCACTGCATATTGCTACTGCTACTGTCAAACAAACTAGTGTGCTAACACAATGCAACAAAGCATATATATAGTACATATAAAATAACACAACTATTTAATTCTAACAAATGTAGCTAGAAAGGGAAATGACCTTGCTTTTAAATTCTCTTGTTTTAATAATTTTATAGCTCCTTATGTTGTGATCATTGGTGTCGAATTCAGATAATGATGTGACAATGCACCAACTTTGTTTTCCGGTGCAGGTGAAGCCTGGACTGAGCTCGTATGCCGGACGGCCACAAGAGGCTGCAGACTCCATACTTCCCCTTCTTGAGAAGGCTAAGAGCGTCGTCCCTCCATGGCTTATGAAACGAACACCTCTTAAGCTTGGAGTACGTACGCCAACATATTTGCCATGAATTTAGAAGTGCATCACTTCCAAGACAGTTGGACCTAATGTTTAAACGAGAAATCAAAATCTTCCGTACTATACATATTGTTTTAGATAAAATATAGTCTCTAATACATAGCTTTGACTATTATTTTTATTAAATATATCTATAAAATATATTGAATTTACGATATTATGATAGCATTTTCAAGATCAATATTCACATACGATTTTAAGGTTTCCAAACTAAATATTTTGAAAGCTATTGTTTAATCAGGTTTTAAAAAATTTAACCAAATATTTTCTAAAATAATAAGTATTTATGACAGGAGGAGTACTAAGTCATAATATACTACGATAATTTCTTCTCCTTGAAATTTGACAACATAGCCATCAAAATTCTTTACTTGAACGCATGTTTCTGAGATCCGTACGTGGATCTAGCGAACAATATTCTAGTAGTACAGTATTTCTATATAGCGTTTCCGTGATACAAATATAGATCGCATATTTAGCATGTGTGTGACTCTAAAGTATTTTCCTTTTAGCTTAAGCTTAGTAATCAAAATTGCAGGCTACTGCTGGGTTGAGACTTATCGGAGATGAGAAAGCAGATCAGATTCTTCAAGCGGTAGCTTCATCTTACCGTCCTGTTTTGTGTTTAAAATCATTTCATACATGATATTGATCACAGGATTAAAAAGTCACTTAGGGTTGATTCTTAATAATACATACAGGTCAGGGATCTTGTCCACACTAAAAGCAATTTTCAGTACAACCCCGAGTGGATCAATGTTATCGAGGGATCTCAAGAAGGGTCTTACCTATGGGTACGAGCTAGAAAACCATATACGCGCTTAATATTTTAACTCGTATGTACATGCATGTTCTATAATTCCTAAATTTAATCTTTGTATTAATGGCATGATATATACGTAGGTTGCTGTGAATTATCTATTGGATAAACTGGGAGAAGACTACTCCCGAACGGTAGGTGTGGTTGATATGGGCGGTGGATCGGTGCAAATGGCCTTTGCCATCTCCGCAGATGCTGCTGCAAAGGCTCCAGTAGTGCCCGACGGGAAGGATCCCTATGTTACAAAAGAGTATCTTAAAGGAAAAGATTACAACATTTATGTTCACAGGTTTGGATTTAGAACATCAACAATAGGAAACAAGTGCATTTGTTGTCAAGTTGTTAGAATGATCAACGATGACCTTGTCATTGCAGCTACTTGCACTATGGCTCTTTTGCAGCCCGCGTAGAGATTTTGAAGGCAAAGAATGGACCATTCAGCTACTGCATGCTGCGTGGATTTAGTGGTATATATGATGGCAACATACACAAGCCATTTCCCTTGATTTTTTTTCATGAACCATGTAATGCATAATTAAGTCTCTTCTTCTTTCCCACTTTGTTAATTAAGGTAACTACACCTACAATGGGGAGCAATACGATGCAACTTCCACACCAGAAGGAGCAGTGTATGACAAGTGCAGGGCAGAGGTAAGCAAGGCACTGAATCTTGATGCACCGTGCGAGACAAAGAACTGCACCTTCAATGGTGTGTGGAACGGGGGTGCGGGAGCCGGCCAGGATACCCTCTATGTCGCATCAAGTTTCTACTACGTGGCCGCGGAGGTACTAACAAAGCAATTCCTCAAGCTGCAACCCGAATAAATTTAGCTTGGATGTTTGCAAATTACAAGATCTGAATTTTTTTTCCTCTCTGAAAGGTTGGCATCATAGATAGCAAATCTCCCAGCGGAAAGACTACCCCTGCCGCGTTCAGAGCTTCTGCAGAGAAGGCTTGCCAACTGAGTGTCGAAGAGGCTAAAACTACATACCCCAACGTCAAAGATGGCGATGTGCCATACCTATGCATGGATTTAACTTACCAGTACACATTGCTCGTGGACGGCCTCGGTTAGTACAACTGATCAATGCTGAACATTTTTACTCGCCACACCGAGAAGCTTTGCTATTGCTATACTTTGTCTATTACTAGCATCTGTAACAACACCAAGCTATTTCAAGGCATCATGTAACCGATACGGTTGTGTGCATTGCAGGTGTGGAGCCAACAAAGGAGATCACCGTGGTAGACAAGGTGAAGCATGGAGAGTACTATGTCGAAGCTGCATGGCCTCTGGGCACTGCTATTGAGTCCCTGTCGCCCACAAAACGGCTTCAGAATGTATGATTATCGATTTAAATCCAGGCCAGATGGGTATGGACGACTCAATTGTACCGTGACCATTCTCGGCATGGCTCTATTTGCAGTTAGCCCTGCGGTGTAATAATGTCCCTGTTATGAATAAATCGTGTGCGCTACACTTGTTAAGGTTTTGGGTTCAGTAGTTCGTCGGTTTGTTAGGATTGGTTAGCTGAAGATTTTTTTTTCCGGGTCAGAGTTCGTTTTGAGTCAGCCACGCATGCAGGGATGTGGGATGGCATGCTCGCTCAGGCGTGGCTAAGATGTCGAGCATTCAGCCCATGCATTCGTGTCAGTTCGGAAGAAAACCCCGCTGCAAGATCAGTTCGGCAGAACCAAAACCCCTCGTGTTTTCTGTTTGTGTTCTTCAGTTCGTCAGAGTACTGTAGCACGTCCGAAACTCGCCTGGTTTTTGTCAGACTTGTAGAGCGCAGCGAGAGAGAGAGAAATCGGATAGCTGCGAGTGTTCCAACAATTGGTCTCAGAGCCTGTAGAATCCCTGGGAGATGCCATCCGTCCCAACTGGCACCCACTCGCGGATGCCTTCGCACTACGCTCGCCGAGGATCGTCGTCGCCCCAACACACCCTCTGTGACACCGCAACGATGGAGGTTGTGAGCTGGTCATTCAACTCGTCATGAAGGAGGCGAGCGGCTCCGTCATCTACCCTACCCTCACACGAACCAATTACACAGATTGGGCACTTGTCATGCGTGTCAATTTGCAGGCCCAGCGACTCTGGGAAGCAACTGAGTCCGGCGGGGGGAGATTACCGTGATGACCGGCTGGCACTAGTTGTGATCCTCTGCGAAGGATGCCTAGAACGCCATTAAAACAATGCATGTCGGCATCGAGCGGGTCAGGGAGGCGAATGTGCAGCAGCTATGACATTTAAATCCCCTCTCTCCTCGGTGTGTGCTCATGTTCTTGCTCGAGCTTCTTGCTTTTTTTCCCTGTAAATTAGAAGCCTGTAGGATCCATAGGGTGACTTTACATACATTACTTCCATGTCTAAAGTAAAGAAGGATAACTCTCAGCGTGGTAAAAGATTGAGAGGTCACAAAATATAAGACTGGTAAATAAAGTTTGATGCATTCTATTGTAGCATTTAGGCTTTTTAATGCTTGGCAGCACTCCATTGCATTTCGTTTATATTAGGTTATCTTTTGCAAGCACAGATTTAAGACCCAATTAAACACTGACAGCATACACTGACAGTAAAGATTGCCTCTTGCAAACTACTAGAGAGAGATCCACTGCAGCTTGAAAGTTTCTAATTTTAAGCGTACAAGTGTCAGGTCCTCCTTCTCTGATTAAAAAATAAGCCGCATAGGCAATAAGACAATTATTCAAGAAAGGGACCAGCAATAATTCAGAAACTATTTCAAACAAACCTCAAGCACTTTTAGTGCAGATAGGACATGTGTTTTCAACGTGACGTGGTATGCATAACATCATTTCATTCCCAGGAATTTCCCTTGCTTATATAGCTATGAAATTGAAATTAGGCTTCTAGAACAAGATGACTTATGGTAAAAGCATTTCAGGTGAGCAAACATACATTTTTCTTCTGCTAATACGTTAAATACTTTTTTAAAACGTGAATTATAATTGTTGGTTGAGGTGAAATGGTTACCTGTTATTGGTCATGCCAGGCATAAAGTGGAATTTTACCATTTGTTGTTGAATGAAAATTTCATGTTTATGAATTGAGTGCCAAAATTTGCACTCAACTACTGATAATTGATTTCATGTTTACTTGAGTGCTCAACTAAAAAACACAAGTTCATTTTTTTCCAGAACGGGCTTACCCCTGATTTCATTACACAAATACAACGAAATTACAACCATCCCCATCAATCAGTTCGCAATATTTACAACAAAAGTGTGCGCAAACAGCAGGATCTATACATCTGACGCCTGAGGAGCAGCACCGAGGGCTGCCGATTAGCCAAAATAGACCGCATGTCTAAGACCAGAAACCACAATCCAAGCATAATGACTCCTAACCTATTAGACCGGTATCTACCACGCCAAGTTTCAGATACAAAAACCATCTCCGGACCGAGTGCCAACAGCACTGAAAACTGCAACCGCACTCCATCGATGATTGCTTCAGCTTGGAACACCATCAGCTCCTTGGCCTTTGGCGAGCATCATTGTGCCTTCAGCTTGTTTCTTGGGATGGAAGAGGAGAGCTGTTTCTTGCAGCGTCTGAGCTCCAGCTTCCAGGGAGTCTCTGTGCTGACCGTGGAGGAGACCTGCCCAATACCGAAGAAAAGAGCAAGTAGAACACACAATCTCAGTAGGAGATCTAACCTGCTTTTTGTCAAAAACTACCCTATTTCTCATTGTCCAAATAGCCCATATAACAGCAGCTAAACCCGCCATATAGCAAGCGCCCCCAGTAGGGAGGAAATGTTGCACCCAAACAAAGTATTGTTCCATACTTTCAGGCCTACAATCGGCACCAATAACCAGCCCAATCAGGCTCCACACATATTTAGCCATCGAGCAAGTGAAGAACAGATGTTCAATAGTCTCAGCCTCACAACAGAAAACACAATTGGTGTCTCCTTTCCAATTTCTTCTTTTAAGGGTATCTTTAGTAAGAATTGCATTTTGTTTCACCAGCCACATGAAGATTTTGATTTTTAAAGGAATTTTAGCCTTCCAGATAATCTTGTGAGGCAGGCCATCTTGGGTTCTGCACAAGTGTTTGTACATTGTCTTGACAGTAAAATTCCCATTCTTTCCCCATTGCCAAACCGGCTTGTCTTGCTCAGGAGACAGCACAACAGTCATAAGTACATCTCTCATCTTCCTCAGCTGGTTTTGAAGATCTTCATTCATCCATCTCTTATAAGATAGGTTCTATTGCTTGGCCGCAGCCTCAGCTACTGTCAGATTTTGGTCATTGCAAATTTCAATGAGGTCTTTGAACTTGTCTCTGAAAGTCACTTGACCACACCAGGCATCCCTCCAAAAGTCAGTTTTTTTCCCCATTTCCAATTCTCATTTTCCTGCCAGCTAGATATTGATTTTTCACCTTTAGCAAGTCCTTCCACACAGGGGAGCAGTTAGTCCTTGACTTTAGTTGGGAAACACATGTGCCTCTGACATATTTTTCTTCAACAATCTGCTGCCACATACCCTTTTCACTTTCCAATCTCCACCACCATTTGCAAAGCAAGCTTAGATTAAGCTTCCTGAGATTCTGAATACCCAGACCCCCTTTTCTTTTTGGTCTACACACCTTATCCCATTTGATTAGATGATATTTTTTTGTAGCTTTACCTCTTTGCCAAAAGAATTTTTTCCTGGTTCTATCCATTTTGTCATGGATGGTTTTGGGGAGTAGGTACATTGACATGTGGTAGATGGGCATGTTGCTCAAGCTAGAGTTTATCAGAGTGGATCTGCCACCAAGGGACAGAGAGCTGCCCTGCCAACCATCTAACCTTTTCAATAATTTTTCATCCAGAGGTAACCAATGAGCAACCAGGAGCCTATTGCTAGCAACAGGCACTCCCAAGTACTTGATTGGCCAATCTCCAGGGGCACAATTGAACATCTCAGCATAAACCTGTTTTTTCCCTTCCTCATGCCCTATCATGAGGGCTTCACTTTTTTGGAAATTTATTTTAAGGCCAGAAATGGCTTCATAGTTATAAATGAGCAGTTTCAAATTTACAGCTCTCTCTTCACAATCCTTAAGAAGCATTATAGTGTCATCTGCATATTGCAGGATAGCAACCCCATTTTCTATATACTCAGGGATCAATCCCTCGATTAGATCATTTTGTTTAGCCATCTCAACCATTTTTGCAAGCGTGGCAGCAGCAATATTGAAAAGGAAGGGCGACAGAGGGTCCCCTTGTCTTACCCCTTTTTTACTTTGGAAGTAAGGACCAGTCTTCCCATTGACCTGCACACTTAGGGTGCCTCCAGTTACCACAGCCCTCATCCAATTACACCACTTCTGACTGAAGCCCCTTTGCTCCAAGCAATTACACAGGAAATCCCAACTGATCTTGTCATACGTTTTTTCAAAGTCGAGTTTCAAAACCAGGCCCTTCTTTTTTTTAACTCTAGTGTCATGTATTATTTCGTGGAGGCACATTATTCCATCCATTATATTTCTATCCTTGATGAAAGCGTTCTGACACCTATCAATCAATTTATGCATATGTTTTTCAAGCCTCAAAGTTAGCACTTTTGTGAATATTTTGTAACTGACGTTAAGAAGGCATATAGGCCTGTACTGCTGTATCTTATTTGCTTCTTTTAACTTGGGAAGTAGGGTGATAGTTCCATAGTTCAGTCTCCCTATATCCAAATCATGTTCATAGAAATCTTTAAATAAACTCAAAAGATCAGGGCCAATGGTCTCCCAACAGCATTGGTAGAACTCAATAGGTAAATGATCTGGCCCAGGTGCTGTGTTTTTTTTCATTGAACATACTGCACTTTTCACCTCATCTGCTGTAAAAGGCATAGTTAACTCAATGTTTTCATTGAAAGAAATTTTCTCGTCATCCCTCCAACAGCTAGCATCAAGTTGGAAAATGGGTTTCTCTCCAGGGCCAAAAAGATTTTTATAGTAATCAGTAGCATGCAGGAGTAAGTTGGCATCCCCTTCAATGATCCTATCATCCTGCTGGAGGCAGAAGATGGTGTTTTTCCTTTTTTTGCCATTTGCTACTCTGTGAAAGAACTCAGTATTGTTGTCCCCTTTTAGGAGCCAATTGGAGGTGGCTCTCTTATTCCAATAAATCTCTTCGTCTTCTAGAATATGCATTAGTTCAAGTTGAATCTCACTTTTCCTTCTCAGTTGGACCTCATTTAGCATGTCCTCTTCCTCAAGGTTTTCAAGGATCAGGAGCTCACCACTGAGCTCCTTTTTCTTCCTTCTAGTCTCCCCCTTGATGTTATCTCCCCAACCTTTTAGAAATTTTTTCACCCTTTTTTCCTTAATGGACCAGATATCCAGGTTAGACCTAGCTTTCACTGGTTTACTCCAGATCTCATCAATTTTTACTTTGAAGTCAGGATGTGAAAGCCAAGACAACTCAAAGCAAAAAGTTTTAGGGTTCCTGGTAGATTCAGCCCCAGTGTTTAAAACAAGAGGGTTATGATCAGAAGTATATCTAGGAATTTTTTTCAGGGTTGTTAAGGGGAACATTTGCTCCCAATCTTTACTCATGAGGACCCTATCAAGTTTTTCTAAAGTTGGATTTGATCTATTATTAGTCCATGTAAATCTGCCACCAGACAGAAATAATTCTCTTAGTTCATAAGAGTTGATAATGGCATTAAACATGTTAGAGACTCTGTTCTCTTGGAACCTTTTGTTCTTTTCATTGCTGAATCTCAAGATGTTGAAGTCCCCTCCAATCAACAGGGGAATATTTTGAGTCTGACATATGCTAGATAGTTCAAGGAGGAACTGATCTTTATCCTCTTCCTGAGCAGGGCCATAAACCGATGCCATCTTCCATTTCTTGTTAGTTGTTTTGTCCGTTACATTAGCAAGGATGTGGAATTTTCCAGATGAGAAAGAGTCCACATCAAAAATATCCATGTTAACTCCACATAATATCCCACCTGACTTGCCAGAGGAGGGCAGCCAGTGCCAAGCATAAGACTTTTTACTGTCAATTTTTCTAAAAAATTTATTACCAAAGCTTTTTCTCATGGTTTCTTGCAACCCTATGAAATCGGCTTGCTGATCTTGAATCAAGTCCCTCAGGAAAGTCCTCATTCCTTTCTTGGAGACCCCTCTACAATTCCAAAAGACACCTATCATTTTTTATACTTTGTTCTATTAGTAGGCCTTTTCCTGAGATTCCACCCAGAACAAATCGTGGATGTCTCTCCTTCAGAGGTGATTTCACCATCACAAGGTTGGCTTTTCACTTGTCTGGAACTTTTAGCCACTTTTTGTTTACTTAAGTTTCTTTGCTTTTTCTTTTTCTTGCATGATGAGACAGGTTGGAAACCTTTATTGTCTGAGTCATCAGAGACTAAGTTTAGAGCTAACTTCTCCTCAAAGGGGAGAGTGTTTTGTTCAATTTGTTCATTCACCACACTTTCTTGAACCTCCCTCGCATTCGTAACCTGCAGATTTTGTCTTGCCTCCTCAAGCTCCTTAATTACATCAAACTTATTCATATCATTTACAGAAACATCAACACCCATTTTCCTAGATCTAGTCATCAATTCGAAGTTATTAAATGCAGCAAAAGAATTAGAATCAGTTAAAGAAGTACCTTCCAAGTTTTTCTTCTGAGCTAACAGAGAAGCTTTCTGTTCCACCCCCAAGTTGTTTTGAGACTGGCCCTATATCCTCTCACTTTGCCTGACCTTGATGACTTCTCGAGTTTTAAGTTGTGTCTTCTCCCTGTCAGTAGGCATCTTCTGCTCTTCCTGCAGCAAGCTCCCCCCCCCCCCCTCCCAGAGGGCACAGTTTCAGCTTGACCTTGCTTGTGTTGGTCAACCTCCCCCTGACTGAGATCCAAATTAGATGTGTCAGTTCCTTCTTCAGTACTGATTGATATTGTCACCTTCCCCTCTGAACTGTCATTTATGAGCACTGAGGGCTCTAAAAAACACAAGTTCATGTTTACTGCTGATAGCTGATCTCGATTTTCAAAGACATGTATCCATTTTCTGATTTTTAAATAATGCTTAAACATCCAAACTTTTGATACACTTGTATGAAAAGTTGAAAAACACCAGTGTATGATTGGATTAATATCTGCATTGCCATGATTGAAGAACTAGCACACATCCATGCATAGCTATCTCACTGGATTTAGATACAAACTGTGTGTGAGCATGTGTTACATTAGTAATCATGCTCAGCGCAGGAAGCTGTCAAGCAGTTTTTTTTAAACATTAGATAGAGATTTGTTATTGATTTATTGGAGACAGAAAAGGTAATTTTGTACATGTTCGTGTAGAAACATTGTCAATATAGCTTTACCTTTCAATTGCTTGATTTCAGATACAGATGACCCAAAAGTAATTTCCAAAATAAGAGACCTGAAATGTAGACCTATGTTATGTGCCAAAGCCCAAGCTACCTTGCATGCTATCTCCGTCAGGACTATATCTAGTAACTCACGCCATGATGGAGCAGAACATTGCAATACTTGATGATTTGACATTCTACCTTTTACATTACAGATTATTGTTAACAAATGTGTACTACGTTGAGAGATTTCTTGAAATGATCATCCAGTCGTACATTTCTACCGTAGCATTTATAGGAAGTAGGGGGGAAGGAAACATGGTGCCGAGCTATGATTGCATCGCCTCCATGATGCTGTGCGCGGAGGACAATGCAACTATTATCGGCCTTGACGAGGAGGGGGGGGGGGGGGGGGAGGAATGTTCTTGGGCCGCCGCTACGCCGCCACATGACACCGCCATCGCCGCCGGGGTCGCCATCGAGGGGTTCTTGATGGACTTCCCCTTGCAGTTGGATGACTACAATGCAGCACTAGGAGGGACGCCATCGATTGGATTTGGAAGGTGATGCCTCTTGCCTCATGGAATCCTGTTTTGGAGTCATTAGTGAGATGTTGAGATGTATGACGTGCGGGATTCGCATAAAGGTATCTCCTTTATGGAGTTCTTCGCGGTTCATCGGTATCATCCTCAGTGTATATTGTTTTGATAGCTCATTGAATCTGTATTTTTTTTTTGCTGGATAGGTCATTGAGCATTACAATTTCGCACTGTTGACTGCTGCCTTGTCTGTGAACTACCTCGATAGATTCCTCTCCACGTATGAACTTCCTGTAAGTCTAGCACTTTTTAGTATAAGTGGAAGCAATCCTACTCAAATTTCATAGAGTCGTTGCGGGTGAGTTCCAAATTATGCTCCCATCGCGGTTTCTCATGGCAGGAAGGCAAAGCTTAGATGATGCAACTCTTGACAGTGGTTTGCTTGTCTTTGACGTCAAAGATGGAGGAGACTTTTGTGCCACTCCCTTTAGACTTGCAGTTGAGTGAGTGAGTGTACTGCATAATCCAAAGACGTATCGATGACAGGCCACACGGCGCGTTAAAGGCGTGCTATTTTTCTATTGCATAATCCAGAACCGACCAACTAGGTTTGCATACTTACCCATCGCCGCAAGCTGAATAATAATCAAATAGTAATGGACTCCGGCCGGCCATGTGACCACATCACCCGACCGGTCGTCCGTAGCTAGCTCTCGCTCTCACTCTGCAGTCCCGCAGCTGTGGAAGACTGCACATAGACAGTAAGCTATGTGCAACCTGTCAATCACTCAATCAATCATCCAAATTTACACTGTGCATACTACTGAAAACTGGAAAGACGAGGCAGCCACTCACTCTGGCATGGATTCGCATGGCTGCCTGGAATAATTTGGACTGACATGTGAATCATGCGCCGACCAGCTGATGCTATACACACTATGCCGTTGCTTTGTTCGGCTGTTCGTTTCCATGTTTTTCCACACGATACATTCTCTTTCTCCACACATAATCTATACACAAATGGCAGCTTTTGTCGTCTATCATCTCTTTGTCTTTCTCTCTAGCTAGTTTTGCATGAGGTAATATAACTATGGTTCAAAGAGACTGGTTTGGGAGAGAATTTTGTTTGAATTATTTACACTCATTGACCTTCTAAAACAATTGCCAATAATGACTATGGTTTGGGATGTAATATAACTATGGTTCAAGGTATCTTACTACTACTAATTGGGAGCACCTTTTAAGTCTTCACGTTAATCCTCAAATGAGATGCGCTAAAAAAAGAGATATCTGAACCCCTACATAAAGGAGATCTCGTCTAATGGCTAGATGTTCTAGTTTTCTAGAGGAAAAAAACCACATTATGGTAAGAAATCTTGAGGGCACCATTTTTGGTGAAACCTGAAGCGGGTCCATGCAGTACAGGAGAGTGCCGCACGGCACCCCCCCCCCCCCCGGTTACACGGCATTGGCAGTCAGTTACTTGCCTTGTTCAACACGTAGCCGTCAGAGAGGATCTACTTCATCTTAAACCATGTACTCTCGATCAACTATGGGTAATCTCTCTGCTCTTCCTCAGGATGTTAGGGATCTTGTATGTAACTCTGTAACGATAATTGTGTTTAATTAAGTTGTTCAATCTATGCAATGTGAACTTCATTACTTGTATCCTAAATTCATTCTTACAAGATGACACTCTAGTAGATAAGTGTAAATATGGTGTTTAGGCTTATATACCGACAACACCGTTATAGTGCGTTTGTAGATGATTTTGGCATATCCTTCCTACGTGACACCCTGGGTGAGGCGAGTCTCTTCATCTACAGCTTAACCATTGAGCATTGATCGTAGACACTTTAATCTAATCTTTGCATGCTTGTGAACCTAAATCCTAGGGAAGTTTGCTTTATCTATCTATTTACAACCCTACAACCATCCTCCATGTTTTCTGGGATCCATTCACTTTACAATCAACCTTTGTTTAGTTAGTATATATTTTCTTTAGCTAAATCTTTGATCCACTTATTCTCGAAGTTCGATGAATCTTTAAATACTCTAAGGGAATTGCTTCATTGACTCGTGCGCATAGGCAGTGTCAACACCTGCCTCTTTTGTTATGAAAAATTAGCCCAAAGTACCCCCAATATCTGTTTCTAAATTACCCACCTCTGTCATTATAAAAAAAAACTAACCATAAGAACCCAAATACCTATTTTAAATTATGCACATCTACCATTATAACAAAATTGACCCAAAGTGCTGATGCCTTGCAACGGTTCCATATGCTTTTCACCTAAACATTAATTTAGGTCTCTCTCAATTATACTGTGGAGTTCAAAAACAAAAAAAATATAAAGGAAATAATATACCATTGATGGACACACACATATAACGAATATTGTGAACACGAGAAAAACAAGAAAATAACTTTGTGCAAGACTATGATTCGGTAGATGAATATAGTAAGAAAACATGGTAAATATGCACACTTCAGTTACCTCTAGATCTTAAATAATAGGCATTTCACAAAGTTCTATTATCCATATCTTTTTCTAAAAATATTTCTAACCCGTGTAGGTGCAAGGGTTTATGGACCAGCAACATGTAAAACCTAGGTTCCCATGTACTAGCTGATAAACATACTATAGGTGCACAAGCACATTAATTTTTTTATTTAATTAACAATTAAGATAGGCAGCATGTATGATTGCGAGTATGTAACCACAGGGAATAACTCCTCCTCTAACAAAGGTTTAGAGAGGAGTATATATATCTTAAAAAAATAACATATATATATATATATATATATATATATATATTAAAAAGTAGTATATATATATCAGAAAGTAGTATATATTTTACTTATAAAAAATATATATTTGTAAAAATAGTATATATTTTAGTTATAACAGAATTAACTATGAATCCAACATGAAGTATGTAACGCAGGGAATAACTGCAATTAGCACTATTAGGATATGGTGCGTCTGCCAATGACAAAAAGGTATCCGACTTTCCCCAAAGAAAGTTGGAGAGTTGACTATATGCACACGCATATACATTACCAGCAAGAAAGCCTAATAGCTAGGGTGATCTCATCGGTTGTAATTGATGTGTACAAACTAGAAAGTGCACTTGTCAATGCGACTATGCAACACGGTAATATAGTTATGCCATCGATGGCTAGCTAGGTAGCTGTGCCGCTCAACTCAATAGAAAATTACAGCAGTGCTACAAATGTAATGGTTGCGTATGTGCAATTTGGTTGGGCATGTTCAAGTACAGTCCGAACTGAAGAAAGGCAAGGTGCAGAGAGTCTTCGTTTGGTTTGGGCTGATTGATATGATTGAGCCGCGGAAATGGTTGAAGTGCAGCAGGCATGTACGCAGCAGGGTCAAATTTGTGCGGCAACGCGAGCTCACTAATTCAATGGCCGCACCCTACCTCTAGGGCGACGACAGATCCGATGGCTGCCTGCACGCTCATGTGTGGCAGCCATGAGTGGCACGCTCGTATGTTATCTAATATATATTACTATAAGCATTTGGCATGCACAGCCATTTTTGGTCAAATTTGGTCCGAATGCTTACCCTCTTACCATTTCCAGGTTGCTAATGCATAAATTTTCAGTACTCGATTTCTGTGATCATACTTCAACGCATGGAAAAAACAAAGCAAAAAATCTGATAAAACTCTGTATGTTCTTAACATTTTCACACTAGTTATATAACTAAATAAGCATATTTTAAAAAGATTGTAAGCAAGTTAGTAAGAATTCAAAAAGCAAAAATAGAACACGTGGAAGTAAATCGCTCCATGCATATGAGAAATCACAATATTATATATGTACCTATGAGATATAATTAATCTGGTTGTATACTACCGTTAATTTGCCTATATAATATAATTAATTGGTATACCTACCCAACTAAAAGAATCTAAGAAATGAAACATCATATCGTCATCATAAAAAAAAACATGCATTACATCATGGTCTCAAACATCACTCCATGCATCACTAACCTCAGTCACAATTCGTGCAGGAAGAAGCAAAAATATCACGTGAATATTATTAACCACAGCATCACTAACAGTGCCCCCAGTCACAATTCGTGCAGGAAGAAGCAAAAATATCACGTGAATATTATTAACCACAGCATCACTAACAGTGCCCCCAGTCACAATTCGTGCAGGAAGAAGCAAAAGAAAGCCTCGATAAACTCCATAGATTCTCCACTCCATACATCCATGTAATAGGAAATTTTGTCAAAAAACATAAGCAAATCAAACAAATCAGTAAGCAAAAATACAATTATGTGTAAAGCAAATCAATTATTCCGGCTAAGAAACAAAGGCCAGCTTAGAGTTAGGATTGGAAAAAACCAAATCAACAGAACAATTGCACACAAATTTTACGACTTTGAAAGCAAAATTTGGATAGCTACAAATAAAATTGAAAAAGCAATTTGATGCATTAGCTAGGCAAAATTGAAGCAATTCCGTACCTCTAAAAAGCAGTTCCTAGACAAATTTGTATAATCCTGAAAGCAAATCGCTACAAAATGGCGATATCGCCAAAACTCGATGATCTGCCGTAGCACTCATGGGTAGGACGTAGTGGAAAACAAGCTGCCTAGACCCCAGAGCGTGGGACACCATCATGCTAGATTTGAAGTGGCTTTCCAACTCTTTGGTGACAAGGGTGCACGTGCGGTGGATCCTACCTTCGTCCAGATGATGACGAAGATGAGCACCTTGTCCCGGCCACCAGAAACGCACCAACCATCAGCTGCACCCTCCAGCTGTTGGATTTAGTAGACTTGCGACTCGACCTCACCCTTACAACAGAGAGAAAGATATATTTTTGGGAAAGGAATGAGCAGAGAAGCCACATCCTGAACAACATGGGTGCACGGGCGGCGGATACAGCATCCTTCCGGACTTCGACAAAGGTGAGGATCTCCTCCTAGCTACTAGAAACCGCACCAACCATCAGTTATACCTTTTAGCTGCTGGATCTAGTTGATTTGTGACCTAATCACCCCCTGCCCCTTCCCCTGCCCTTGCCCTTTCCCTCAGGGGCGCAGCCGAAGGATACATAGAATTGCAGTTGAGCTATTGACTGAACTGCAAGGCCGGCCGGTAGCATTGCGGCTGCATGCTAACTTAAGACCATTGATCGGTGAATCAAGACGAACATTCCTCTATAAACTGCTGTGCCTACGTACCAACAGCAATACTATTGACTTGAGCCTCAAAGAAAGTACGTGTTTCAGTGTTTGAACAACAGTCTAGCTACTGACGTGCCATTACGTACTGTAGCATATATATGGATTAATTGTACACACTGATGTGCAAGTGTGGAGTAGTGACACTACTACAGAATAACATATCAGTGCCGGTTGAAAAATGACTTCACAGTTGGTTTTTCAACCGGCAATCTTTACTCGGCACTGATAGTCGGATACTATCAATGCTAGTTTTGAAACCGTCACAGTGACTCACCATCACTACCGGTTTGAATCACGAACCAATAGTGATAGGTGGATCGGGAGCAAAAATAAAATAAAATGAGCTGGCTCGACTGCCGATACCGCCGCTGCTCTCTGCCACCGCACCAGCTCTGACCGCACCGCCCGCCCCTCCATCAAATCGACTTATCTCAAACACAAGAACACAATCAAATCGAGACTCATCTCTCATCCATATACGAGAACATATATCAAACACAAGAACACATCTCATATACTCATCTCTCATCCATACACAAGAGCACATCTCAAAGATAAGAACACAATCCGTTGAAATCGAGCAAGCAGGAGGGTTCAGAAGAAGGAACGCTTGGTGGAGGACACCCTCCCGACGGCCCTCATGAAGTTGGCGAGCTCCAGCACGCATGCCACCTTGGTGCCCCACTTGGCCTCCACCGACGCGCGCTTCTCTTCCGTATTGTGCCGCACCTTGGCCACCTCGTTCTGCACCTTCTCCATCGCCTTGGCCTGCTTCTCCTCCAACTTCCTCTGCATACACATACATCGGTGCCCGACAAGTCGGAAATGGCGTTGTCGGATTGGGGGACGAAGACGTTAAAGGATGCATGCATCTTTGGTTTATGTCTGGATTTTAATTAGTGATTAATTACCTCATACTTCTTGAGCCAGGCTCTGGCCTTATCGACCTGGCGCCCTGCCCCTCGCTCGCATGCACGCGGCCCCTCAAAGCTTCGCAATGCGGCCGGGAGACGGAACGAGAGGCGAAGCAGAGCCAAAACCCATCGTGGATCTCGCGAGGGGTGGAGTGGCAAGGGTCGATGGGGGAGGGGTGGGGGGAGGAGAGAGTGCTGAGGAGAGAGGTGGAGGTGGGAAGGAGGAACTGATGAGAGAAGGTTGCTCGTGATCAGATAAGATCAAGAGAGCGAGCTGCGTTGGACGTCAGGCACGAGCCAAAACTATAATTAATCAAAAATTCGGGTCTATAAGTAGTATCGGTGCTCGTTTAATACTAACCGGTACTGATACTACTTATCGGTGTCGGTTTTTGACTCAATGGATGAGCGGATGTCTGATTTTGCTATTAACTGGCAGTGATACATTATCATTATCAGTTTTGACCAAAGCGACACTAATGAGCCGACATTTATACCTAAATTGTGTAGTGTGAGCTACTATTCGTATAGTACTAGTGCTTTCAAAAAGAAAGAAAGAAAGATTCATAAAAGATACTGTAAAATTAAGGAGCAGGTCGATCATATCCCTGCATGGATGCATCATGCATGGTCTCCAAGGCCGGGATGGATATGATCGGATGATGTCGGCACGTTGGATATTCTTCGTACGTGGACAGCACACCGCAGGGTGCAGGATATCATTGGGCATGCACACTGTCGTACATGTGTACGTGTTCTAATATATCCTCATGGTATACTCCATGCCACGTATGAGTGTGTGATCTCTGCATCACTGCATGCATGTCTCTGTCGTAGGAAAGGGTTAACGTACGTACCATAATCCATCAATCGATGAGGGACCAAACATATAATTGATTCTTATCTCGTCGCATGCACCCAGGCAACCAATGTACCAAGTTAGTAAGGACGGGCGCAGGTGTCGCTGCAGATATAGATAGCTCATCAGTGATCGAGACTTGTCCATGCACGGCACGCACGCATTCACGTCCCTTTCCCACGTTTCGTCACTTGGGCCGTCAGCCCGAAATATAAACATGTGAACTACAAATACTCTAATTTGAGAAACCAAGTAAAAAAATGTCTTAATTTGTATGTGATAAATTATTAACAATAGTTGATGTATCTTGAACTTAGTAATCATGTGTGTTATATATGTTTATTCTTGTTCTTGTCTAACTTGAGTTGACGGTGTTTGGAATTAGCGAATTCTTTTATGTATGTAGAAAAATTACATACATCAGAAGTTTCGATGTTTACCAGAAGTTTCAATGTGGGTAGTGTATACTTATCAGACTATTTATTGTAGAGAGTAATTTTTCAAGCGAAATTGGTGATCAATGCACCGGATTTCAATTTTTCGTTGGATTATTGCAGAAAGTGATTCAGTGGATTGACACACACCGTTCCGATGATGGACATGAGACCACTGTAAGCTTTCATCGGAACTTTTCTTGAGAGCAAAGTTTTTCTGGAATAGATAGTGTTACACTCACCGGATGGTCCGGTGTTCAGGAGTAGAACACACCAGAACAGCTGGTGTTCACGTTTTCTGCAAGATGTGCTCTGAGTTGAAGTTTTTGATTTTGTACTAACCTGAAGATGTTTTGGAGTGTGAAGAAATGTGTTTGCTTGTTTCAAGGTGTGCAGGTGACAGATACAACTTGGCAGTCGACGGTGGGTGATCGAGGCTAAGCGGGTGCTTGGTGCTGGATGGAGTCAATTATGATCCTAACTGTACACATGAAGCTCAAACAAATCATGAAACAGAGGATGAAGATGTCGCATTGATGAAGTCAAATGAAGGGGATGCCGATGCAAGTGATAAGGTGACACAAGGGATCGGGAGCAGAAAAGACTTGCCAGTGTTCAATATCATAAGACGGAGGACACACGTAATCATCAGAGCTCTTACTTTAAGTGGATGCAAGTGATGGCTAGTCACGCTTTGAGAAGCGTGCTAGGATTTCACGGTTTGCCCTTAAAACTGTGGGAGGGCTATACGAGTGTGACACCATCGCGAAGCTTGCGTCGAGACAAAGCTAAGTCATAAAGGCATCGTGGTCGTTCGATGAATGAATAAAAAAATAGACTAAAATACCCTCGATGGTAGGTAGAACAAGAGAGGGGTATTTTGGAAAAAAAACTTGAGCCCCTTATAGCACCCATCTGAGAGCATTATGCTAGGATTTTAGTGGAGAGGAGAATGAGTGCTTAGCCTATATAATATGTGAGAGTTTTGATTGATAAATCTGTGTAATCCGTCTAAAATAGGTTTGATCTCTTTGAGTAATGAAGTTTATTTATTTCATATGCTTGAATTCTCATCCTTCTAGTTTCTCTCTCTTAGTTATCTTGCCTTGTGTGCAAGTTTTTTCTTTCTGGTTTTGATTTTCGTTTTTGTTTTTGACTGAAATTTCAACACATTATGAGTTCATTTTTTTATTGCTAGAGGCATAAAATACATATACACACACTTATGTAATGTAGTCTTGAATTTTCTTGCTTCTAGATAATAATTTAGAGATTTTTGTTGCTCGGTGTTCATCTTTTTTTATTTCTTTGGTAGTTATGATCTTTCAAGTATTAAGACACATGAATTAATTTTAAATAGAACCTATGTTTCATATATCATCCGTAGAGTTGTGTTACCTCAATTTTCTTCTATTAAAACTTCTCTCAATTTTTATTTTTGCTTGAGTTTTGAGGTGCATTGGGTGATTTAAATAGAAGAAGGTCATCGATTTCGTAAGAAATTTATTGAGGTGTCTATTCACCTCTATAGTCGTCAATCTTGTTCGTACAAAATTAGAATTCTCGTTGAGGTATAAACATGTGAAGTAACTTTTATATTTTCGCTAGGAGGTCTAGGCTCAACCAAAAAGCTTTATCCACATATTAGAAAAATCATAAACAGTTTTAGATGATAAAGTCAAACACGTTTATTTTACTAATCCTTCTCTACCGTAAACTCCTTGAAGAAGCCACAAATATGATAGAGGTGTAAGGCCATCTCTTTGACTTTACCGTAATAATAATCAAGGAGAAAACTCATGGATCAACCTCACAAAAACAAAGGGCCAGTCAGAAGCCACGAGCTGAGCTGCCAAACGACCATCGCACATATCATTGACGGGCAGGGCAGCTCGACACGTGGTCGTCCACGTCATCTCCATCTTATCAAACCATTATTTTGCTTTCGTTCTACCCCAAGCACACGGGTGCCATACGTGGAGCCACGCCGATAACTACGCGCCCAAGGGCAAATTAGTCATTGTAAGTACTCAATTAGCTCCTAAATTAGTCATTGTAACTACGTGCATAAAATAAATTAATTTAAATATCTATTTTCAATCTAAAATAAGAACATAATGTTTCGATGAAAGACACTCTAACTATCTGTAGCTCTAACTCCAAATTTTTTTAAGCTATGATGAATAGCTCCAAAATATCTTGAAGTTAAAACAAAATCAAACAGACCTTAAGCTTGTTCATTGCTCCTGACAAGTGGCAATTGACTATTGTGCCCTTGTACGTCATACTAATCCATACTGGACCATACATACTGCACCCCTCTCTACAAGACAAGGCATGAATGGCATCTATAAATCCAAGGCCAAGTCCCTGCACCTCAAAAAATTCATGCTTCCCTTAGGAGGCTTGCAGTAGCTATCTTCTTCCAGCTACGCTACCTAACCTAGCTAGCTAGCTCACTCCAAATTGCATTCGCCATGGCCAGCACCAGTAGACTAGTGCCTTCTCTTCCAGCTGGTTTCCGATTCCACCCCACAGATGAGGAGCTCATCGTTCACTACCTCATGAACCAGGCTGCCTCCATACCATGCCCTGCGCGTATCATCGCCGAGGTCAACATCTACCAGTGCAACCCATGGGATCTTCCTGGTAATTAACTAGCTTGCAGCAACTTAACAGCCCTGATTCATATATTATCAATAACACCCTTAATTCGAATTTTTACAGTATTCTATTCATTGAATTTGCCGTAACAGTTTTTTTTCTCCATTAATTTATTTCTTTTAGCCAAAGCCCTGTTTGGAGAGAATGAGTGGTACTTCTTTAGCCCGAGGGAGCGCAAGTACCCGAATGGTGCCCGGCCGAACCGTGCCGCTGGATCGGGCTACTGGAAGGCCACCGGCACTGATAAGGCCATTCTGTTGACTCCGACGAGTGAGAGCATTGGAGTCAGGAAGGCCCTTGTGTTCTACGAGGGTAAGCCTCCCAAGGGTGTCAAAACGGATTGGATCATGCACGAGTACCTCCTCACAGGAGCTAACAAGACCACAAAGCGCAGGAGATCCTCCATGAGGGTGAGCTTGATGGGTTTCCTAATATGATCTTTTGCAGTAACCTGCACCAGCTGACCTATGCAATTTCCCTGAATTCTTAACATGTTTTTGTTTGTTTCAGTTGGATGACTGGGTGCTGTGCAGAATCTACAAGAAGAGCAACAACTTTCAGTTCTCTGATCAGGAGCAGGAGGGCTCAACCATGGAGGAAGACTACTCCCTAAACAACAGCATGAATTCTGCTGTTGCATCCTCGCCAAAATCTGAAGCTGCTGCTGACGATCAGCTCCACCCGGCGACCATGAACATGAGCAAGTCATGTTCGCTCACCGATCTTCTCAACACCATCGATTACTCGGCGCTCTCGCAGCTGCTCCTCGACGGCTCATCTGATGCCCCAGCTGAGGCTGAACCACAGCAAAGCCCACTAATCTATCCTACAGGAATACCCGCATACCAAGAGCTTAACTATAACCACAACGTGAATAATAGACACATCAGTATGACACCACAAGTAGATGCATCTTCATATTGTAGTATCAACTATAACGGCATGAAAAGGAACAACGTAATAATGCCGATGGATGGTGCTGGCTCCTTCGATGATGGCAGCAATTTCGTGAAAAAATTGCAACTGCCAAGTGATTCACGGAATGGCAATATTGGCAGCACAAGCAGCTACTGCAACCAGCAGCTTGTAGACACCAGTAGCTTTCAGTACAGCAGCCTGCTGAGCCATCCGTTTCTGAACCAGCAGCTGCCGCTACTGAACAACCACCTCGAGATGCAGTAGCAAGCCAGGCCTCCATTGTGTTAGTGCACGATCCAGATGTGAATTGATACAACTAAAACTTCGTTGGACAAACAGATCGGCTGCGGAGTTTTACAGATTATTGAAACTCCTGTAGAGATCTACAGAGGTTTGAACTTCCTGTAGAGATTCACGACAGGCAGACGGACAGACTGAAGGGTTATTCTTGTTCTTGCAGGGAACAAATCAGAAATTCCCATATGGGATTTATGAGTTGTTCGTTTTCATTTTCCATGTAAAAGATTGTAGATTAGGGGTGTACTGCATACCATCATGTGGAGATCAATGAATGATGACCACGTTTCTTGTACGTATAGTACTAATACTATGCTATGTTGCTATCTTTTGTATGTGCTATTTGAATCCTTATTGGACCAGTTTGGTGAGAAGAGAAGTAGTGGATTAGTCCAAGGGGTAGGATCCTAGAGCTCCTTGTACGGCTTGTTGAAAAAACCTCATTCATCGCCCTTTGTTTTTCGGTTTTAGATTAAGTCTTTGGGAATATACCTAGCTGCTTCTTGATGATACCATTGTTTATTGAAAAATGAGCTTTATTAATTCTTATCGTCGTAGCAAGAAGATACAATCACATAAGAGTTTGATGTTGCTATTGTAGAGATGAAAACGAGAGAAGTAACTTAGTACGTACAGACCTAGTTATTAATACTGGCACTGCAATACCGACTTGTAGCTTAGTTATACAGCTCCGTATGTGTAGTATCATCAGTTCTACCACATCACAACATCCTTCCTTGCTCATATCTGTCACTGCACCGCAAACCAAGGTCCAAAAGTCAAAAGCTTCAGGACAAACTAACCACAGTTAAGAATCCATTGTTCAACGTTGAAGCATATATGCATGTTTGGTCACACTTAGCCATGGTGCATGCGACGTCGGTGGACCAATGCAATGGCAAAACGTCATCACCGAAACAATTGGTATTCTAATGGCCGCAAAGACACCGGATGACGACAATGGCGCGGCGCACATTGCATAGCGGCTTCGTAGAACGGTCTGTACGGAAGTGCCCTACTAAAACATTTTCTCCTTAGAGACACCCATTTGTTTATATGATTTTAGCTAGCTCTTTCAAACCATCATAGACAAAGAGATAATGCAAATAATGCATGCAGCTAACTTTTCGATGTGGTCTACCTCTGCAAGCCTATGCTTTGAAGCAACAGCGAAGAAATTAAACTAGCTGCAGAGCACGAGGTCACATGTTAAAGAGCCTAACTATGTACGATTGATGCTTAATTCTGCGTTAGTTTAAGTGCCGGAGAAGATACATAGTGTCTAGCTAGCTAAAAAGAGGTGATGACTGATGAAAGTAGCTAGACAAGAGAGGAGTGTCAAAATCTAGCTGCTGAAGTCATGCCTGAAACATATCATAGATTATCTCTAAGCACGCATGCTTACGAAAAGCTAATTCGAAGTTTTTTTTGTCATCCTAGGACCTTAGCATTGCACCTACTTTGTCGATAGGTTCAAGGCTAGCTTATCCATGGACCATGGCATATTGGCATGCATGGTTGATTCCTCTTCTAGAATGAGCCACTGGCTATTAATAATTGGTTGCCCGTGGTCTGATCCTGAATCCGCTTGGAGTTGGAGTTATCATGACGAGTTCCTGATGTTTGGTACGGCCGGAACCTTTGCACGAAGTGCTTGCCTGCTTGACAGACTTGATTAATCACAAGCTAAAATGGTGCTTTAATTTGGAGAGTAACCTGGGCCAAAACTTATATGGGCCGAAAAGCCCAGCGCCACAGAATTGATCTTCTAGATTTCCAAGCCACAAAATCTTTTTTCTTCCCTTGTCTGCGGTTACATCCTGTAAGAATAAAATCCACACATACTTGAGCTGCTTATAAGGCTATCTAAGGAAGATTGCATGGGAGGATAAAACGATTTCGTGCTGTAATCCTTGCGAGAATTGATGGAATTAATGTTATTTTTAGAGGGGGAAATGATGATTATTTTGGTTTTACCAGTAGAATTAGTGGGGAGTAGATGCTAAACACCCCGTCCCGCACCCACGCACAAACACTACTATAGAGCTAGTCATAAGTGCCGTCTCATCAGTATCGGTTGAACAGTAACTACGACCGAAAATGTATCAGTGCTGGTTCTTAATCTCTCGTACGTGGATAATGATTGAGCCTCTAAGAACCGGCACTGAAAATGACTATCAGTGTTGGTTCCCACCTTCTCCTCTAAGCCTAATCAGAACAGAGCCACCGCGAGCCCACGCAAAATAGCGTTGGTCGCCATTTTTGTCATCGTTGCGGTTGGAGCATTCAAAATTTAGAGGAGTCAAGATGCTCTAAGTTAGTAAGATGATCTTCATTTTTAGATACATTTACTTGGTAGATTGCTCTAGGATTGATGGTTGGTGCTTGTTCCATAGTGATAAATCTTGAGATCAAATTGAGATCTAATTTAGGAAAAGTTTATAATTTTGTCATTGTTAGATGTATAGAGATAATCTATATTTCATTCTTAATTAGATTTAGTTGCTAGATTGCTCTAGGTTTGAATTTAGATGGTTGTTTCTTGGTGTTGGATTTTGGAAGGAGCTAAGAGCTCCAATTGAGCTATAATTTAGAGAAAGATCACAATTTTGTTATTGTAGATGATTTAAGGAGTAGATTAAAGTTACATGTAAATAGATGTGGGTGCTTACATTAAAATCTAGTGACAATTGCAAATTTGCCACTACTTGAACCATTATTGCAAATTTGCCATTAAAAATTGCAAAAATACCACTAGAATTGTTATTTGAGTGGCATCCTTGCATAAAATAAAAATCCAAGGAGGTATCTGTAAATACCCCTAAAATCTAGCTCCAATTTTCTAGTATGTGGATTGCGTATATATCTAAAGTCTTGAATTTAAATACTAATACAATAGATTTCCTCTATTCATTAATCAACATAGTGAATTTAACACAATTAATGTAACATTATGTTGTAGGGATGGCACGTCCACCCACGAGTCACAATCGGACGACAACCTTTGGAAGATGGGTCCCCCGACCCAGCCCAAGTATCGAAAGGAGATGGACCCTCATATAGGGATCAATCAAGATGCTAGGTAATTCAATGAATTTATTCTAGATTTTAAAATATTTAATGATTATAAGTTGTATGGGTTTAATTATAATGATTTGTAGATAGATCGGTCGTGGATGTACAATGATCAAGGGCCAGAGTTCTTTAACGTTGTTGAGGCTTTTTTAGGGCTACCATGGTGTATAAGAAGCCAAAAAGAAAACATGCCGATCACTATATATGATGTCCGTGTGTTGATTGCAAGAATGATAAGCAATTTTCAAACATAAAGCAGATTTATACACACTTAATTCGCAAGGGTTTCAAAGCTGCTATACCTGTTGGACTGAGCACGGTGAACTTAAAGATGTTGTGCATGAAGGGCAACCAACAGTCAAAGAAGACGGAGGCAACAATATGACGGCTAACGAAGAGTTCGATATATTGGCATTCAAAGATACTTTTGTCGAGACGATGGAGGTGATACTTTTGTTGGCAACAATGAAGACAACATAGAACAAATATTGCGTGATGGGGAGGGGGATTTCACTAGTGAAAGATAACATTAAAAGTTTCAGCACGTGGTAGATGACTCTAAAACACCAGTTTACCCGAGCTGTAAAGATGAGCACAATAAGTTGCATGTGGTGCTGACACTGATACAAATGAAGGCTAGTAATGGCTGGGCTGATAAGGGCTCAATGAATTATTAGAATTCTTGAGTGAATTATTTCCAAAGGGGAACGTGTTGCCCAAAAACACGTACCATACCAAACATGTTGTTTGCCCTTTGTAATTGGAAGTAGAGAAAATACATGCATGTGGAAACAACTGTATGTTATTTTGAGGCGATGATGCAGACTTGGAAGCGTGTCGCGTTTCAATGCACCATGGTACAAGCGCAACATTGATGATACTGAGAGTGATGGTGTGGGGGTGAAGAGAAAGAAGAAAAGACCCCCCCCCCCCCGTTAAGGTGGTTTGGTATTTTCTTATAATCCCCAGTTTGAAGCGATTGTTTGCTAACAAAGCGAATGCTGAGTTGATGCGATGGCATACCGAACAGCGCAAGAAAGGTGAAATGCTTAGACACCTTGTTGATGGCATGCAATGGAGGAGATTTGATACAAAATACAAGGAATTCAGAGATGAAGTGAGGAATATAAGGTTCGGGTTGAGTATGGATGGGATAAATCCTTTCGGCAACATCAGAAGTACTCATAGCACTTAGCCTGTGACTCTATGTATCTACAACCTTCTACCTTGGATATGTATGAAGCAAAAGTACCTTATTATGCCTATGTTGATTAGTGGGCCAAATCAACCAAACAACGATATCGATGTGTACCTCAAACCACAGGTTGCAGATATTATTGTACTGTGGAAAGATGGTGTACAAGTATGGAATGAGTACAGACATAAGAATTTCACTCTATGCGTAATGTTGTTCATAATGATCTCATATTGACCTACCCTTGGTAACCTATCAGGATAGATTATAAAAGGGTACAATGGATGTGTTTAGTGTTTGGAGAACTTCGTCTAGATCAACCATACTGTAAGATTAAAAGTGCTTTTGACAGGATAGTGGAGCCTCGTCAAGCTCCGAAGATTCGCACTGGAGAACAGTTATTTAAGATGACATCTTACTAGACATATCTGGCAAAATAAAAGATACACTAAATGCATGACTAAACTTGGAAGAAATGAACCTCAGGAAGGACCTATATTACATATAATTAGACAATGGCAGAAAGAAACTTCCCACAGCTTGCTACACTACGAGCAAGGAATAGAAGATCAACCTGTGTGGTTGCTTACATGATGTTAAAGTTTCGATTGGTTTCTCCTCCAACATCAAAAGCTTAGTAAACATGAAAGATAAGAACTTAGTTAGCATGAAGTCTCATGATTATCACGTGATGATGACGCAGATGCTTCTGGTTGCATTTAGATGTATTCTGCTGGATAAGAACCAAGATCCAATCATAAAGTTGTGTTTGTTCTTCAACGCAATTTCACAAAAGGCCATTGATCCGAACAAACTGACAAAGATCCAGGAAGACATGGTCAATACTACCCCAACATTTTTTATATAATGCCCCATCTAATTATTCACATTGTGGGTGAGATAAAAAGCCTTAGCCCCGTGTTTCTGCATCACATGTATCCTTTCGAAAGGTTCATGGGGGTTCTAAAGAAATATATTCGTAACCGAGGTCATTCGGAAGGTTGCATTGCCCAAGAGTGGAGTACGGAGGAGGTCATTGAATTTTGCATTGACTACATGAAACAGAATGCAATTGGTATGCCTATAACTCGCTATGAGAGGATGCTAAAGCGGAAAAGGACGATAGGTCATACTTCAATCCATATCAAAGATTGTGCTTTATTCACTCAAGTATATTTCGCAGTTCTGCAACAATCACTTGTAGTGGACCCGTATGTCAATATGCACGTAAGCATGCTACGCTCCACAAATCCAACGAAGTCAGAGGATTGGATCCCAAGAGAGCACATAAATAATTTCGGTAATTGGCTACGTAAACACATGATGGGTAAGGATACCGATGATGATCTATTGGAACTGCTGGCTAATGGTCCATCTACTACGATTCGCATATTCCAAGCATACGAGATTAATAGCTATACATTTTATACGAGAGCACAAGACAACAAGAGCACTAACCAAAATAGCGGTATCCGTATTGATGCCTATGATCGCACCGGTAATAGGGAGACCTAATATAGATTCATAGATGAGATTTGGAAGTTTGAATAGGGTGAGTTGATGGTCTCTCTGTTTCGGTGCCAATGGGTTAGACTCCCAGGGGAGCCAAGGTCGACAAGTACGATATGACTACCATGGACCTCAAACTCATTAGATACAGAGAAGAACCATTCGTGCTTGCCAAGGATGTTGCACAAGTTTTCTATGTAAAGGATCCAGACCCAGCTAATAAGGAGGAGCGCCACGTGATTTTTCAAGGAAAAAGAAATATTGTCGGTGTTCAGAATGTTGTCGACGAAGAAAACTACGATAAATTCGATGACCTGTTTACTTTTGGAGAGAATGTTGAACTATCTCTCATTCATGACACTGAGGAAGCTACCTACATATGTCGCGACTATAACATAGCATTAATCGTTTAATGAAAGTAGCTTTGATGTATTTGCTGAAATTTGTATACATTTAGGATAAACTTTATATTAGATATTTTTGTTACATAAGGCAATGCATATAGTTAATAAAAAAAGTTTCTTAGTTAATACAGTCCCTAAATATAAATCAAAACATATTATTACTCCATACATGCCCTTGATACAAATTAAAGCATATTCTTACATCATCCATACATGTCCTCGATAATTTAGTGCACATTTCATGTAGACAAGTATTTTTATCATGTAGGCAATAATAATACAAACACAACAAATTTGTTTTATATTTTTTTGAACTCTAATCATTTTTCAATGAATTTTTCAAGTTTTCAGTCGAATTTAACAAGAGAACAATGATTGTTTTCTGTATTTATTTATTGTCAGTGCCGGTTCTAAGTGGTAACTGGCACTAATACATATATCAGTGCCGGTTTGTACCTAGACCCGGCAGTGATACTTGTATCAATGCCGGTTACTACTCAGAACCGGCACTGATGCCTTATCTATATATAGCACGCACTTAGCTGCATACTCGTTTGCTCCATTCATCCACCTCCTCTGCGCTCTTCTCCCAACACCGCCGATGCCTTCTCCACACCGTCCCCGAGGCCTCCGACCCCGTACCCGTCTCCCTGCCGTCCCTGTCCCCCTCCCCGACACCGTCGTCCCTGTCACCACCTACCTCCACGTCATCGTCCTCAAGGATGCTGCCCTGTCCCCGTCCCCGTCGCCTTCGTCCTCGAGGCTGTCGCCCCATCCCCGTCACCATCGTCACTGAGGCCACCGC
Organism: Phragmites australis; assembly: GCF_958298935.1. Taxonomy (NCBI): domain Eukaryota; kingdom Viridiplantae; phylum Streptophyta; class Magnoliopsida; order Poales; family Poaceae; genus Phragmites; species Phragmites australis. The sequence goes on from NC_084939.1 coordinate 25,398,785, forward strand.
CCTGTCGTCGTCGCCTTCGTCGATCCTGGCCTGCCCCCATCTCTGTTGAGGTTCACCACCCGCTCCTCCCCGTCCATCTCCTCCCCCTTCGGTTGGTAGATGATTGTAGTGATGTGCAGTGATGCTCAATGATGAATAGAATTTCTGAGATTGGACATTTTTTTATTCGGGATATTGCAGCTCGATGATGAATAGAATTTCTAAGATTGGGCATTTTTTATGCAAAACAAGTGGTGCTGAGATTGTGCATTTTTGGACCTGTCATATTTTTAGTTATTTGTTAAATCTGTTAGCCCCTGGAGGTTGTGTTGATGGTACTCCCTGATTTGTTCTTGTACACCGAGGAACATCTGTTGTTGGAACCCTAGTGGGCTACTTGTTAATTTTATCCAAGGTATAAGTGCTGCTGTGGTTGAGAGAGTGCTTGCCATTTTTTATTTGGGATATTGCAGCTGACTTAGCCTTTATCTACTGTCAGTACTTGTTTTGCATCCTTTTGTTCATATTTTATGCTCTCTGTCACACGGCACAGTAGCACTATCCATGATGATGCTTTAAAACTTGAGAATTCTACCCAGGTTCTAATTACTTGCTGAACTTAGAAAATTTGCCCAATCAAAGATGTATTTGATAGGACAATTAGGGAGCAGGATTACGACAGTCTTGGGGCCAATTGTTATATACCTTCAGAGAGCATTTTCACTTACATTAGTCCCTTGCCGTGCCTAGCCTCGATTATTTACTCATTTGAGTGCATAGCAATTTTACTTACATTTCGGTTTCACTCCTCTCTCTCCCTTTCTCTATTCTTAGCAGTAAGGTTACATGTGTAGTGATGCTCGAGGATGGATATAATCTCTGAGATTGGGCATATTGTCTAAGTACAATAGTTTGGACCTGTCATATTTCCAGTTGTTTGTTAAATCTGGTAACCCCTGGAGGTTGTGTTGATGCTACTCCCTGATCTGTTCTTGTACATGGAGGAACATCTGTTGTTCACACTCCAGTGGGCTACTTGTTAATTAGATCCATGGTATAAGTGTTGTTGTGGTTGGGAGAGTGCTTGCTATTTTTTATTCGGGATATTGCAACTGATTTAGCCTTTAGGTGTTGTCAGTACTTATTTTGCATCCTTTTGTTCAGATTATGTGCTCTCTCTCACTCGGCACAATAGCACTGTCCATGATGATGCTTTAAAACTTGAGAATTCTAGAGAACTTGATGTTCTTTTGATGCTTTAAACATAATGAAAGATGTTTGTGCTTATGAAATACTATCACTTTCATGTAATATCATGTTTAATAATAAATATGTGATGCCATGCTACTTTAATAATAAATATGAAATATTGTAACCTAATTGGTTGGAACCTTCAATTTCTTGTACAATTTTGCCTAATAGTTTTCCTAGCTATTTTGTCCAATTATGGTATTTCGTAAGGAAGGACCATGCAGAAGTGTAGTAGTAGTGTGTTTGAGCTACCTCATTTAATTTTTCTTGTATTTAATTAATTGTACATGTATTTAAGTTAATATGTCATAATATGAATATATATTTGGCATGTAAATTATAACATGTATTTTGGCAAGAAACCTTACACTACACCAAAATACCTCATCAGTGCCGGTATTTGAACCGGCACTCCATAAGTGGCACTGATAGTCGGAGACTACTAGTGCTGGTTGCCCACCTGGCACTATTACCATTTCCAGAGAATTAAAAAAAAAAGAGTTGGTAGCGGCGGGAGCGGCATTCGAGCTGGCTCGGAATCAAGCCGGCTCGGATGTCGCTCCCGTTGCCGTCGTCGCTGCCTGATTCAACATCACAAAATGAATCGATTCAATCACACAACTCCGCCTTGGATCCCTCTATCATCCTTGTTGACGTAGTTGAACATGAGCGCCACCAGCAACGTGAAGATCCCTGCAAAACCTCATGCCCAACAAAATCACAGCCATCAACTCCGGAGAGACATGTGCTCAAGAGCACAAGTTGCGCATAGAGGAGAGCTGAAACTTTAGCAAATCGAGATGATCAACTAACCTGGGCAACAATCCAATCGATTATGTCGGTGAGGGGCCGGATCAAGAGCATCTACGCTTAAGGCCGCCCGACAAGGTGCGCTGCAAGGGGACAAAGCTGATGGGTGTGATGCCGATGACGACGACGCGGCACGCGCCGGTGCGAACAAGGTCCTGGATCCGGATCCCGGCAGATGTGGCACCAGGAGGAGGGCGTAGGAGGCGTGGTTTGAGGACAGGATCTCCGAGGCCTTGGCGACCTTGGCTCTGGATCCTGCCAGACATGAGGAGATTTGGATCGGGAGGGTGGTCGGAGAGAAGAGGGATAGATGGTGGAGAGACTGAGCGCATGAGGGGAGAGACTGAGCGTGTGCGCGTGAGGATAAGGTCGAGACCGAGCCGAGCGGACGCGAGAGGGGTGTGCCAAAATCGTATTCCATTGAAAATTTGGGTCCAGGCTAGGCATCATTGCCGATTTGTATTAAAAACTGGCACTGATACTATCAATATCGGTATTAATTACAACTGACACCGATAGTCCATATCAGTGTTGGTTCTTAGCAATTTTACCATGATTCAAGTGCGGGAGGTTATGAACCGGTAGTGATATACTTTCACTGCCGGTTCTTGTATAACCGGCAGTGATGAGGAGCTACTTATAACTGGTTCTGTAGTAGTGTTAATCTTCTTATCCTTGTTGTGATGAAACTTGATATTGTTGTACCGAAACTTGATATGTATGAGGTGTATATATATTGTGATGAGATTTGATGTTTTATGACTTAAATTTATATGTACTTGTGTATATATGCTGCGATGAAACTTGACATCTCATGAATTAAATTTATATGTGCATGTCTATGAATATACCGTACACTATTGACGGCAACAGCCAAAATTTAAAGAGGGCGGGAAACACTATCATTGCCGGTTGGTAAAACCAACTGGCAGTGATAGGTGGACTATCACTGCTGATTTTATCTACGAACCAGCGCTGATGCTAATTTTCAATGCTAAGTAATCAGTGGTGGTTCAAAACCCGCCACTGATGGCGTGTTCTACTGTGGTGAAACACAGATGAAAATATGCTACTGTTATAAAATGTTATACCTTTAGTGACGGAAATATATATATTGGCATGAAGAGTTCTGCCTTTAATGACGAAAAACTATGTTTCGTCACAAAATAGAAGCTCAGAGCGGCCAACCCTAGTTTCATAAAAAAGTGTCAATATCGTCACTAATGGTTCATCATTCATGTTGTTATGAGTTTGTCATGAAACTTCTTATCACTGAATAACAGATTTCTTGTAGAGCTTGTTCGATTTGTTCAAGACAATGCTGGATTGAGTAGGATATAGTGGAAGACTTGGAATAGTGATGAGATCAATATGGGAGAAGGAGTTTAACACACATCAGGATATATGACGGCGGATCGGGCGTCCATTATTAAAGTTTGAAATAATTAAGCGCATGGAGATTAGACAATTTTAAGCCTATTCGAGTTGGCACCGTTCATAATTCTTATGGCTATTTGTTTTTTATTATGATTCTAACAATCTAGATTTTGATTCTTACAATCTAGTATCTGGATTGTTAGAATCTAGATTATCAATCTAAAACAAACAGCACCAAATTATTAGAATCTCTCCCCTCTCACAAGCCCACACACCCACAAAAATCAGAGCAAAAGAGGGGAGAAAAACCTCCATGCCTGGAGCCGATCTAGATCTCCGGCGAGCCGATCGAATGGGGTAGCCGATTCACCTCCAATCTGATGGGTGGCGAGGTGCCAAAGCCACAGTGCCTGAGCCGCACGCTCAGCTTTGGCTGTGGCGGCATCCCTGAGGAGGCGTTGCACCTCGTGTTCAGCTATGTCGACGACTCGCGCGACCAGGAGGTAGCCTCGCTGGTGTGTCACCGTTGGCACCGCATGACCGTCAAGGCGGTCCACCTGCACCACATGACTGTCATGGACGACGACATCGCGGTGCTCATCCGTACACGCGATCACATGCTGCAGGAGCTCAATCTCGACAAGTGTTGCGACTTCTCCACCGATGCAGGAGCCGACCGTCGCGTACCGAGCTCACTTGGAGTGCGTCGTGGAGGGACTGGAGGCACCAGAAGTGGACCTGCGCGTGTAGGGAGGAGGCGAGACCGGAGAGGCAGAGGCAGAGGAGCGACAACAATGGGGACTCATCACGGACGTGGGCGCAGAAGGAGAGCGCATATGCACGGGCGGACAGGAAGGCGGCGACAAAGACCACCGGGGAAGCGGATGCGAGCAGGATGGCCTGCTCGAGGTCGTCCATAGCGGTGTAGAGGAATCTGGGAAGGCGGAGGGGAGCGGAGATGAGGAGATAGAGAGGAAACGAAGCTCGGGAGAGAGGAGAAACAAGCGAAACGTTATGTTTGTAGTTGTAATGATGGGTAAATATGTGTTATAATCTATAATCTATAATTCAGAAGCAATATTTCACTAGATTATAGATTATGGTATAATCTGGCCTCAGATTATAGATTCTGGATTTAGAATCAGACTGTTTGTTTTCAATTCTAATTTTAAAAGCTAGAATCCACAATCATTATAAAAAAATAAACATGTCCTTAATCTGCATTTGTTATTTCTTGACCCTGTTATATATGTTACATAAACTCATGTCTATGCAGTTTCGTACACGCTAAGAACAAGCATTTCGAATATATAAAATACGACCCATGAGCTGGTTGCTGACAGGTACTGAAATTCTGCATTGCCTTTGTTTATAAGAGACTATACAGGTAGATTCATGTGTATGTACAACTATATATTTAAAGAAAGATACGTCGATTAATTTGTGCCGTACAGCTAGCTAAGAACATTTCTTGCCTCTATCTAACGTCATGCTACTGATTAGGTCTTAGATCTCAGATGATAAAAAGCTGTTAAGGTTACATAAAAAATCATATTGCAATTAAATACTCCTTTCGTCTCAAAATAAATAGCGTTTTAGCATCTTTTACAATGTTCAAAATACATGATATTATATGATTTTGATGTAACTTTAACCTAAATTTTTCAATCTTACTCTCTCCGTTAAGTAACTTCATTATCAATGCAAATCTTATTTCGCACGTAATAAATGGTATTAAAAAGGATAGGATTCATTATTTTATCTTTCACTTTAATATTTATACTCAACTTAAAACGTCCTCTTTTTTGAGACGAAGCAAGTAATTTGTTTCATGGCTGCCTAGTTAAAAGCAAAAATTCGCTTTGATCATCGATATCTGAAAAGTCAAATAAATACACAACATAAGATACTATATGTTACTAGATAAAAGAACATTTAGCCGTACGGCTGAGCTGATCAATAAATCAATTCACTGTATACTGTGGCTTGGTCAAGGTTGGAGTTTGATCTGAGCGGCCGCCAAATCCAATACCACTGTACGTCCACCGGCCGGCCGGCCGGTCGCGTTCAGTCGGCACATATGCTGGGCTGCGCGTGCGCACGTGCATTGTGCTCTGGAGCTAGCATGCATGCACGTGTCGTAGAGAACACCACGTACATCGCTAGATTCTTCTAGAGTGGCCTAAGAGGACCTGACCAATTTCGAGTTTTCGATTGTCTCATCCAACCATGCATAGTATGAACAGCCGTCATTCAGGCTCTGGCGATTCAACTGACCGTCAGTCATATCTTTCAGCTGCCAACTTACTAGTTGTACTGTAAAGCACAAATTACTAGTAAATTAAATTATGTATGTGTTTGTGGTCAACTAAATGCAAATGTATGATTACATATATCCTCCCTGCTACATACAATTGTAGGCTTGGAGTAGCACTGCATGCATGTTTCAATGTGTACATGGAATTGTACAAGAATAGAGTAGGTGCCGATGGCGACGCGCTCAGTTTGTCAAAAGAGATCGATGGCAATTGCCAAGAAACCGAACCCAACTGATGCACACATCTTTGTTAACTAACAGATCAACATCGTCTTGTACTAGTACCTGATAAATATTGATCCGAAATAATTAATCTAATTCTAAACCTGCTTAGCTAGAAGACCGGGCAAACTCGATCACCAGTCGAACACAAAAAAGGGACGAAAATGTTATGCCCGTTGACAAAATTAAAGTACGGGAGGGGAAATTAATAAAATATAAGAGAACTAATAAATTGCCGTGACGGAAAATTACCCCTTCAGCCGAGGGATACGATTAATTTGTATCTCTTTCTCAGAAATATATGCAACCAAAAAATCGAAAGCCAAGTGGCCTACTACACAAGCCTTCCGACAGTTTGTAATCCCTACCTGCTGTAATAAGGCTATCTCCAGCAGCTACCTTAAATTTTCATTCTCAAAAATACTATTACAGTATCCCCTATCACTGTTACAGCATCATTTATTTTTTCATCTCCAGCTACCATATTTTCTAACTTCACTCCTCTTTTTCTCTCTCCGGATCCGCTGTCAGCCTCTATGAACAGTACAATTACAGTATTGATACAGTAACAGATGGTGTTTCCTTTCTTCGGGTCCACCGTCAGTCTCTATAAACAGTGTTGCCACACTACTACTACAGTGTTACGGGTGCTACAGTAGTTCCGCAGATTCGCAGAGCCATTTTCTCTCTCTGCAGTACTTAGCAACACTGCAGCGCACTGTGCCCGCAAAACACTGTAGCAGCGGGATCTGCAAAAATGCTGCCTCTGCTGGAGATGGCTAAGTAGCTGTCACACTTCTGTAAAAATAAAAACAAACCAAGCTTAAAACAAATAGTAATCATATGCCTCTAATGACATCTTAATTCTGATCCGATGGCCACGATGGCATTAACCGCAGCCACGTAGACGAGATGATTAATTAAACCGAAAAGATTTTTTCTAATCAAATCAAACCGAGTGAACACTGAAGATTTCCTTCCTAGGCAAGCTATAGGTTTGGCTCTTCAAAAGGAAGATAGGTCCCATAGACCCATTCTACTATAAAACTTGGCTTCCTCCTTGATCTCTCCCTAGCTTTCTATTGATTCCTCCATCGATATCCCCCTTTCTTGTGCTCACAAGCTTTAATTTCCCTAGCTAGCTTAGCTTCTCTCTCTTCCTTCTTTCATCGACATCGATCATGGTGGAGCCTAGTGTAAAACCAGAGCAAGGCGACTTGTTCTTGCCTCCCGGGTTCAGGTTCCATCCCACAGATGAGGAGATCATCACAAGCTATCTCCTGAAGAAGTTTTTGAACCCTAGCTTTGCTCCACGGGCCGTCGGGGAGGTGGATCTCAACAAGTGCGAGCCATGGGATCTCCCAAGTAAGTCGCATGCATGCCTTGTGTTCTTCAGTTGCACCACATACATGTAGTTGCAGGAAGCAGCTAGAGCTAGCTTCCTTTTTATTTTGAACAGGTCGGATTAATTTGATCGAGGTAGCTAGCTAATTGATGTTTTATATGTATATTTCCCCTTGTGAAATTAATGAACAAAAGGCAAGGCGAAGATGGGGGAGAAGGAGTGGTACTTCTTCTGCCACAAGGACATGAAATACCCGACGGGCATGCGCGCCAACCGCGCCACCAAGGAGGGCTACTGGAAGGCCACCGGCAAGGACAAGGCGATCTTCAAGCCAGGCCATGGCCGCGAGCTGGTCGGGATGAAGAAGACGCTGGTGTTCTATACGGGCAGGGCTCCAAGGGGATCCAAGACCAACTGGGTCATGCACGAGTACCGTCTCGAGGGCAAGTCCAGGGACAACAACACAAACCTACGCTTCAATCCCAAGGTACGTACGGACACAACTTCAACCGTCGTCTAGCTGTGTTGGAAAAATAATTTGCAACACAAAGTGTGACTAATTGGTTTATTTTCTTATTTTCTGGGCGTGTTAGGATGAATGGGTTGTCTGCAAGGTGTTCCACAAGAAAGAGGAAGCCAACAAGGCCGCCGTGGAGTACTCTGCCGGAACGCCCAACGTCAGCTCGGTGTCGGTCGATGCCGGCGAGGGCGACGATGAGTTTCTTGACTTCATGGTCGATCCCATGCCCTTCAACTCGGTGGGTATCTTGTCCAACACGACGGCCATCAACGCCGCGGCGCCGTACAACGCGGAGGACTACTCAATTTCTGCCGCCGCGGGATCCACGAGTAGGAGTAATAACTTCGTCGACCTCCCTAGCTACAGCATCAGTAACACAACAAGCAACGACGACAAGCTGGCCGGTTCATCGGTTCCGACAAGTAGCAAAAGCAACAGCGCCTCCTGGGATATGCTTCGTGCATCCCACGCGATGGGAAGCTACGATTTGCATCAACAGTATGATCATCACCAGGCAATGATGGTGAAAGCCCTAGGAGGAGGGGCCATGGCTCCAAATTTTGCTGCTGTCTCCAAAGGTTTATCACCGATGACCTCGCCGGTGACCGGAGTTTTGGAGCAGAAGCCGCTCAGCGTGCCGCAGAACAAGCTCGATCGGGAGCTTTGGTCATACTTATCCTGCTAGTTATCTTGGTACTACTAGTGCTTCTGCCACTGCTGCTACAATTGGACCAGCTGCTAAGAATGGGTGATCGGCATCGGCTAGGGCACTGCTGGATTAATGAGAATAATGGTTGTTTTAGTGATTTTCTGGCAGTTTTGTTGGTTGCTTAATTCATTAATTGGTTCGCACACTGAGAGGCCATACGGTTTGTTTTAGGTCTTGTAAAAAGGACAATGTTCGTTTGTTTGTGAGATTTTGTTCGTTGCTGGTGCTGATATTGTTTTTTTTTAAACAATCCTGGTGCTGGTGTTGTTTCTTTTCTCTCTCTCTATATATATATATATGACTCTTTTACTTAGCCCACAACTTACCCTTGGTGAACTATTGAATTCTTTGAAACCCCCCTCCCCCCAATTTTTTACAAGAGAAGGAGAAGATGGAGGAGAAAAAAAGATCAGCCAAGCCCCTCCTCCTCCCCTCTATTTTTATTAGAGAAGGAGTAAGAAGATTAGTCCTTATGACTTCGCTACGTTCACCGTTGGATAGTGCATGTCGACTGCTAGGCAGTGACAGTGTACATTGAGCATGGATCCATCGTAAGACTACCTCTAATTGGAGGTTTCATATTTGTGTTTCCAAGAGTGTCATATAAGCAAGCAAAAGTGCATTTAGATGACGGTTGGAATAGTCTCATACAATACATTATTATTCATAGACAACACATGCAAAAGAGTGTCCAGATTGTTTCATCTATATAAAACCCTTTTCTTCTATCTCTTCATTACTTCTTTACCAAATCACCAAAAATGCTGAGAGCTTATCTATATTTGTCAGTCCTCATATTCTGGCCAGCTGTTTCTTCTGAATTTAATTATTAAACATTGCTCCTTTCCATTCATTTTCTCCGGTAGGGGTACTGTGCATAAATGTGTTTCCACATAAGAAAATCGTGTGCATGGTTCGCGAAAAAAGAAGAAAATCGTGTGAGAAACTGAAAACCCATGAGGAATCATGTGAAAGTTACACAATGTTCGTCATAGATTCATCTTGAAAATCAGTCCACAACTTATAACGTCTTAATAATTAAAGATAACTAATAAAAAGGTTGAGAGCTGTTACCTGCATGATCGATGGCCAGTAAAGCAGTAACTGGAATTAAAAGTTTTCAAACCCATGGCACCCAGCTTGCATATGCATGCATGGTTGCAAAATGCAAGCCGGGGAAAGATGATTAGCAAGATTATTCACCTTTTACCTGCCTTTGCGCATCTTTCGTGCATCCAAAGCCGGTGCAAGTTACGCTGAGCCTATCTCATCTGTTTTCACGTGCCGCATAATTAGGAACCACGCATAAGTACACATACCTGTTTACTAGCATCAGGGCATCACAACAATCCCCAATGGATGGGAGTTTCTTTACTCCCAAGTGATGGCCATTTTCGTACCGTCAATCTTCTGAAGAACTCTGTGCCTGTCCATTGATTACTCTATTGATCTTTCTTACAAGTCATGTTTTGCAGTGGCAACATTTGCGGCTTGGCTCCTCAGAACCTAACAGCACTTATGTGGCAACCTATGTATGGCCAACATGTCGTCCTCACTACCGACAACAAGAAAATCTAGTGCATATAAGTTGCCTTGAACAAATTTGCTTTCATCTGCTATGTCATTTTCAAACCAGTATCGAACTTTCGATCATAAGCATGGGATCGATCTATTGCCGTGTGATACCAGAGTATTTCTAGTCTGTTACTTATTGAACAGGTGGCACTGCATGCTAACCAGTGCCAACAAAAGAGCAAGAAAAAGTTGCACAACAGGAAAGAGCAAGGAGATCGAGACTTTTTCATGTTTCATCGCATGATCAGTGCACCATGTGGTACAGCTGATGTAAGGCTAAATCATTTGGCAGCGGCTTGCAGTTGCAGTATGCGTGTGATAATCTCGTCCTTAGTTCGGCATCTTTTGCAATGGAAAGATTTCATTCACTCAAATTTTCTAGCTCATGTGGTTCAGGTAGTTTTCCATATTTTAGTCAAACGTCACTGCAAACAGTTATATCTGATCCTCAATTCGCGAGAGGAGACGTACAATTTTAGAAAAAACAAAGCATAATTGTAAAATTATGTTGCATTTACTGTCATTAACGAGGTACAGGACCTGAGCAATTCACATACTTGAGTGCTAAGCCAAGACAGACCAGCATAAAGGACAAATTGGCCTAGCAGAAAGACTGGAGTCGAGTCGATTGCCTATTTTTATAAGCAGACTCTTCCGCTCCTATCTCAGTCAAATGACTACTTGTGCAATAAGGTTGCCCTGACAGTAACCTCACCACTGAAAGCTGGAAAATGATGAATGCTTTAAAAGTGGCTTTTGTCCCAATCAGCCAAGTTACTGATTAAAACAATCTTATTTGTTGATTCATAAACAAGTAACGAAATTCAGATGGCAACTACACACTCCCTAAGCATTACTGTGCAACATAATAAGCAACTTGCAAAAAATCTTCACCAGGCATAAAGACCTACGAGAGGAGAGGAAATTTCCAAAGGGCAGGTGGATATAATGCTTATTTCATTTGCGTTAAGATTTGTGCTGAAATGATAACAGAGAGATAAATGACCGAGATAGATCATGCATTCGCAACACATTACAGAGTTGCATTTCCCAATAAGAGAGGTTATCATCCTTTGTATTTCAAGAGAATCAATGCATTGCAATACCAAACATACAGTGCTACCACAATTTACAGTTTTAGTTGAGGCACACATAGTAATAGATGCGATTCATGTTGAATTGCGCCAACATCTGATTAAGTAAAATAACAAATTTTTATTTCATGAACACATCTTATTTGCCAGATGAGTTCCAGTTTATTCACAGAAAACACTGGAAGCAATGCTAAATCTGGTACAACACAATCATTGCTCAAGTAGCTGTTTTCATAAGCTCAGCTAGATCTCCGTAGGTATGAGATGTAATATTACACCAAAAAATGATCGCATTGTAGTTGGCTCAATATAATACACAAGGCACTTAGAATAGGAAACTAACTACATCCATAGCGCAGACCAACAACATCGGTCGTTCGTACTCCTTGTTCCTTCTAAAGCTCCCATACCTGATCTTTACAGTGGGATCAGGATTCCTGGGGAGCCTCGAACCTTGAGGGAGTATCAATTCCCATCATGCACATGAGTCCTGATATCAAGATGATAAGAAGCACTATTCCCTGCATATAGTAGACAAGTGTGAGGGAAAAAATGCAAGCATATCAGGTATAGTGATCTACAAACAAGCATTCTACAGTAGTGTCCACATTTCAAAACGTAGCTAACCAATAAAGAAACAGAGTACAAGTAGCAACTTACGACAAAAGTTCCTTCCAGAAGAGTTGATATGACTAGGCACTCTCCATCACATTTGCTCAGGCCAGCTTTAGTAGTATTGATCTTCTCTGCAAGATACCTGCCTAATGGCAGGTTGGAAGGGTTCTCCAATAAACCAGTTGGTTGAGAAGCATAAAGAATCGTATATTTAGCCCCAAACTTCTTCAGCATAGCAACCAGCTCCGAAAGCAACTCTCCTGCAGTGACAGAGTACCAGTTCAGCTTTCAGCTGTACAGTTGAAAGTGAAAGACAATGCTAGTGTGCTTAACCTAACCTTCTGATTTCGCAGGGTCTAAATCCTCAAAACCACCACTGCAGAAGACAATTAGATCAGTCTGTGGGCTGTTTCCCATCCGTGACATCACCAAGTCCTGCAACGTATATACTGTCAACATATGGAACAGATATAAAAAAGTAGCACTAAAAAATATACTTACATGAATAGAATCCATGCTGCGATGTTTCTTCAGATCTTGACCACTCACAGTACACGTGTCTGTGTAGGTGATATGCTTTCCTTCAAAACCACTGTTACAATTCTCAGCAAATCCAGATAGCAATGAGTTCTCCAATTTCTCATCATCTGACGTGGCAACATAAGGGAATGCCATGGAAAACTCTGAACTTGTGAAGGAGAGCTGGTAGAAGCATAGCAATTATAAGCAATTGAAAATCCATTGCTTGTATAACTGAAAGAGAAAAATCAGTGCTTGTGACTACCTTCAATGTGTCTGCTAAAGCTGGATCGACCTGCTTATCTTTAGATATGTCTGACGATTGTAGCTAAGGAAAAAGTACCAAGTCATCGGTCAGTGACAACTGAACTGAGAATGCCGATAGCATCTTCAACATAAAAAATTGTCTTAGTAGTAACTTCACAACATAGATTAGAAGGTGGAAAATTTGCTAGTTTCATGACTTCTTGGATTGATCAGTACTATACTACTATTTATCAGAAATATCAAGAAAAGGGAATTTTAACTTATGTACAAGGACTGCTTTAACAAAAAATGTGTTTAATTAAACAATAATTTCCAAACAGATAATTTCATACCAGTGAAAAGTAGATGAGTCACAAAAAATTACCTTTGAGCCAAGAAAAACAACAGCAACATCAACATTTTTATGAGCATCCTCCCTTGAACACTAACAACGAAATCGCAACAATAAGAATTGATTAAACTCGTGTCAATGCAACAACTGGTATTTAAATGAAGTTGCATGAGAACGTAAGTTTCGCCAATAGGGATATGGGAGGTGAACTCACCACCAAGTTTGACCAGCCACCTTCCTGAAGAACAGATTTAGCTAAACTCTTTGGAGAGATTGTCTGATAGTGGACTACTTCCTTGGCCTCATTGGAACGGAATCTGGAGGATAAAGGTATATGAAATGTAGTCCAAATTCTAAAACAGTGAACTCAGATATTCTTGCTTAATAATGATTGGATGGTCTGATAATACTCAAGATGAGCCGGTAAATTTGGCTCCAGTCAGGAACTAAGTGAACTGATAAGACACAGAAAATGAACAGGGTAAAAATTCCGATCTAGTCAACAAGTAACATAAATCATATCATTGTGTAAGACTGATTAGGAACATCAGAGTATTGGACAAGTATTGCATGCATAATCTGCATCAGAAACAAGGTCCAACATGTAACCTAGGCAGCGAGTGCTGAGCAGTGCTTAAAAGTTAAGATGCATTACTGCACTGATGTTAAATTTTCTGATAAAAATATCCGTAATGCTTAGTACCAGTCAGTGTTTTGTTCAATTAAACTCATTGCTTCAGAGTTCCATAGCAATTAGAGGCCACAGGTGAGGTGGTCCACAAAAAGTAAGAGCCAAAAGCAACTCCAGGTTCACGGTTCAGGTATTAAATAAGGACATAAACTATTTTCAGGCACAATGACGTCCCACGATGTCCACCGTGAGACATCAAAATGCTCATTTTGGCTGTCTGGCTGATGCTGACCTTTTATACTCTTAGTGGACAATACAAAATGAGGGAGAAGACATGCATACAGGTTGAACAATAGTTCTGCAATACTTAAGCAAATTGATGACAGCAAAAGAATCTCCGCTCTGTTGCTCCAGCTTAACTAGTAAGTTGATAATGATATATCATTCTATGTGAATAAAAAGTGCGGGGAACTAAATTGTATGGGTTTCATCCAGCGTTGTCATCAAACCTCCAGTCCTAACCAAAGTAGGCTGAAGTTATTTCCAACCAACCTACTCATATCTGAATTTTAATTTGAAAAAAATTATACATTTTGCTATCGATGACGAAATGACGTATTGGTATGTAACTCCTCGATCATGATTAATAGAAGCCCACAAAAGAGGGAAACCCCAACCAGGTCAGGTCATGTGGTTTTGAGATCGCTAAATAAGGTGGCTATAATTAACCAGGATCTGTATAGTAATATGGACCTAGTAGACTAGGGTTTGTTGCAGCTATCAAGGATATGTGCTTGGTCCAGCAGCGAAAAGGATCAATGAAAGATATATAAACTTTGAGTTTTTCACAAGGGCAATCGAATTTAGGTTCACCCAAGGCCTAAAGTCTTAACTCTGATTTTTCAACATATGCTGGATGAACAATGTGACTGATATAATATATTGTGACAAAGTGCAAATCGATTTCGTCAGTAAACCATTATTTCCTCACATAAAGATGTGGTCTGCCTCTTCTATAACATACAGGCAAAGTGAGGCCTTCAATACATGAGCTTCATAATCTTATGAGACGTGTCAATACTTTTTAATTTTGTATACAGCTCTACAATGGTTTGTACTTTCTAGATGAAGAAGAATTTCCAAACTGCGTCAACGTTAACAGAACGCATCATATCTAACACAAGAGATCTAGAGCTAGAAACGAAAAGGAGAAGAGCAGCTAGCTACCCGTAGTTCTTGGGCGCCCAGAGGAACGCTGGCGCCATCACCGGCGCCGCCGACGCCATCTGTGCTGCTACCAGCATCACCGCCAGCAGCACCCATGCCGCCGCCATCTGATGGAATCGAATCCGGTCGATCGCCGAAAACACACCAAAAAATTGAGGAAAATCGACGACAAAACCGATCTGGGCTATAGAGCACGGAGATCTCGAAAAAATCTTACCTTTGGGCGGAGCAGTGATATCGGATTGGGGATTTGTGCTGCCTCGCTCGCTTCTCTATCTCGGCTTCTGAATTGGTGACGCGGATTCTGGATGCGAAGGGGGCCAACAAGGAGAGTCGCTAGTTGCTACGGAGTACCACGCTAACTCTAGAGATGCTGACGTGTGGGCCCATACGTCAGTTGCTATCTTTCTTACAAAAATTGAACGGAGAGAGCTACCGTTATATTAATTAGAAGAAAACCCGACAGACTGAATACACAAAATTAAAAAAGAAGTGACCCAACAGGTTCATGAGTCATATGGGTTTCTAACGGCGAAAGTCTATTCTTGTAAAATCATGTGCCCAAGATGGTGCGCTCCAGCAATCCGACTTGGCTGATGTTTCCTTTGTTCAAAGATCCTCCTGTTTCTCTCTTTCCAGAGCTTATAGGAAAAAGATGATAAGCAATTTGAGACCCTTTCAGGGTCTGTTTCTTTCTTGTATGTCGGAGTTTGTGTTGTGGTCGTGTGAATACCGCATACAACTCTCACGATCACGAGGTTGTAAAATACATGTGTTCAGTAAAATACATGCAGATCTTCAATCTTGGAACAGTAGCATGTAAACAATGACGTTCCGGGTGATCTTCAGTCTCAGCAATTGGAGTTAGGGTTAGTGTCTGACTGGCTGCCATGCTACGGTCATCTTCAATCCAATTAGAGTTAGGTGGCCGTGTTTTAGTTATGCCGGGTCCCTAATTGCAATGCGATGTTTTAGGAGGAAAATTTTGGAATGGATGTTTTCGGAAAAGAATTTTCAGTTTAGTAAAGTATTATTTCCTCCAAAATCTACCATAAGCATACGAATCCTCGGTGACAGTAGAATTTCTCCCTCGGTAACAGTAGAATTTCTCCCTTGGCGAGTAGCAGATGACAGACCGGGGGATTGGTTGGCTATGAGAAATCCTCGGAGCAGGATTGGATTATACACAGGACAAAATAAGGAGGCAACAGCAGCCTCAACTCTTCTCCAATGATCCACAAAGAAATCAAAAGCAACAGACAAGGAGCAATTTGCAAACAAAACCCTTCCCCTCCATGCCCAGCAGCGCCATCTGATGGAAGCAGCAGTGGCCACCATCTCCTCCCCGGTCCTCCTCTTCTCCGGTCCCGGGAGATCACTAGCGACCTTGCCTTCCCCCTCGTCGCTTCGGCCTCCTTGCAACATCTGCTCCACCTCCACTGCAACGCATCGACATCTAGTTTGCCTCGCTGCACCAAGGCTGAACAGCAAGAGGAGCAGCAGAAGCAGCTCCCGGAGGTGTTCTTCCAGTGTCACTGATGGCCCATCAACTGCTGTTTCTTCAGAAAGATGGCTTCTTGAGCCTGCAGGTTTGCTACAAACCTGGCTATATGATTGTCCAATTCTTCTGAAATTATCTTGCGTCATATTCAATTGGTGCCATCTGCAAGTTAGCACTACTACATCTCCAAATATTTTTCAGGTATACTGTGCCTGCTTTGTCAGATTATTATTCGAGAAAACAACATTGTTACTTGTTATTAGTATTGTAGTAGAAGTAGAGAGATGGAGAGATTAAGAGAGAATGATTGCTGGTATTCGTTGATGAATGGTGTTTGCATTATATATTATATGAACAGTCATGTTTGTGATTTTTAGGTTTAGTAACTGTTAATTAGTTACTTTCTAATGGATCACATAACTAACAATAAAAGGGTGTCTATTCATAACACTCTCTCTTAATCAATTATTCATAATATAAATTTCTTGTTGAAACTCCTCTAAAAACTTATGAAAAAATATGAGAAGAAAATAATATGTTGCTATGTCATTAAAACTCCTTTAAAACTCAATAAAAAAATATAAGGAGAAAATGATATGATATATATTAATTATTTCCTCATTGTAAACTCATATGAAAAATCTAGATAGAAAAACTCATTGGTGAGCTTAGAGAATAATAATTATGATGTATTGATCATATTAAAACCTCAAAAAACCACTTAAAAATAGGAGGAATAAGATAGATATTGTCTTATTACAAACCTTAGATAAGAAACCGTATAGGAAAAACTCATAAAGGAAAAGAGTACAATATATTAATAACGGGTTATTATTCAGGGATTAACTCCCCTTAACCTTGCAAATTTTGTAGTCGTTGTATAACAATTCTATGAATATATTTTGGAATACGGAAGTTAGTAACGACTTAGTAAATAAATCAGCGAAATTATCACATAATTTAGTTTGCAAGATTTATATGTTCTCATTAGTTTGCGGTTCACGAGGATAGAATAATTTAGAGGCATTATGTTTGGTTATATTTTTCTTTATGTAACATGTTTGCATTTGAGCAATGTATGAAGAATTATCTTCATAGATAATGGTTGATGATTCAATGAAACCAATATCACATGATTGTATGCGGTTTATCATTTTATGAAGTCATACATATTCACGTGTTGCTTTATATAATGCAATTATTTCAGAATAATTTGTGGATATAGCCACTAGAATCATTTGATAACTCTTATGAGAATGTTGTATCACCATAAAATCAGTCTGTGATATTGTATTATGGGGATCAATTATATAGCTAGTATCTGAATATCCCACTATGGTCATATCTTGATTTTTCTGATAGAATAAATTTAGATCTTTGGTGCCATAAAGATATATGTGGTAATCCTCTTTGACTCCCACCTAATTATGTTATTTGAGCTACGCTATTTTGAGCTAGTAAGTTATATACAAATACAATATTAATCTTGTTGCGATTTGCAAGATACATGAGCTAATTATGTCTTTGTTGTTCTTGAAAATACCCTTTCCCTTATTGTATCTATGAAATTTTTGCTTCTTGTTGCCTTTGAATTTCTTTGGGTGGCGTTTATTGCTGTTGAACTTTGTGGTATTCTGAATATTAGAATTTATTTCAAGTAAAGGAGCAGTGTCTGTAGGGTGCTGGTGATGATTCTTCAATAGAAGTTTATTATACTTTTTATTTTGAAGTAAAGTGTGAATTAATTTAGAATGGTGCTGGTAATTCCTAACATGATATTGTTGTTGTGATACCCTATGTGAAGGAAATATGGTAGACAAAGTTTTTTTAATTTTCTCCTCGTCTGTGAGAGCTTTGTCACAAAATAGCAACTTAGAGCAGATCTTATGAACAACATGGTTGTATTCTTCAATGGACTTAAAGTCTCGAAGGCAAATATTAGACCACTCGCTTCAGGCAGAAGGACCGTCTTTTCCTGTTCATAATACTCTTTGAGCGAGTCTCATAGATCAGATGGATTCTCATCCATCATTTATACATATTTTAAATCTAGATGAAGATATGACCTTATGAAGTATAGAGCCTCATACTTGATTTTATCTAGAAGTGGCGGATCTCCTTTTTGAGGAGGATTATTCGTCATTATAAGTCCACGTAGCGATAGAATTATCTTCATGTCTATTGCACAAGTTAGATAGTTTCGACCATCTAAATCAAGTCTGTCGAACTCGACGTTGGACATTTTATCCTACAAAAATGACTAATAATTGAATGAATTTATACTTTGAGTAAATTAAAGAATCATAGTAATATTGTAAATAAAGCAAAATTATGTAGTCAAGTTGAGACTTGAATTATATAGTGTAGATCTTAGATTATATAGTTAACACGTTGAAGATAATCACTAAAAATGATATAGATCTTGTAGTAGTAGGAAGTATAATCTGACATTTATCAGTAGATATCTATGTTCCTATTATCTTGTGTTATGTTAAAGAGAATATTTGAAAGAACATGTTGAAGGTAATTATTAAGTCAATATGAAAAAATGTAGACCTCACAGTATCACAGTAGTATTGAATAATCTAGAAATATGTGATAGATGACATAGTTATATAACCTTGTGTTTCGCAAATATTAAATTAATATAATCAATTAAAAAATTACATTAAGTTCTGCTTTGAGTTAAGCTCTTTGTGTGAGCACATTAGGCTTAATTAAATTGAGCCTGAGGCGACATGCTGGTGGAGAGGGCTCAGTGCGGGTGCTTGAGGCGGCGGTGTTGGTGAAGAAGGGCGGACTTCTACATCCAGTCGCTAGGGTGCCATTGTTGGTGGCGAAGACGATGGTGGGCGATGCAGCATCAGTGGAGGCTGAGGTGGAGGTCGTATCGGAGGATGCCTCCTCTACCTCGAGGCTAGAGTCGATGAAGACCAACGCAAAGGAAGATCTAGCCGCTATGGTGCCCTCAGCCCGGCTGGATTCCATTATGGCCGCTATAAAGGAGACCAACGAGGATGGTCCTATAATGGGGCGAGGGCGGCTTGGATGTCAAACCTGGCAGCGGACATGGATTCCTGTTCATCTCCTACCAGCTAGTTGAGGTCGAAGCCAAGGGAAGACAATGGAGGGGCGTAGTTTGCCATGGCGCTGGGGAGAAAACGGCCACGACACATCCTGAAGATCCAATTTCAATGAGTTTGGTTCTCGAAGGAGACCATGTTGATAGAGCTTGGAGCAGCCGTCGTTGCTTCTTTGGTGACAGAAGGGCGTCCCCATCCTTGTCGCCTGGAGGAACAGCCAGGGTGTTTCCCAAGGAGGCCGTCAGGGAGCCAATACTCGGAGGAGCGGGCATTACGACGGGCGTGACCGGTGCATGAGTGGTAGAACTAAAGTGCATGATAATGTACTGCAGTAGAAGTAAAGAAATAGAGAGATGTTTGCATTATATAGTACATGTCAGTTCTTGCAAAATTCAGCTACTACTGCGCCTGTACTCTGCCCATTTATCCTGGAATTGTTTAGCAACCGTGAATGCAGCGGAATGCATTGGCAAATTCAGGAACCAGGACCGAATGAACTTGTTCGACGATTAATTGGATGTTGCATTTCCTGCGCGCATAATCTGATGCAGTTTCTCGCGCGCACGCCCGGCTGGGGAGGAAGGTCAGGAGCCTGGTGGTGACGGACCTGGACAGCACTGACGGCACCTATATCAACGAGCGGTTGTGAACTGTGACTGATGGCGTAATGAGACTGCGTGGTCGATTTGCAATCTTGCATTGCGAGTGACATCCACTTGGCAATGTTCCGTGTCAGGAAGAAGATAGTTGAGGTGTCCGGCGAGATCGAGGGAGCCGAACAAGAAACCAAGAGCCAACTGGTATCAACTGCAGTTGAAGATGCAACAAATTAGCAAGCCCTGATGGGTTCGCGTAGTCCGCTATAGTACAACGTTCAGGTGCTATGCGTCGGCTCTCAAGATCCAGGAGCTCCACAAAAGAACGTCAGTCATCTGTATTCTGTAACCAGAAGAAAAGCCACAAAGCAACAACTACGGATGCAATAAAAGTGAACACGGCAGTTTCGGTTTCACCCTGGAAATGCAGCACCAACTTCAGTAAGCACAGACAGGGGCGGAGGGACCAATATGGCAAGAACCAAAAACATACCAATCGATCACCAGCGACACACCACACACCATCACTAGGTAGTCAGACTATCAATTCAACAAAACACGAGCAAACAAAAGTTAACCAAGTGAGCTATTACAGAACCAATAAAGAGAAAACAGTCAGAGCAACACCACATACAAGGATCATCGGGCAATTATAACTCTCCGACATAAGTAAACCATTAGCCTGAGAAGAATTCTGCCACGAATACTCTTAACTTTATTGAGGATTCTCTTGCAACTGATGCAAAACCCTATTATCTTCTCCAATGCAAAAATCACTTGTCTACATATATTGCACAACAACATCGCCTGGCTACTATTTTGCCCATCTCTAAAACAACATGTCAATTGTGTCAAGTCAGAAATAATGCCCCTCAGACAGGATAATCCAAATCCTGACTACAATAACAGAGGTGTGCAATACTCGTAATAGAACAATTCAGGCAAAAAAGCAATGAGAAAATGACAAGCAATTCCAGTCAAAAGAATCCACATTCATAACAAAGATATCATATCAGAGGTAAAGGAAACAAAAGAAAATACCCACCAAAATGTCTAAAACATCCACCACATTCATAACAAAAGGCGCTAAGGTTGAAAATGACTAAACTCAATACAAAACAGCATAGACATAATCACCGAACTTGATGGGCAGATCAATAAATTGGTAGGAAACATGGATTTGCCGCTCGTTACATGACAGTGGGACATCAAGTGACAACTGACAAATCCTGAAACTCCAGTGAATGAGGAGGCAGGTCCTCAGAATTCACATCAATAAAAAACTAGCAACCACTTCTATTTAAAATCCGTTTTCCTTTAGATAAAGACTCCTGCATATATGAGACTGCACGGTCAATACCAGATGGACTTCACTCGCATCTGTAGTAATGTGACACATTTCCTATGAATTCCCTAGTTGATCTGAGCATCAGCTAAGTTAAGAATCACCCAATCTACCAACGTAGTAATACCCCAACGTGGCACCTATCTATTACGAATAATGCCTCATTCTCTACAGCTGTGCATCCATTCAACTGAGAATAACAAGAAAGAAATTAGCACAACTAAACACCACAAGTAAACAGATACTCGAGTAAAATTGAAAGGCTACTCTTACAACGAGTAAATATACGGCAATGATACCGTATTTCCTCGACATAGGTAACAAGCAAAACCATACTTCAGAGACTAGCCAATGGTGTTCAAATTCTCCTCACACTCATGTCACAATGTCAAAAGGTTCGACACTAGGATTAAAAAATCTAAACTTGAAGGTAATGCGGCTGCTAGATATAGAACCAGATGAGTAGTAGCTTTTTTTATAGGAAACGAAGGCAAGAACACCCACAACGATCCGACAAGAGCCGCTCAACGGTACGACTTCTGGAACCTCGCGCGGGCGCCGCGACCTCCGAACTTCTTGGGCTCGCAGCGCCTGGGGTCGGCGACGAGGAGGGTGCGGTCGTAGCGGGCGAAGATGTCCTTGACCTCCTTCTTGGCGGCCTCGTCGACGTACTTCTGGTAGTAGGCGACGAGCGCCTTGGCGATGGCCTGGCGGATGGCGTAGATCTGCGACGTCTTCCCTCCGCCTCGGACGCGGATGCACATGTCGATGTCCTTGAAGCGGGTGCGGCCGGCGAGCATGATGGGCTCGAAGGCCTTGAGGCGGAGCATCTCCGGACGGATCAGCTCGATGGGGACGCCGCTCACCTTGATCAGACCACGCCCCGGCTTGGTGTAGGCCACGGCCACCGCCGTCTTCTTGCGGCCGAAGCACTGGACCGTGCCGGCCGGCGGGCGTGTGAGCGCGGCAGCCATGGTTGCGGTGGCGGTTGCTGGGATCGCGGCGGCGCTAGGGCTTTGGCTACTTGAGGAGGTGGGAGAGGGAAGCGAAAGGAGAGAGCGGTTTTATAATTAGGAAGCGTTAGGGTTTTTGTGTGATCTCGGCGGCTATTAGAATGACATGTGGGACCGTATGGGTGATTGGGCCCATAAGACAGTCAGAGGAGGTTATGGACGGGCTTGATGGGCCGGTAAGATTTGATTGGGCTGGCCACAGCTTCATATCAAACTGGGCCGTTAGAAGCAATAGTAGTAAGGCCCAAGTCTTATGATAAAAGGCCATGGCCGAAGGAGGAGAACGAAGCTAGGGTTTCAGCCCTTAAAACACTACGCGTGTATTTGGTTCCCCGTATTTTCTCATCTTGCCCTAGTGTATGAGTAGAATCTCGAAAATAAGTCTATTTGATTGCTTGTATCTGTTGTTGCATACTGGCCTAGCGGGTGCAAATATACGGCATCATTTTGAGTTAGGAGTGAAATTTGATTTAAACTTAACTTCGCAGCCTACTCGCAGATGTAGACTCTGTATCCGTTCATATAGAGGAATCCAGGACCAGAGGAGAAGTAATCGACTAAATATCATGCCATCATGATTCCATTTCACATCACGGCGTTCCTCGCCGGCGGCCACGGGATTCTATCCGATGAGAGCTGTAGATCATCTTCACGTCTCGATTCTCACCGCCGTCGGCCACAAGGTAGTACATGTCTGTGGCACTGGCATCCACAGTTGCCACCTGCGGCAAGCAATAACGATTGCACGCGATCGAAGTGTGCGCGATGATGGCCGCGCGGGTTCACCCAAACAACAAATAATTCACAAGATTTCTTCTTTCGTGTGTTTTTCTTTCAATTCTTTTCTCTGACCTTCAAAACCTATCATTTTTCATTTTTCATTTTATTTGTTTGCCTCTTGTTTTCTTCTTAATAGTTTAGTAGAGTGATTTTACTATGTTTCACGCTTACTGCTTTTGAACCTTCATTGATGAAATGATTAGCTTCCAGAATGAAGCATGGTTGACAGATTAGCCACCAGGCAAAATGCTCGGAAGGGTCCAAGGGATAGCTCTAGTGGTACATGACTATGCAACCGGAACGACTATAGGCCGCACATGCGAGCAGAACACATAGTTCACACATCCTCTTCCCCACCACCTCCGGCTACCATCGTGCTACGATTAGGGTCCGTGGTCGCTTCCGAATTAATGCTAGGGTTCAGGGTTCTAGATTGAAGCTTGGGGCTTCATGATTGGATTGCCGCCAACCTAGAGGGAATGCCTTGGGAGACTGCTGGCCTGACGGTTGTGGTGGGAGGTTGGCTGAGCGAGGAGTCGACAGGGCATCGCATCTGTGCTGACTGCCGAGGTATATGCATACAGTGTAAGTTTTGGCTTTGAGTTGCTGTGTCCTTCTGCTTGGCATGACGGTAAATGGGTCATCCTTAAAAAAAATGGCGGTAAATGGCTCCCACTCGCGGGCTCGCGGCGCCAGACCGGGCTGTTTTGTGTGGGTTTGGAGGACTCTTGTGATACATGTCCGGACTCTGGTCGAGCGCAGGCACTGATGCATCGCCACGAGTACACAATTCATGGCTCAATCGATCGAGATGCATGAGTGATCGAGTTGTTGTGTCGCGCGTGAGATGGGCTTCGCCCACTTTGCGTCCTCTGCATCGCCGGCCGCCATACGCGTGCAGTGTGTCCTCATCAAGCTCCCGCCGGTGAGGACGCGCACCTGGAGCACGTCGCTATGTCGGGGTTGTTCCTCCCGGACAGTGCCGCGGCCACCTACATCTGGGAACTGCTTTGCGCCCAGGAACCCGCACAGCTCCGTTACTCCAGCGAAAACCGCGCCAAACTGCAACCAGCCAAACACAGACGAACAAACTGTGGTACCAAACACAGCTACGGTTCTGCAATCAAGCCAGCAAGGGCGCTCAGGACTCGGTGCAGTGGAGGATGTCCACGGCCGCCATCACGGGCAACATCAGAGCCCCATATCCATGTCGAGCACCACCCCGCGCAGTGGCCTCCGCTGGAAGGCGTCCCAGAAGACGTAGCCCTTGCAGAGGCCCATCCCGTTGAACCGCCCCTGCCCGCAGCATGCCTCCGTGGACGTCGCGAACCCGTACGCCTCGGGATCGTCGATGAAGTCGTTGTGGATCCGTTTCGTGTTCACGCCGCCGAACTGGGCGTTCAGCTCGGCCAGCATCGCCATCAGCTCCCGTCCAGGCTGTGCAGCGCCAGCTCCGCCGGCACGCAACCGATCGGACCCACGACCTGCACCAGCACGCGACGCGCGCCCAGCTCGTACAGCCTCTGCACTATTGGCATGCACGCATACGCGAGATCATCCAGTGGCTCGGCAGCATGCCTGCTCGGTATTTGGTTTACCGACCTCCCTGTGCAGGAATTTCTCCTTTCGATTTCTCCCTCTGTAGATCGAACTAGATTCTAAATTTTTGTAGGATTTCCTCACATACTAATACCCATTCCTCCATTAATTTTCTCATATACCTTATAATTTTTTTCATATAACTTTCAACATACATCACAACGTAAATAAATGATACCGATAAACCATATAACTGCATATCTAGTGGAATTTTGCTTTCTATTATTCCCTATCGTCGTTGTTTGGTTCCCAGACCATCACATGTAGGGGCACCCCCACCCGCTTCCCCGCGCGAATGGCAATGGGACAAGTATGCGTGCCACCAAGATCCCGAGACTACTCCACACGTAACTACACCCGTG
The DNA here is from genome assembly GCF_958298935.1 of Phragmites australis. Taxonomy (NCBI): domain Eukaryota; kingdom Viridiplantae; phylum Streptophyta; class Magnoliopsida; order Poales; family Poaceae; genus Phragmites; species Phragmites australis. Next base: position 25,423,853 of record NC_084939.1, read on the forward strand.
TTTGCAGGCTCAACACCCCATCATATAGTATTAAAATAAGTAATTTGCTTCCACTTACTTTTATGTAGATACAACAGTCTATGGAATTCTCTACAAAATCATATGTGGGTCCAGTTTAAATAAGTTATGGCTTTAAAATTTCTAACTAGCTATTGAATTTTAGTTGTGGCTTTTAGAATAAACTTTTAGCTTCTCAGCACACTAAAAAAAACTCATCTCAGTTTCTAGTTCATTTCACCCATAATCGCTTCCTGAACCAACTAAAAACCACTGGAAGTCAGGACCAAAAGTCAGCTGCTTAGATAGCTTCTGAGTTTTATTAGAAAAAATCAGAAAAAAGCCTATCCAAATGAAATACTAATTATATCATTGAACTTGATATATCACTATCTCCTACATGTTCTATTCGCATGTGCAGCCTATAGCCTTTCCAATTGCATAGTCATGTATCAGTAAAGCTATTCCTTGGACCCTTCCGAGCGTTCCACCTTGCGGTTTAATGCAATAGGCCTAACCTCTCATTGGGGTCACATGATGCGTACACCTCACCAAACCAACCAAAAGAAGAAAAAAAGTTCACACATCCTTTTTCCAACCACCTCCGGCTATCGTCGAACTATGGTTAGGGTTTACGGTTGTCTCCAAATTAATGCTACAGTTTAGGTTTTTATATTGAAGCATGGGGCTTCGTGATTGGATTGCTGCCGAACCTAAAGGGAATGCCTTGGGAGAGTGTCGGCCTAGTGGCGGCAGGAGGTTGACTGAGCGACGAGGCTGCGGGGCGTTGTCAGTCGTAGGTGGCGGAGGACGGTCGGTGGACGGTAGCGGCGTCGGGGAGGCAAGAAAATGTCCTGACAAAGCGCGTGGCAGGTGGGCGCGAACCTAACGGTGGGGGCACACTGGATATGGAGGAGGAAGGCGGTGCGGGGGAGAAAGCATCTGGAGAAGAGGGAGGGGTGCCACTGGGGGCTATTGGCAGCCCATGCACTGTATAGAGCCCCTAGAGTAGTGTAGTTGTAGAATTATGATAAACCCTCTTCGATAAAGTGGCTAAAAAGATTCTTTAACCCCGGCGCTTAATGCAACGAAGGTACTGGTCCCATTCCACACTGCACAAACTGAATATGCAGGGGGGAGAACCACTGAAATAAAAATGTCACCTCGTCTTAAGAATCAAAGCGAACTGGCTTATACAGTCATCATAAATCGAAAGATTTACATGAACAAGATGAAGCCATCAAATTACAGATGTAGGTGTACTGTAACATGTAGCGGTGATCTTCCAAAGGTTGCTGAGTCCATTCCTGAAAACCAAATGAGTTCAGCGACAGCAGACTAGTTTGCCTTGCCATACGCCATTGCTGGAGCAGCTCAGCTCTCTGAACAATGCGACAGCATAACATCGTGCAGACAATAAGTTTACCAGCAGTAGGACGTATGAGCGGCTGCTTATCCCTAACCATACTATGCACTGAATCATGGGACGCGAACAGCTAGCTGAAGCTCTCGCTTCAGCAAGGACCATTCAAAATCAAAGCTTGCGCGATCGAGATCAAATGCAGATGCAGAGTGCTCGGGGGAGTGCAGCCGGAGGTGCTCGCGGAGGCATCACAAGAAGCCGTGCCTCTTCTTCTGCAACAAGTGCTGCGCCAAGTGCCTCCCGGCTACTACGGCAACAAGGAGGCCTGCCCCTGCTACAACAACTGGAAGAGTGGAAGACCAAGAAAGGTGGGCCTCTCTACCAGTGGATGCTTTTCATGGACAAAGAAAGTTCTCTATCAATCAGTTTTCAGTGCGTGAACAAGCACTAGCTGTGTACATGCATGTGCCTGGCTTTGCTCATCTTGCTGCAACCAATGTGACGAACTGAATGAGACGTTGTTCTGCAAATGTGTAGCTTAATCTACCGAGACACGGGTTGCTCTCTTGTCATTGAAGAGTAAGACCAATCACTTGGGTTTGTCCCAAGACCTGCACACGGTCAAATCAACGATTGATCACTACGATCGATTGGCCGATCAGGATTTGAGTAACAGTTGACTTGCGACATCATGCACAGATGCAAGATGCTGCTCCACTACTTCATATTGCTATAGCTAGGCCAGGCACTACGAGCAGAGATCTCCCTTCCTTGACTCCTTCCGTTTCTAGTCTAGGTGTGTGCCTGAAGTGGGCTGCCCTATCAATTCATCTGTATCTTTCCTTCAGTCCATCTGTTTCTTGGTGTCGCTGCTACCAACGGCTGATTGGACGTGGACCAGAATATATGCAACGATACTTCCACAAATGGCAGACACGGTGACGCCCTGCCTTCCTACTGCCCCCGTTCTCCGGTCGGTCAATAATTATATGGATCAATCGATTTGATGCGCAGAATCTCAACTCATCACAAATATAACCACAACAAGATTTTGTATTCTGACGATTTTGTTTTCTTCACGGAATCGTGTCCTTTGGGATACTAAGTTAAAATATATCTTGATTTATATGCGATTGGTGATCGATAAGTTATCGATTTGGTTTGTTATGTTTTGGATTGTTTGAACTAGATTCACATGAAATTCAGTTCAATTCAAAACCGGAACATATGAGCCATTCAGAATCCAGAACTTCTGAGTTGGAATTTAAGACACGTGTTTGTTTGTCTCATGGTGTGTAAGTGTTGGTGCAACTTGACGGTCGACGGCAGGATGATCAGGATCAAGCAGGGTGCTTGGTGCCGGACGACCAAGAAGGCCAAACGGAGTCAAAGGTGATCCTATGTGTATACATGGAGGCCAAACGAAGCATGAAAGTTGGATGGAGACGACGTGTTAACAAAATTAAACAAAAGAGATGCCGATGCAAGTGACAAACGGCCTAAAGGATCGGAAACGAGAGAGACTTGCCACTGGATAAGATCTCAAGAGGAGTACACGTGTCGATATTGGGATGCTTGCTTGAGGCCAAGCAAGTGATAGTGAGTCACACTTTGAGAAGTGTGTAAGGGGTTTCGTAGTTTGGCCTTAAAACCACGGGAAGGGTGGAAGTGCATATGGTATCATTGCGAAGATTGTGTTGATGCAAAGCTAAGTCATGAAGGCGCCATAGTCTTCGATGAATAGAGGAGAAAATGAACTAAAATATCCTCAGTGATAGGTAGGAGTATACTAAAAGGTAGGAATATTTTTGGAACAAGCTAAGAAACTTAGAGGTCGAGGAACTTAAGCCATAAATAAAGTGGTAGGACTATATGGGAGAGGTGAACCAGCCACTTGAGTCCCTTGTGCCACACATATGAGAGCATTGTGCTAGGGTTTTAGATGAGAGAGATGAGTGCTTAGTCTATGTATTAGGTGTAAGCTTTTGTATGCAAAAACTTTGTAATCCGCTCACAATAGAGCTGACCTCTGCAAAAAATGAAATTGATATTTTTACATGTACTTTGAATTCCTCTCTTTCTAGTTTCCCCTATGTTGGTTTTCTTGCATATTTGCAAGTTTTTCATTCCCGGTTGCGATTTTCATTTTCGTGCTTGAGCTAAAAGTTTCCACCTTGTTGGAGTTGATCTTATCATTGTTGGAGGCATAAAATTTGCGTACAAAACATACACAATTGGGTATTGAATTATCTTGCCTCTAATCCATTAACTTGGAGACCGTCTTCACCTGGTGTACATCTTTTGATCTTTTGGTGACTTTCTCAAGTTCCAAGATTTGTATGGGAATGAGTCATGTATTGGTTTATTGTCGAACCTAGTATTCAATTCCAACTATTACACCAACATGTTGTTGGATTTATAAGTGTGGATTTTGAATTTCGAACCGCTGTTCTGTCTAACCCGGAACTTCCGGTACAAACTCGGAATTTCCGGATTGAAGTGTCACTTTGTAACAGGGAACCCTGACCCAAAAGTTCATCCAGAACTTTCAGAACCTGGATATTCTAAATTGAACCTGAAAGTTTCGATAAACAGTATTTTCAGCAATGAACAGTATTTTCAGTACTAAATTCCCTCTTCTAGTTGGATCTTTCAGTGTCCTTTGACTTCGCCTTTTTGTCGAGTTTCCGTTGCACTTTTGTTGTGCCTTGTTGTGACTCTCTTGTGAGGTGCGTTAGCTAACAAAATAGAAAAAGCCACCTATTTCAAAAGAAATTTGTTAACGTGCCTATTCACTGTTGGAATATATGGCATTTTTAGGTTTAATTTAATCCATAAACAATTCATGAGCGTAAACTGATAAACTAACATGTTCATATTATCGGAGCATAATTTAGTCATATGTATGAAAGCACTACATATGCCTATATCTACTATACTTGAAATTAGAAATTGCAGAAAATAAAGTACGAGTAACATGGTTTTTACGTACTGGTCCTACGCTGTGGAGGTTACTAAAGATGCTGGTTACACCGGCACGATCGATCCTGCTGATGATGCGCCAAATTTGTTGACGATGACAGCGGGTAGCGCTCAAGCAACCAGAAAGACGAGACGTGGTGAAGAACTTGAGCAGTCATGTGGAGCCCTTTCCAAAAACCTTATTCACCCTCTCCCTGTGCAAGATCTCGAGAGTGAGGGTTTCAGAGACCTGCTCTCCCGGTTGCCAATACACGCTGACGCTGGGATGGAGTAGACTATAACAGCAACGCAACAAAAAGAGAAATAGGCAAAAACCCTAACTCTTATATAGACTCACGTAATGATAGTGTTTCTAATTTTAGGATTACTCTCAAATAATAGTCTATATTATTTGTGTACCCAATGAGGTGGGGTCCTTGCACATATATAGAGAGAAATCGCCTCCACCTCTACATCTATTAGCTATATAGTACTAATAGAGGGTGGTCTCAACATGGGCTACCTCTCTATAATATGGGCCTTTGAGATTTATTAGGAATTATTACATGGACCGGCTCTAATAATTCTAACAATCCCCCACCAAATCTCAAAGTTCTATAGAGAATTGTCATGTTCCCACTGTTGTTTGATATACTAGTGTTACAGTGGAGACTGTTAAGTTGAACATCCGTCTAGAACATCAAGCTACACTCATTCACAACTTGAACAATGAACTATACCTTGAATTGTAAGGTTTATGCAAACAAGTTTCACTTAAAGTCGTAACTGATACTTGATTTCCAATAGGCTACCCTGTGGGTGGAGCATATAAATCCTACTTCATGGTCTCTTCATGAGTTTACTAGAGATAACCCAAATCTCATGGACTGCGATCAACAATCAGACTCATATAGGTCTGTTCTTTTAAGAATGTAATGTAGGTCAGCATCTTCGCTACTTAAAACAAACATAACACATTAAGGCAATAGCCAACCTAATTTATAGATCTCTGAGAGTATTGCATCTTCACTCGAGTAGATCAAAAATAAAGCTGCTCTCCTCTAGTTAGACCAATAGCTTGTTTTTACCAGGTCATAATTTACGGAATCTCCAATCACATAGGTTGGGTTACCACTATGGTATAACTCACATGGGTCTCAAACCCATCTCCTTTAATGCATTATCTATCATATTCTGTAATAGTCCCTTTGTAAAGGGATCTACCAAGTTCTTAGCTATTTGGATATAATCCAAGATTATCACTCTAGAGTTTCTCAATTTCCTAGCAGACTTCAATCGTCTCTTTACGTGCCTTGTGGATTTTTCATTATCCTTAGAACTACTTACTTTGATAATAACTGTCTAATTATCACAGTTCATAAGGATAGCTGGTACCAATTTCTCAATCACAGGTAAGTCCATCAACAACTCACACAGCTATTCTGCCTCAATAGTGGCTGTGTCTAATGCAGTGAGTTCTGTTTCCATAGTTGACCTCATCAAGATAGTCTGTTTGCAAGACCTCTATGAGTCAACAACACCACATAGAGTGAATACATATTCACTTGTGGTGTAAATCTCATCAACATTAGACATTCAGTTTGAATCGCTATAATCCTACAGTACTGATGGATACCTAGAATAGTAAAGACCATAACTCATAATAATAAGCAAATAGTGCATGACTCTCTCAAGCGTACGCCAATATTCATCACATGGGTTAAAAGTAAACCGACCCAATTTGCTCAGAGCAAGTGAGATGTCAGGCCTTGCAGCACCAGCTAAGTACATGAGTGATCCAATAATCTGAGAGTATCTCAGTTGGTCTCTGCCACTTTTCTTATTCTTTCGAAGTATCACACTGTGATCATAAGGTGTTGGAGAAGGCTTGCTTTCCTGGTAGCCAAAGCCGCTCAAGACCTTCTCAACATAATGAGATTGTGTAATAGTAATCTTATTCTCTCCTTTGATTAACTTGATGTTTAAGATTACATCAATCTCACCCAGATCTTTTATATCAAAGCTTTGAGATAAGAAAGACTTGACCTCATTAACCACGTCAAGGTTTGTTCCAAATATCAGTATGCCATTAACATACAAGCACAATATAACTCCCTCACCCCCACCATGACGATAGTACACACATTTATCTGCCTCATTAACCGAAAAGCCTACATATGTTAAAGTTTTATCGAACTTCTCATGTCATTGCTTAGGAGCTTATTTAAGACTATACATGACTTCAACAACTTACACACCATGCCTTCTTGACCTTTTACTACAAACTCATCAGGCTGTTCAATACAAATTTTCTCGTACAACTCTCCATTATGTAAAGTTGTCTTAACGTCTATCTAATGAATGATAAGACCATGTGAGACAACTAAGAAAAGTAGCACTCGGATAGTAGTCAATCTCGCAACAGGTGAATAAGTGTCAAAGAAGTATTCGCCTTCCTTTTGAGGATAACCCTTGGCTACAAGCCGAGTCTTGTACTTTTCAATAGTACCATTAGGCCTAAGATTCTTCTTAAACACCCACTTGCAGCCCACAAGTTTACAATCATAGGGTCATTATGTGACCTTCCAAGTCCTTTTTGCGAGGATGGAATCCATTTCGCTCCGAACAGCTTCCTTCCAGTAGTCTACGCCTAGAGATGCAAACGCTTCTGAAATAAACTTAGGAGTGTCATCCACAAGGTATGCAGTAAAATCATCACCAAAAGACTTTGTATCCCTTTGTCTCTTACTCCTCCTAAGAGAATCACTGTCATCCTCCTCAGGATCTTGCTCATGTGTTTGTTCAATAAACTCAAGAGGTGGAGTAGGTTTAGAAATTATCTTAGAAGATAGTATAGACATACTATGTAAATCTTTCATAGGAAATATGTGCTAAAAAATATTGCATCACGAGACTCCATCATTATATCGACATGCACGTCAGGTACCTTAGATTTAACCACTAAAAACCTATAAGTAATGCTCCAATGAGCATATCCTAGAAAGATATAATCCATTATTTTAGGTCCGAGCTTGCGTTTTTTAGTTATTGGTACATTAATTTTTGCCAAACATCCTCAAGTGCGCAAATAAGAAAGTGATAGATTTCTCCCTTCTCATTCTTTATATAGGGTTTTCTCATTATCCTTAAAAGGAACTCTATTCAAGACATGACATGAAGTCAACAGGGCCTCCCCCACCATGTCTTAGATAATCCCGCAGTGTCTTACATGGCATTAAACAAGTCAATCAATATGCGGTTTTTTCTTTTGGCAACCCTATTTGATTAGGGTGAATAGGGAGACGCCCTCTCATGAATAATCCATGTTTATCACAAAATAAGTCAAAATCACTATAGAAATACTCTCCACTACAATCCAACCTAATCCTTTTGATCTTTCTCTCTAGTTGATTCTCAACTTCTGCCTTATAGATTCTAAAGTGATCTAGAGCCTCATCTTTTGTTTTCAACAAATAAACATAACAGTATCTAGTCGCATCATCAATCAAAGTCATGAAATATCATTTTCATCATTCGTCAACACACCATTCATTTCACACAGATCTGAATGTATGAGTGAAAGAACAATGATGTCGCCTAGAGGGGGGTGAATAGGCGTTTTACAAAAAATTCGTACCCTTTTACTATTGGCCTAAACTTGCAGCGGAATATAAATTAACGAAACTTTCACAAATGAAAAACCTAAATATGCTAGGCTCAACTAGTGCACAATCACCCTAAATAAGTGTGGAAATTACAATCCTAAGGTGACTAAAATTATTCAATTCTAGCAAGAGATATTCAATAAAACTTAAATTGAAAAAGGCTGAAAACACTGTTCATATGCCTGGAATTACTGTTCACCGGAGACTCCGGTGAAGACCGGATTCTCCGGGTTGTACAGGTCCGGAAACTCCGGTAAAGGCCGGATTCTCCGGGTTCTGTACAGAACTGAGCCCGAAACTGAATATAAAGGATGAGTAGAGAGTTCTAGCTCAAACCAGGTGATGTCGTGTGTTCCCGGAGATGATTCCAAGTAGATTCACGAAGAACCTACACTCAAATACACACAAACAAGTAGATCGAGCAATATGCATAAAGATTGAGCAAGAACTTAAAAGTAAGGAAACAAGAGAGGAGACACAAGATTTGTTTCCCGAAGTTCGGATTCAACACCGTGAATCCTACGTCTCCGTTGAGGAAGCTCCAACGAGCCGGGTCTCTTTCAACCGCTTTCCTCGATCCACTCTTGATTTCTTCCCTTGCGGAGGCAAAATCGAGCCCTTTACAAACTTTCCCGCGGCTCACCACAAGCACGGGAGCTCACCGGCGACACCTAGCCGGCTAGGAGGCTTCACCTCCAAAAGTAACAAACGCTTCGAGAACTTCTTGTCAAGAACTCAAGTGCTCAAGAATGGATTTAGCTCACTTGCACTCAATCTTCCAATCTCTCAACCCAACTCACTTTTCTTCTCAAATCACACACTAGAATGGAGTGAGAGAGGTTCTTTTGGCTCTAAAAATGTGTTCTTTCGTGCCCCTTGCAGCAGCCCCAAAGGATAGGGTGAGTGGGGTATAAATAGCCCACTCCAAATAACTAGCCGTTACTGTTTTTGTCAGAACTGACCGGAGTATCCGGTGAACACCGGAGTATCCGGCCCTAAATCCAAATACGGCGTCAGAACGGTCACATAATGTGTCAGAACTAGCCGTTATGCTCTTTTCTGGACTTTTACCGGAGTATCCGGCCTACACCGGAGTATCCGATCGGCACTTAACACAAAAAACAGCCCCGGAGACTTCCCGGAGTCTCCGGCCACTTCAGGTACCGGAGTATCCGAACTTCACCGGAGTCTCCGGCCTTTCCAGGTACCGGAGTATCCGGCCTACACCGGAGTCTCCGGCCACAGCACAGCTGACCTCCGAAAAACGGCGATAACTTTTGATCCCGGAGTCCGATTTCGACGATTTTAGACTCTATGGAAAGCTTATTCAGAGGGCTACACATCCCAACTGAATTCATGACCTAAAACACATAGGATCACATTAGGAACACTCCAAACCCATTTTGGACACTTCCGCACTTTCCGCTCCGGACTCTTATCAACAAACTCTCACTTTGGGTTTGGTTGGGAACTCTTGAGCACTGAGATGCGACAATTAGCTCACGTTGCATCCCTCTTAATAGTGCGGCATACCTATACTCAAATTCAAAGATAAAACTCGTTTGAACCACTTTGAGCATTTGAAAACTTTCAAGTACCGCTTCTTTTTCTTTCAAACCTTGAGGGTTGCCAACTTCCATATATTCTTCACTCCATCTCTTCTTGATTCTTCATATGATTGATGTGAATCATCCATAGTTTCCCATAGCCTCGCACGGTCCATCGCCGCAAAGCCTTCACTCACTCTTCACCACCGCCTTGGTCCTTCGGCGTCAAGCCATTTGCTTGCCCTTCACCACGGATGGTCCATCGCAGCTGAGTCTTGCTTGCCCTTCACCGTCTTGCCATAGAAAACCACTTTGTATTCGACATCTTCAAGGAATTCACTTTTTCATATATGGAGTCCACTCTTGTTGTTCACTCTTGTCATATATGATTTCAATTTAACTCATGCCTTCTTATGGATCCTAACCCCAACTCACTCTCAAGCACAAAATACATGGTTTAGTCCATAAAACCTAAATGACAACATTTATACCTTAAGTTACTCGATCTCCACAAGTAACTTATTAGCCTTCATGCATATTGTCAATCTTCATATAGAACCTAACCCCACTCATTCTTAAACACATAGCACACGGGTTAGTCCATAAAACTCTATTAACAAATCATACCTTTAGTTACTTGATCTTCACAAGCAACTTAGCCTTCAAGCTTATTGCTAATCTTATTGAGCTTCTTCTTCTTCTTATGAGCATCACTAAAATCTTAATGACTTTTGATGCAATTCTTTGAACTCATGGCATTTCTCAAAGAATCCATGCTTCATCATTTATGCATCTCCTATAGAATAACCTAATAGCAATTCTCAATATGATTGTTAGTCCATAGGCATTGTCATCACTTACCCGAGCATCACCTAGAGCTCATGCATCTTGATGCATTTTCAATCTCCCCATTTACCTAGAGCTCATACATATTTCTCATCTATGCATCACCTATGGAACAACCTACTAACAAACTCAACACCATTGTTAGTCCATAGGTATTGTCATTAATTACCAAAACCACACATAGGGGCTAGATGCACTTTCAATGAGTTCTAGAGGTACCAAATTTCTCTCCTCGTCTGCCATGTGAGGCTTACAAGGTTGTTTTGATTTCACATAACTATGACACTTAGAACCTTTGACCATGAAAAAATTTGAAATTAAACTCATACTGGAAAGTCGAGTCATAGATCCAAAATTCAAATGACATAACCTCGAATGCCAACCACTAGCCTCATCCTTAACATTGCCACAAATATGGTTCACAGACTTATTCCTGAAATCAAAAAGGGAAAAACAGAACAAGCATTCATACTCATAGCCTTTACCAATAAATTATCTATGATTTGACACTACTGACTTTATTGGACTCAAACACCACCTTAAACCTGTCTCTACAGAGAAGTGAGTCGCTAACTAGATTCTTGGTCATTGTAGGACATGTTGCACGTTCCTCAGTTGCACGATCTTTCCCAAAGTAAACTTTAGATCTACTGTACCAACACCATGAACAGAAGCATATGACTCATTCCCCATTATGAAAGAAGAATCATAGACGACCTGATAAGAAGAGAACATTGAGATATCAGCACACACATTGGCCTATGTATCAATCCACCAATTAGTAGACTGAAATACTAAAAACACTGAAGGTAAATTTCCATACGCTGCAACTCCCTTTCCAGCTTCGTCAATGGTCACCACATTAGCAATCTTTGAGTTCTATTTTTGTGGAGCCTTTTTTCCCTTGCGGTCTGAACAATCCTTGGCGAAATGTCCAATCTCACCGCATACAAGGCAAGATAGTTTTGCAGTGTTCATCTTCTGCTTCTTGAAGGTGGTAGTTTTGTTTGGCTTAGTATCTTTCCCTTTGTTCTTGTTGTGAAAGATCTTTTACACCATATTGGCGCTAGTCTGTTCCTCGTCTTTTTTTAGATTCGCATCCTTAGCTCGAGCTTTCTCCTCAATATCAAGAGACACGATCAAACTCTTAACAATAATCTCTTATGCTTTAGAATAGTGGCAAAGTTTCTCCACGAAGGAGGTAATTTGGCAACGATGCCTCCAGCCACTAACTTGTCGGGTTCATTGATCTTGAAGAGTTTGAGTTCCTTCACGATGCACTGAACCTCATGAGTCTGCTCAACTAGAGAGCGATTTTCAACCATCTTGTAGTCATGATACTGCTCCATGATATATTGTTCACTTTCTACATCTGATGCACCGAATTTAGCATTCAGTGGATCCCACAACTCCTTCGTGCTTTGTATGTATATATACACATCACAAAGATGGTCACCAAGAACGCTAATAATGCATCCTATAAAGAGTGTATTGGCATCCGTGAAATCCTTCTTCTGCTCAGCAGTAAGGATTCCTTGCGGCTTGCTATTAGCCACCCAGTAAAGCCATCAGCCACAGAGTGATCTTGACTTGCCATCTTTTAAAGTGCACACCAAATTGTCTAAGCCTCAATGCATCGACAAATCCAGCCATTGATAAACCAAAGTGCATACAATAAGGTTTTTGGATTGTTGGAATATATGATATTTTTAGGTTTAATTTAATCCATAAACAATTCATGAGCATAAACTGATAAACTAACATGTTCATATTACCTGAGCATAATCTATTCATGTGTATGAAAGCACTACATATGTCTAGATCTACTATACTTGAAATTAGAAACCACAAAAAATAAAGTACGAATAACATAGTTTTTACGTACTGGTCCTACGCTGTGAAGGTTGCTGAAGATGCTGGTTGCATCGGCACGATCAATCCTGCTGATGAAGCACTGAATTTGTTGACGATGATAGCGGGCAACGCCCAAGCGACCAGTAAGACGAGTCATGGTGAAAAACTTAAGCAGTTGCATGGAGCGCTTTTCAAAAACCTTATCCATCATCTCCTGGTGCAAGATCTCAAGAACGAGTGTTTCAGAGACCTGCTCTCCTGGTTGCCGATGCACGTTGATGCCGGGATAGAGTAGACTACAATGACAATGCAAAAGAAAGAGAAAGAGGCAAAAATCTTAATTTTTGTATAGACTCACTGTTGGGGAACGGGTAGGCTACGCTAGTCTAAAATAAAATTTATCTAGCGCATTCACCCATGAAATCATGCTAGATCGTTACCGCTCGATGTGTAGTGCAGCGAAAGAAGAGTTGGAGTAGACCGATCCAACGTCGTGTGCGTCAAACTCCTCAAGCAGCTTCTCGATCAGATCCGCGACCGGCTTCGCGCAGGTGGTCGTGCTCCTCGACCAACTCCCAGCAGGTGGCCGTGCTCCTTGACCAACTCCGAGCAGGTAGTCGTTCTCCTCGACCAACTCCGAGCAGGTGGCCGTGCTCCTCGACCAAGTAGAGGAAGCAGCAACCACGACGGGAGGCCTCAATCGCGTCCCCGATCACGAAGAGGAAGTAGTCGATCACCTTATCGACCATAGAGCATGTATAGCGTTGCGATCTTCACGTCAAGAAGATTAACACCGCAATAGTAGCAACGTCTCTACGGTATCCACTGAAAGTGCATCTAGGCCCCCTAAGTGGGTTTTGGCTTATTGATGACAAAACGATTAAGTAACTAATATGTTTATCGAAGCTATGAACAGGTCTTAGTCTCAATTGTGAAGACTTACGACGATTGACGCCCTTCGAAAAGAAAAGAGAAGCAATGTGTAGTACTCAATAGGTTTTAAATTGTTCTATCTTTGAAATTGAGTCTAGGTTAGCCGTACTATTAAGAGGCTTGCATTTGTTAGCTTTCATGGTGTCTCAATGCTCAAAATAACCTTTAGGACCAATAAGTTGAGAGAAACATTTACCCACGGACACCGAGAATATTGGCAGAGTTTTCTGAGTCTGGAGTCTCCGGTGTTCACCGGATACTCCGGTCCTCAGTGCTTAGGCCGGAGTCTCCGAGAAAGACTCCGCCAGAAGAGCCTCGGTTCCGAATATTTTAATTGTCCGGAGTATCCGGTGTTCACCGGACACTCCGGTAGTTGGTGAGTTTTTTGGCTGGAGTCTCCGAGGGAGACTCCGCCAGGGGTCGCTCGGTTAAGCATTTATTTTTGGTAGAAAAAGGTCGGAGTCTCCGATGTTCATCGGATACTCCGGTAGGAAAATATTTTTGACCGGAGTCTCTGAGAGAGACTCCACCAAGGGTCGCTCAGTTAGTATTTATTTTAAAAGGTCGGAGTCTCCGGTATTCACCAGATACTCCGGTACCTGGAGAGGCCGGAGAGTCCAGCAAGTCTCCGGACTTTCTCTCGGTGGTAACTAAGTCTGGGCCGGAGACTCCGGTGTTCACCGGAGACTTCGGACAGTTTAACAGAACCGTAACGGCTAGTTCTGACACAGTTCTGAAACCGTTCTGACGCCATTTTGGATTTTAGGCCGGAGACTCCGGTGTTCACCGGATACTCCGGGGTAGGTATGTCAGAACAGTAACGGCTAGTTTTTGAGGGTGAGCTATATATACTCCCATACCCCCAAGCATTAAAGGCTTGCTGTTACTGCTAAGCTCTACTTTCATAAAGCCTTCCAAGAGCATTTAAAATCCCTCCAAACATCTCTAGTGCCTAGTTTTGGCGCCAAATTCGTGAGATTGTGTTTGGAGTGAAGTTGAGTCAATTGAGCATTGAGTTTATCATCGAGCATACATTGTGATCATTTCTCTTGGAGCCTTGTGCTCCTAGACGGCAAGGTATCGCCCGTAGAGCACCCAATCATTGTGGAGTGCCACGGGAAGTTTGTAATCGACATCGACTTGAGTAAGGAAATTCTAGCTTGATCTTTGTGGTCGCTAGAAGAGGATAGGGTTGAAAAAGATCCGGCTCTTTGTGAGCTCCTCAACGGAGATGTAGATACTTCTTTGTGAGGTGGCTGAACTCCGAGATAATCTCTTGTCTCATCATTTGTGCAATTTTAATTAGTTGTGTAGTTTTGGGATTTTTCCCATACAATTGTTTTTTGATCATCTTGCTAGTATCTCTTATTGTTTAAGCTTTGTGCTGATATTAGAACAAGTATCACCTTTTAGACCTTAGTTGTACTTGCTTAACTTTAGTTGTTCTCAAGTTCCTGTATAGACTAGAGACTCCGGACTAGACCGGATACTCAGGATAGATCGGAGTATCCGGCATCTGTTTAATCCGCTGGTTAGTTTTAATTTTCAGAAAAGCCTATTCACCCCCCTCTAGGAATCTTTAAGTACATTCATCCACACGTACAGGGATGGAACGCCGTACGCCGGTGTGCTAGCACCGCGTGCCCGGCTAGGGATTCGCAGGGAGTTCGGGAAGAGGTGGCGGCTAGGGTTTTGTGGCGGGATCAACTCATGCGCCCACGGCCCCTCCTCCTCTTATATAGAGTATGCTAATGGACCTTTAATCACATTAAAGTCCATTATGACTCTAAACCCTAATGGACCTTTAATCATATTAAATTCCACTCACGAATCCAATCCGCATATGTGATCGCCTCGAGGGCATATCACCTACAATCTCCCACTTGCACTAGAGTCGATTCAGGCAAGTTTTAAATTCCATCCCCTTAAGTGTGTGACCCGTTAGATTCATGTGTAAACGGCAGCTACCCGGAAACTCTTTCTGAATTGCAAGTCAATAGCGGTACCTAGCAGCACATATTGACTCTCGAGCACACATAAATATCATAACGGCTAAACCTTGATATACTCATGCACCAATCCCTTTGCCACACGATACCAGTCAAGCTCAAGGTGAGATTCGTGCCACCCTTGTGACAGCTCGACCATTCACTCGATCAAGTAGTGGATTGATCATGATTAACTATTTAATCATATTGGCATGGCCATGCACTTTCACAATCCAACCATCTCGAGGGGCCCAGAGATATCTCTCCCATTAAGTAGGAGGGGTAAATTCCATCTTAACCACTCACACCCCATGACATGCTTTATAACATACCCGAAAGCAACCTTTATAACTACCCAGTTATAGAGTAGCGTTTGGAAGCCCCTAAGTGTGTTATTACACATTCTGGGAATCAATGACGATCTCAGGTCTAAGGATTCTACAGGTACACCATTCGAGACTACAACTGATAGCACTTCACTTAACTATCCCATCAGTGTCTCGAGGTGGGTCTGCCTAACACCATATTCGCTAACATGTGTCTACATTATTGATTTTATATCTCCATATCTATAATCCATGAAACATGATCACCAATCAATACTCGTGCTAGTTTATGAATCATCATTGTTCCTCATGATTATATGAAACCAGGGACCATTTAGAATGACATCAAACAATGAGTATCATGAGCAAGTCACGCACTTGCTGATCAATGTCTATAATGGTCATTCAAGGAATAGAGTAACAAATTACTCAAGACAACACAAACATAGAAGTAATACAATCATCTCCATGATCGCCTTTTCGGTATATCACCAAAACTTTCCTTCTTGCACTAGAGCCAGTCAGATAGGTATTCAATACCTATTGTTTGATAGTGCACCTTCTTTCAGGCTGTAAGATAAGACAAGCTAACAAATCCAGTCCGATAGGTATCCAATACCCATTCCATATATTTACATCACTTCTTCATTCAATTCAAAATGATGTATGCATGCCAAAGTAGATGCTCAAAATTATGGTGGTACCAATGCACCCAGTGCTCGAGAAATAGGTCTACTATCGACAATAGAGATCCATTGGACTGAACACATTGCAAACCACACATAACTCAGAAACCAATTTTCTAATCCAAGCAATTTCAAATGCGACTTCAAAAGCTGTGATGTACTTAGCAATTGTTGTAGAGCAGGCAACGGTTCTTGCATAGGATACTTTTAGCTCACCGTTCCATTATTCACATATAACCAAATTTCATACCATGGTTCCTTTGTTGGAATCTAGCATCGATGTAACTATTTACAATGACCCTGTCAAATCCCTAAAAAATTTCCCCCCTTTCCTCTCTCCTCTCCCTCTCTTTCTCTCTTCTCTCTCTCTCTCTCCCCGTGACTCGCCGTCCCATCGCCGCGCGCAGCGCCGCTCGCCGTCCTGTCGCCACCGGCAGACCTCGCGCCCTGTGCCCGAGCCTCGCACCCCGCGCCCGAGCCTCGCGCCCCGCGCTGTGCCTCGCGCCCCGCGCCGCTCCGAGCCCCGCGCTGCCTCACCCCGCGAGCCGCTCCGAGCCCCGCCGGCCGCTATAAAAGCGGTGAACAGTGCCATCCCCTTCCTCACTTCACCTCTCACTCCCGAGCTCTCACCGTCGCCGAGCCGAAGCCGCTCTCTCTCTACGTGCGCGTCACCGCCAGTGAGCACCTCCCTCTTCCTCCCCTCCTTTCCCTCTCCCCGAAGGCGTACCTGGGCCTCTTTCATCGCCGGCCGCCACCGTCTCTGTCGTCGGTCGCCGCCGCCTCCCCGTCGCTCCCCGTCGCTGGGCCGCCGCTGCCTCCACGGCCTCGGCCGCCCGCCGGCCAGATCCAACCGGTGAGGTCTGCCGCCATCCTCCTCCGCCGGCTAGGCCCGCCGCCGCCCTTCGCCGTCGGCCCGCCGCCGCTGCGCCAGCACCGCCTGAGCCGCCTCTCTCCCTCCCGTTCCCTCTCTGTGCTTGAGCCGGCCGCCCCCTGCTCTCTCTCTCTCTCTCTCTCTCTCTCTCTCTCTCTCTCTCTCTCTCTCTCCCTTTTATCTCTCTCCCCTCTGTGCAGCTGACGGGTGGGCCCGTTTCCTTGAGCCAAGCCGCCCGTGGAAGCCGAGCCGATCCCAGACCGAGCCGAGCCACCGAGCCCACCGACAGCAGCCGAGCTGAACCGTTGAGCCTGAGCCGAGTCTGAGCCGAGCCGAGCCATGAGCTGACCCAAATGGAATATTCCTGGAATATTCTCCCCCTTTTCTTTTTCTGAATTTTTCTCCCGGCAAAACTTCCGAAGCCCGTTTCTCCTCCGTCCTAACTCCGTTTTCGTCGATTCTTCCAACGATATTCATCTAAATTCGAGATCTATCCAATCATGTCAATTTCATAATTTTTGTGAATTGTTTGGTCATTATTTTAATTGTTTGATTGATTGTGCCTTTGTCGTTGTTGCGATTATTAGAGGAAGGAGCATTCGAGGACGACCCCGAGGACCCGGAGTTTGAAGGAGCAGGCGAGGACTTCAACGAAGGCAAGTCCTACAACCGTTGACCATGTTGATCCTATGTTTTTAAACACAACCCGTAGAGCCATTGTTTCAAATAATAGGAGTATGCATGTTTAGATTATTACTTATGATTCTTAAAGAAATGCTAGAATAGTTATAACCCAGCTTGTTTATCCCATGCCTTGTCATTGTTACCATTATTCCGTTGAAACCCTAGAAGATTCCCAACATCAACTATAATGATTGTTTGAAAGATTGCTTGTTTACTAGTATGCTTAGGATTGCTTTGCTCAAAAGAAAGAACTAGATCATTTACATATGATAATCATGCTTTACAATGTGAAATGGTGTGTGCTTGGTGCTTGGTGCGTGTAAAACTTGTGTTCTTGGGAAAACTCTAGAGTAGTGTTGACGAGGGTGAGTAAGGTGCCCCACAAAGGTGGGAGCCACCTTGGAGCAAGGTTCGCCTTTGTGGTGTTCTTGCTGGGAGACTCTTACCTCGGTCATATAAGGACCGGTTCGCTGTGACATCTCACATAGTATCCACTCGTACAACCACATGGCCTGTATGGGCAGGACTTGACCTAACCCCTCTGACTTAGTGCGGTACCCACCCGGAGGCCGGTAGTAGCAATGGGGACCAGGAGAAGACTTGGGTAGTGTGTAGCCCAAGGTCCGGCTGGTAATATTGTTAAGGCTGAGTCAAGCCTTGGGATTGCTAAGTGATCTTCTAAAGCCCCTGGTATCTTAGTGCCCCATGGGTGGATATTGTGGCTTCGTTGTGAGGTCGTTACGTCTCGTTATGACGGCTTCACCAGTTGCTAAGGTGGGAGCCTGTGCATATCTTGTGGGTAAAGTGTACAACCTCTGCAGAGTGTTAAAACCTATCCGGATAGCCGTGTCCTCGGTCAAGGACATGCTATGGTTTAGTCACAATGATTAGCTTTTTGGCGTGAGTAACTCCTTGGCGTGTGAGTGGGCTGTGTGCCCGTGTTTTCTAAAAGAATGGTTTTGGCTTTGAGCCCTAAGCCTCCTGGACTGTGTGTCCGCTGGCAAAGTTCTGTGGGTTGTGTGCCCGTGTTTTCTAAAAGAATGGTTTTGGCTTTGTGCCCTAAGCCTCCTTGACTGTGTGTTCACTGGCAAAGTCTTGTGCGAACTGGCGGGACGGATGTACCTCCCCCAGGGCCGTCAACCCCCCCATAAGCTCAACTTATGTATTTCTTTTGAAAGTGTTTTTATTAAAAGTTAGTCTTTGCAAAATGAACCCTGCATCAATAAAACTAGCTTTCCGCAAAACCTAAAAGACTCTACAGCCTTATCCTTGAACTACCCTTAAGCATCTAATTTCTCCCCTTGAGGTAGGACTTGCTGAGTACCTTATGTACTCATACTTGCTAATTGTGGATCCAGATGATCCAGAGGCCGACTTCGCCGAAGAAGAAGATGAAGATTAGAGAAGCCGGTTTCGTCTGCACTCAAGCTGCCTGTAGGGCTTGGGTCGCTTTTGTGTGTTTCCGCTGTGTTTTGAGGGTTTGTAAGATTATGCCTTCGGGCTTCAGTTGTAATAAACTCTGTATTGTGCTTTATTATCGTATTTATCCAATGTATGACTATGATGTCTACTTCTGTTGGAGTTCGTGCGTACCAGCTACTGATCCAGGGACTGGTATGAGCTACACGAGGTGACCCCAAAGGAGGGGTCCGACAGACCCTTTTTCCTTTTCTTCAAAAATCATGGTTGCATCCTCATTATTCTCTAGTACTAGAGGATGATTTTTCCTGATAACCATCAACAAGACTTGTGATTGATATCTAAATTTCCCTGCTCATTAGGTGTCATAACACACTGAGTCTCGCAAAAACGCAACATGGCATTGGTAAGAAACCTTTCTTGGAATCCTGCATATTGAATCTTTTCAATACCTTATCAATGTGTGTTCTTCGGCTTAATCTTATTAGCATTTCTCTGGGCATCATATTCAGGACATCATGCTCAGGTGTCACAACACACCGAGTCTCGCAAGAGCTAACACAATATGACATTGTCATGAAACCATTCTTGGAATCATGCATATTTAACCTTTTCAATACCTTATCAATATATGTACATTGGCCTCCTTTGATCTATCAATATAGATCTTTATGCCCTATTCCCACAATTTCATCTTGAAACCATTTCTCAATGAAGATTTGAGAAACATAATGCATAGGATTGTTATTCTCGATCAATAATATGTCATAAATATTTATGATATCAGAAAAATGTGCTCCCACTAGCCTTATTGTAAACACAAGTTTCTTTACTCACTCTTGATAGATTCAAACTCCTTTGACCACCTCATCAAAGTGAAAATTCTAACTCTGATATGCTTGCCTCAATCCACAGATAGACTATTGAAGCTTGCATAGCTTCCTAGCATTTTTAGGATCGACAAAAACCTTCAGGCTGTGCCACGTACACATCCTCACTTAGGTTTCCATTAAGGAAAGATATTTTGACATATATCTACTATATCTCATAGTCGTAATATGTGGAAATTGCTAAGATGATCTGGATAGACTTTTAGCATTGCGACAGGCGAAAATGTTTCATCATAATCAACACCTTGAATCTGTCTGAAATTTTTTGCCACCAATCATGCCTTATAGATGTAAACATTTCCACCAACGTCTATCTTTTTTCCTTCAAACCCATTTACGCTCAATAGGTTTTTACACCATTAGGTGGATCGACCAAGTTCCAAACTTGGTTTTCTCGCATGGATTCTAATCCAGATCTCAATCCATCTCTCAGAGTCTAATCCCACCATCGCTTCCGTATCAGTGTAAGGCTCATCATTGTCCAACAGCAATGGCGCACATGAACCTTTCAAGTGCGTGACATGCCCTTTATGACTACCATGGGGTTGTGTCTCAACAACGGGTTCTTACAACATCTTCTAAACCTGTTGAGGTTCAATAGGAGCTGAAACACTTTCTGAAGTTTCCCGAATTGCTTCGAGTTGCATCGTGCTCCCACTGAATTTCTTCAACAGAAACTCTTTTCTAGAAGAACACTATTTCGGGCGACAAACACTTTGCATTCTTCCTAAGGATACCTCACAAGAAGCATTTATCTATTTTTGGAGTGAACTTATTAGACGTCATGCGTTTTACATAGACCTCACAACCCCAGATCTTAAGGAAAGACAACACAGGACATTTCCTTGTCCATATCTCATATGATGTCTCCTTCATAGACATAGCTGGAAATCCTTTAACATGAAAACAACAATTTCTAGAGCGTACCCCAGAAAGATAATGGAAGATCAGATTGGCTCATCAAACATCGAAACAATGTCCAACAAAGTATAGTTCATCCGTTTAGACACCCATTTCATGGCATGTCGTATGGAGTCTACTATGAAACACTTCCACATTGCTTTAGATGACCATCATATCATGGCTCAAGTATTCAACTCCATGATCCAATCGCTGGAATGTAACTATCTTGTCCGTATGATCTTGTACCTCATTTGGAACTCCTTGAACTTTCGAATGAATTAGATTTGTACCGAGAACCACTTGTAGCCAAATAAAATGGGGCCAATCAATGTTATAGACTCACATATCCTCAAAATCCATTCACCAATAGATCATGAATAGACCAAGTTGCTAGAAAGATAAACAATATCTGTCCACAATCCTCTACTTTCAAAGCAGATTTTATGATCATAGTCAAGTTAAGATTGGAATAACAATTATTCCATTAAAAACTCCGAGGATAATAACGAAGATACAGTGCCAACGGCAACAACAATCATTTTCTATATTGCCGATGCACATATCAACTTCACCTCTTGCCAAAAACTTTAGTTTGATTCTAGTATCAGCTACCCAAGAGTTATAAGAGAAAATGGAAAGATCCAAGTCGATATCATTGGTATCTAGGGCTACAAGTCGCACTTCCTTTTCTCGGGATCTTCCAAGTATTCCCGGTTTTGAACTATCATGACATGTTCACAACCCTTTTAGTGCTATACTTGGCATCTAGTACCCCACTTTCTACACTTGTAAACAAGTGAGGCTTTCAAGATCAAGTATCTTTCGGCTAACCGCAGTTCTCCACAATGCAATATGCCCTTCAATCATATTGAAATCATATTCAATGTGAGATTGTGGTCATAAAGTGAGCAATCACAATGTTTCTCATAAACTCTGTGGGTTACAAGATAGCACCTTTGAGCTAGTTCATCAGGACAAGAACCTCTAGAACACATCCCTTGCATCATTAAGTGAGAAAAAATCCCAAATCAATTTCATATCAATTGTCACAATTTAATTCAAAATTGTAAGGGGAACTACTTCCAAAATCTATAACAAAATATATGCAACGCTTCAATACTATGTTTGTGTGTATCCTCCAATAAATAATTTATCTGAAGATACTCCTATTGTATGTTTTATAATTCCCTCAAACGCAATACAATGAGACAAGATCTATATTCAACTAAATTCTAGTGAGCTTTGGCATCACTGCAGAAACCTAGGTGACATAGGTAAGCAACACATTGCTAATCACATCTTTATATGACTCTTGTTTGTTGGATGGCATCGAATGCCCCGGCGCCCAACACCATGCCCCAAGCCAAAAACTGTTTTGATAGCTTGTTAAGTAAACCAACACTATATGTGTAGATGTCTGATATCCATCCTAACTGGTTAAGATAAATGATGGCACCCTGCTTTGGCAGACCTACCACATAATGATCAAAACCAATGTAGGTGCAGCTATTGAAAGAGCATCAATTACTCTTAATTTTTCTGAGAGAAGCTACTCTATCATGGTAATCATATCCATCGCATATAAAACATGAAAGAATATTATGACAGGAACATAAAAACATCACAGGCAATCATATTAACTATGACATAGTATAGTCCCTTCACATGGTGATCTCTATCGCCACGGTTCCTGTCCTTCGGGTCATCATGCTTCGTGTCTCCATGAATATGTGCTAGTCTACTACACCTAATAGCACTAGACAAATTACATGACATAAAGAAGCATCACAAGTCGGCATGCAGGCCGTTATACAATAACATGACAGCCTTGGGCTGTAATTAACCATGACACGCAGGCCATAAAAATTACACACATGCATCATATACATAACAAGGCCATACTAGTCACAACATTCTCTGCAAAAAAGAGTGAAGCGTAGAATCGAATTCTAATGTCACGACGTGAACATGTTATCCTTAAAAGCCCTAGGCTCGGACATCATGGCGGTCCCACTAACCGATCAGCGAGAGGGGGGGTCGAGGGGGAGCCACCCCCAGCGGGTTTCAGGGCAGCACCCTGAAAACCTCTCGAAAATTCATAGATCGTATCTATGAAATCGCTATGAAAATATTATCGAATTGATCATATCAAGCCGATTCTAGGTCATTCACAATGCCTCAATTTCCACTAGATCAATCACATTGATCATCGCGTGAGATTTTCAAGAAACAACAACAACACATATAATCTCAATCTGCTGTTCTTCCAACCATTAAGTTGCGCGCGCTGTTAGCCCCGATGGTGATTCCAGCCGGTAGGGGCAAGTCGCACGCGTGACCAGATGGGAGATCAAGCTAATCTTGTGGTCATATGGTTTCATCGACTCACACCTCATCCAATCCTATTAACATCGAATCGTGCGTCGACCGATCCATCACATGAACCAATCACAAGAACAGAATAGACCCAATCTACTTCTACCATATATCTCTTATATGTGACCGATCAAGATCAAAAACTATGCAAGATAGCTCTGATACCACTGTTGGAAAATAGGCAGGCTACACTAGCCTAAAACAAAATATATCTAGCACATTCACTCAAGAAATCATGCTAGTAGGAGATCATAGATCGTTACCGCTCGATGCGCAGTGCAGCGGAAGAAGAGTTGGAGTAGACCGATCCAACGTCGTGCGCGTCAAACTCCTCAAGTAGCTTCTCGATCAGATCCGCGACCAGCCCCGCGCAGGTGGTCGTGCTCCTCAACAACCTACAAGCAGGTGGTCGTGCTCCTTGATCAACTCCGAGCAGATGGTCGTTCTCCTCGACCAACTCTGAGAAGGTGGTCGTGCTCCTCGACCAACTCTGAATAGGTGGTCGTGCTCTTCGATCAACTCTGAGCAGGTGGTCATGCTCCTCGACCAAATAGAGGAAGCAGCGACCACGACGGGGAGGCCTCAATCACATCCCCGATCACGAAGAGGAAATAGTCGATCACCTTATCGACCACAGAGCATGTATAGCGCTGCGATCTTCACACCGAGAAGATTAATACTGCAATAACAATAGCGTCTTTACGGTATCCACACGTACAGGAATGGAACGCCGTACGCTGATGTGCTAGCACCGCGCGCCCGGCTAGGGATTCGCAGGGAGTTCGGGAAGAGGTGGCGGCCAGGGTTTTATGGAGGGATCAACTCATGCGCCTATGACCCCTCCTCCTCTTATATAGAGTACGCTAATGGATCTTTAATCACATTAAAGCCATTATGACTCTAAATTCTAATGGACCTTTAATCATATTAAATCCCACTCGCAGATCCAATCCACATATGTGTTCACCTCTAGGGCATATCACCTACACTCACGTAATAAGAGTGTTACTAATTTTAGGGCTATTATCAATTAGCAGTCTATATTATTTGTGTATCCAATGAGGTGAAATCCTTACATATATATAGGGAGAAAACTCTCTATTTCTACCTCAATTAACAATATTATACTAATGGATAGTGGATCTCAACATGTGTCACCTCTCTATAATATGGATCTTTGAGATTTATTAAAAATTATTAAATGAGTCAGCCTAATAATTCTAACATTTAGACCCTTAGTCGCTATTCTCGGTCCACCTCGCTCTTCTTCTTTACACCACAAGTCGCTGTTGCAAAGCTGTTCTCTCCTTTTTCAGATGAGCAACCGCATATCCAGTTGGAAGACATGCATGCACTTGTCTTGGATCTGTCAAACGTTCATAGAAGAGAAGAGAGCAGCTCGAATCCAACCAAATTTGTGGTGGGGAGGAAGACAAGCTGGCCGAAAAGAAAAGGCCTTGAGTTGCACGCAACCCTTCACATGCAAATTCATATCCGTCGCAAAGGATGCCAGCCAATTCATCAACCTCTGAAATAGTGTGCCCATCCCCACAATAAGCAAACCATACAATAGCAACAACAATTGGTAGGGGACCTCCTTTCACATCTTCCTATGAAATAGTGTGTGATTTGTTTGCTGCTAGCTAAGGTGAGAGCAGAAATGATAAGCTTCAGAAGCTGAATTATTCCACTGACGGCAACTGAAACACTGTACGTCTGATCTTCGATGGCATTGGCATGAAAAACAAACATTCTGCTGGCCTGAGGACAGAGGGAAATGGCAGAGCAAAATTGATGAACCTTCAGTGACAGTGTGCTCCATCTTGGTAGAATCTTGTTGCACGATTGGTTGATAGGTGAAGCCACGCTAATATCACATTATCCACCAGCTAGTAGGCCCTTCCCTTCTCTGAAACTTCATAAGCTCAAACAAATCGAGCCCGTCTTTACTAGTAGTGACACTTGGCAATTGCCAGTCCATTTAACCCGATGTCCTTGTCTAACTTTTCCAAGATATGGTTTAGTGCAGCCCGTGGGGTACTAGTACTACTAATATAATAATAGTCCATTGTTCATTCTTGTTGCTTGTGACGATGAAACTAGCAATTTCCTCAAATCAAAGTTGGATTTTCAGCAATTAATGCTAATTATTAAAAACTGGTTGAAGTCCATTTGGTTGGTTGATAAATTATATCAACTTGTCAAGTGCATATGTTCTTTAATTACTGTACTGCATCTACTGAGAAGATTATCATTCTCATCAAGTGCTTATTTTAATCCATAAAGCCAAGCAGAATTATTATGGAACAGTGATAATGACATCTAGCAAACATTATCGTACACGAACAATCGAATTTTAGAAGACAAATGCAATTTTGACAAATTTCTCTTATATGTTAGTTTCAGTCAATGGAGGGAGGCAGGGAGCAAAACTGTCACTGTATTTTCAGGATAAGGACTTCAGGTGTTACTAGTATCTAATTCGCCATTCTGTTTACCAGTGATGTGTATTCTAAAAAAACAAAGTTTTTGCAATGTTGTTTAACAAAATCCTGATAAACATTTACCTCCGATCGTTCCCCGTGATATCAATATACTACAATGTACAGGTGAAAACTTAACAAATTAAGTTCTACTGTTCAATATACTGTTTTTGCAATGTTGTTTAACTTTTTATTTTACAACTTTGAGAAGACTTACAGTGGGACCAACAATGGCATTTCCTGCCTGGAATACGGAAGACCAAGAATACGTACAAAATTGTCACTACAGAATATATTTTTCAGATAATAGAATCGTGCTGTGAATATATTTTGCTCACAGTATTTCTTCTTTTAGAGAGAACAAAACATGAATTCTTTGATCACCGGTTCCACCACAGGACAAGTTTGGCTGCTGAAAACGACCTTTCTGTATCTTTGTCGCCATGGTTGGAGGCTTGGATCTCTACTCTACCGCTCCAGTCAATTCTACCACAACTATAAATCCTTTTTCCTGTTTCCTGAAGAGATCTCTCATACTTGACAAGCACATGTCATGGTATCTTTCATGTATCCAGCCTTAATCTGGGACGATCTCTACCCTGGCTTGTTTTCTTACCGACTACAAATCGTGCTCAAATGTGGCCAAATAGGCACATATATAATATGAAGTAACGCTGCCAGCTATGAGACCATATTCAACAAATATTTTAAAAATTTATTCTCTATAATACTATTATAATATTCTTTAATATTATTATAGTATTTTTTTTACATCTTTTATAGCTACCTATTTTTACCTTTTATTACTCTTCTCTTTCCTTGGAATCTATAATCATCATCTGTGCACAATGATACGGATAGAAGAAAGAATCAGCAAATTTAGAGTGCATCATTCTCTCTCTGTAATACTGTCGCACTGGAAAATGACTTTGCTAGAGAGGTTTGACAGCAGGCTTGATCGGCAAAAAGGTGGTACAGTGTTGCAGCACAGTATTTTGTGTAGCTGTTGGAGTTGCCCTCTAGAAATGTGTCGGGACTTGCATTCAATTTTAAGATGTTGTACCAATATATCATACAGCTGCACATCATAAACATCATTACTGACCATTGGTGACCTGATGAATTGGAGCACATGAGCATAAAATAGTTCAATATAATAGTTCAATGGGTCAGATGTCTATCAGAAAAAAGTACCAGAGGGAAGGTGCCACAAGCAAGGAACAGATAGAGAAGCCGGAGGAGGAAGAGTCAACTGGAGAGGAGTGCTTCTCTACCCAACCTCCTATGTGCATCCAAAGAAACTTCTTTTCAGGCCTAATTTTTCTTATTTTGCTTTGTGCTCCTACACAGGTCGCTGAATCTATCAATGTTGGCCAAATTGGGCCTGCCCTTTTCCCTTTCTGTTTCATTTTTCGTCGTCTAGATGTCAGTGTCAGTAAACGAAAACCTGTCGCAAATGCAACTGTACGACTCTCAATCTCCCTGAGACGCCTAAGACGTTTTGTCAAGTCAATTCAGATCTAATCTTGTCCAATAATGGACCTACTAAAAATGCTGGTTAATTGGTCATGATGGATTTTATTCTTTAACAATTAACAACACGACTCACCAAACTGCCACTGTAGTGACCCTCTTGGTGGCAACACCAGAAGATAGGAGGTAGCTTTTTGTCGGTGCAAACAATTTACCATTGCCAACAGAAATAAAGACAAAACTAGTTCATGCATAGTGTGCCAACGTGCTCAGCTAGATCAATTCAAAATAAACATGTATAAAAACAGTATATTCGTGCAAGTTCATATAGTCTCTTTGAAAAAGAGGAATTGCCTTAAAATTAATGAGACGATAGGAACTAAGGGTTAGCTTAGAGTGACTTTGTGTAAAAGGGTTAGTTGGTGGTGATTTATTGTGACTGAGATGAATTATACTCTAGCATATATAAGTCACTCCACACCCGGGAAAAAAATTTGGCCAAAAAACAGTGATAAACCGGGTATACCCATGGACCTGATAAAAAATTACTATGTTTAATGATATTTGTTTCAATTTTATTCGGTACATCCGATAAATTATATTTACCGCTGAAAAACATGCTCTACACTACACTTGACCACATGAGTCACTCCGAACTGGTTGAGTATGTTACTTGAGACATAACAAATAATAAGGCGAGTGCACACACCTATTCCGTGAAACGGAAGGCCACACAAAGATAACTAGTTGCCCTAATGTGTGATTCATAAAGTAGTACCAGCCTACTCTGTTACTCAGAGTCCATTTAGCCAAGTAAATTACGTGTAACGGAAAAAATAAATAAACAATGAGTATACACATTACTATTATGAGTAACATATGATTGCGTCAAAATAAACAATTAAAATAGTGTGTGGTTCATAAAGTGGTTCCGGATTACTACATGACTCACGATCCATATAGAAAGATTAAATTATATGTAACTAAATACATAAGAGTGCATGCATCTCAATTTCGAAAATAGATGATGAGCTCATCCTCAATGCTTGGTTCATAAAAGTAGCATACGACTGTGCTTGGTACATTTGGAAAAAAGTAAATAAAAGATAGCAAAAATACAATATAAAACAAGGAGGGAATGCACGTGTTACTATTCTCTGAAACAGATTCGGTTACAAAGATAGACAAATCGGTAAGATGTGATAATTAAAGGTGGTATTACATCACTTGACGACTCATCATCTTTTTAGAAAAGCAAAATGCGTGGAAAACTAATGGTTCATGAAATAACAAATTAAACAAAAGAGTGCAAGTATTGCCACTTCAGTATTATGCGAAACAGAAGGCCGCACCAAGAAGATAGCCGGTTGCTTCCTAACCTAACCTAACCCGTGCCTCCTCTCTCCGTATAAAAAGTCCCCCACCCTCCTCCAAGGTCCAAATCGTGATAGCAACAAAGTCTTTCTACTCCTCCCCACCATTTCAGCTCAGCTTTCCTCCCGGAGCTCCTCTCATCTCCATCGTCATCGATGGGGCCTAAGCAAGATCGGTCCATGGCCAACGGCACGGCGGCGAGGAAGGAGACCAAGGTGGTGCACTACAGGGAGTGCCAGCGCAACCACGCGGCGACCATCGGCGGGCACGCCGTGGATGGGTGCCGCGAGTTCATGGCGTCGGGCGCGGAGGGCACGGCCGCGGCGCTCGTGTGCGCGGCCTGCGGGTGCCACCGCAGCTTCCACAGGCGCGAGGTGGAGGCCGAGTGCGACTGCTCCTCCACCACCTCCCGCTGAACCAGTGCCTGCTTTGCGCATGTGAGCCGACGGGTGAGACCATTGGGGCACTGAAATGGTTTGGTAGGTGCATCCAGCCATATTTGCATGGACCCATATTTATTTTGTACCTTTTTCCTCTTGGTCTTGGATATATTCTCACTGAAATTTATGTGTGATGTAATATATGTGTCGATCGTTCGTACGTATATGAGCTTGCAATATAATTGCACTGTCTGTGTATATAGTCGTACTGTGATTGCACTGTTATTTCCTTATAGAAATGAACATCGATCTAATATTCTGTCGATACATATGCTTCTTGTTTGGAGCTTGTGTCCCCGAATCATACTTTGAATTTTCCCCGGGGGCTATGAATAGATGATTCTGCATTACTTGGTGGTTCTAGCATTATCGAGCCGATGCCTTTCCTAGCTTGTTGTACTGTGAAAGGAATCAGCACACTTTATTTTGTTTAATTGGGTGGGATTACTATATTATGTTATCTTCCCACTAGCACGGATCAATGATGCATGGTTCATCATGCGGACGGATCTTCGTGACTTTATGGGTGAAAATTGTGAGCTATGCAGTATAATATGCTTATATGGGGAGTCAGCTTGTGGGGCCCACGCCACACTCATCCCCGCTCCCCTCTTGCCCACTCGGCTAAAATCATCGCCACAATCTCTCTCTCAACTCTGCAACCACTCCCCCTATCTATAAATCCAAATCGAACATCTGGTTGAGCCTTCTTTTACCTCAATGCACTCGCACCTTCAAATCCCGCCGGATTTCATCCACCCATGAGCTTACGAGCCGCTGTCGAACTCCGTCGAGCACCCTCACCGTCGCCGAGCTTCTCCACGCAACCCCAACGCCATTCAAGCCGAGTCTCCCGTTGTTTCCCGTTGAAGCCCAGCCACCGCACAAAACTTTAGCCGCCGCTAAAGCTATGCCGTTAAAGCTCACCATCGCCAGGCCGCCCCGCCATGCTCTGACGCCGACGTGCCCATCAAACGAACTCCCTGATGCCCGAAGATCGTCTTTCATTGTTTGTCGGAGTTCCCTGATCGTCACAGCGTCGTCGTCGTCCTTCTCTGGTCGTCCACCTTCGTCCCGACCTCATCGTCGTCAATGTCCTAAGATGGATCCAAGGTAGCCCCCCCCCCACCATCTGATCGTAGATGAATGACCACGATTAGATCCAGCTATACCCCTTCGTGAGCCACTAGGAAGCCGCCATGTGTCACATAATCTCAGTCAGCACTCATAGTCCACGTCAGCGCCACATGCCTTCCATGTGTCGGTCCACGTCAATTGAGTCGAGCCAGTTAACAGCTACGTCAGCATGCTGACATCATGTTGATGTCATAATTAGGTTCTCTAAATTAAAATTAATCTGTTAATTCTTTTAAATAGGTAATTTTGCAATTAGGTCTCTAGACTTTTGGGGTTTCACAAAAAAGCCCATTTCCGCCCCTGTTATTTTACTTTTAGCCACTCGTAGTTTTATTTATTTGTAAATAAGTCCTTGAAATTTTCTATTTTTACAAATTAGCCATTGTTCTTTTTAGAAAATCTCCTGTAGCTTAAAATTCTCATAACTTTTCCATACGAGCTCCGTTTTAGGCGATTCTTACGCTCTCACAATCGTAGTAGTGAGTACTATCCGTTAGTAGGTTTTTCATAGCGTTTTGCTTCTGTTTAGTGTACTATTATTAGATGTTTATATTTGTTTGTTTTCAATGTACACGATTGCAATAGGAGACGAGCAGTTCGTGAATCTACAGGATCGAACTTTTGAAGAGTTTGAGCAGCCCGCTGCTGAAGGAAAGTGTCCTTGATCATATTGATCATATTGTAGGAAAATGTGTCTTTTACTTTCTAATTGCATGTTTTGTCAATATGAATCCCATGTTTAGAATTTATTAGTACTTTCCATGATTATCATTGTCACATGTGTTATAGTTGAGTGTCAAGGGTAGAAATGCTTAGTTGGGCTATCAAGTCAGGTGGATAAATATTAATTTTATTAATGGTCTATGCAACATGAACCGGTTTGGATAATCTTTTGTAGCAACATGGAACATAGGGATCTAGGAATGTTAGTTTGGTTGGTATGGCTGATGTGTGCGTATTGGGTGATGTGCGAGTATCTGCTTGAGATCTTAAGGACTGATTCATGGACATGTAATCCGGCATAACAGCGCAACCACGAGGCCTATATGAGTACAACATGGCCAATTAATTAGTCACCCCTCCGATTCTGTGAGCACTATTGGATGATTGAGTAGCACAAGAAGGGGGCTTCTGCAGTGATGGAATCGCTGTTTGCGGTGAAACCTCAGTGGGTGCTTGCAGTTTAGCGGGAGCTTTGTAACAGCCTTGTAGTGATCTCTCGGCGTACACCTTGGAAGTGTGTAAGGTACCAATGGGTACCGACAAAAGAGTTGATCATGACTCGTGGGTAAAGTGTGCAGACCCTATAGAGTATAAAACTAATCGATCAGCCGTGCTCACGGTCAAGAACGGGTTTGGACTTCTTCATGATTAGTGGGGTCTTGAATGGTTGGTTTTGGGTAGTTGGGTGGTGGTACCCTGATGAGTTGGTAGCTGGGTATAGGATATCTAGTGCGTCTGGTAGTCGGATGGAATCCGATGAGCTGTTCCTTTAATGTTGGAGTCGTCACACATAGTAAATAGAATTGCTAAATCCTTTTTAAGTCCTAGATTAGGATGACATAGATACAATCAACCTAAGTCGAGCCTTTCTTGCCTTAAGCCTTCATATCATATTTTTCCATACTTGCTGAGTACTGCATGTACTCACGCTTACCTTCTCCTAACCTCTTGATGCTGCTTAGAAGGTTAAGACTTTGAGGACATCCCGGATGATGGAAGCTGAGTTTTAGGCGAAGGAAGTCTTTGACCTGAAGACCATATTCTAGGCTGGCGATCCCCCGAACAATACCTGTGGATGCATGGAAGACCCGCTACTACTGAAAGTTACCTTAGTGTTTTCTTTAAGACCTACAGGTCCTTTGTAATAAATCTTATCCTTTGTTATGTTATCACTTATGAAGTCACCATATATATGAAACTTGATCTTGGCATACATGTGAAATGTATCTAGTTTGTTCTTTTAAAACCGGGTGTGACACAGCTGGTCCATTGTTATCAATTCATTGATGCTCGCTGTTGCTATAGATGTAGTATCCGTGACTCAGTCGAAAGTAGGGTGCAAATTATTAAACCTAAGGGTATATATTGATCCTTCTTAGTTCAACTAATAACATTATTTTTTAAAATTAAGTTTTTAAAAAACTAGTATAATTAGTTAAATTAAAAATGATCAGTGGTTACCTTAGGTTTACCGATTTGCATCTCTAGTTGAAGGCCGCTAATGATCCGAATCAAGAACTAAGTGGAGTACTGCATGTACTGTGTGGGAGGCACATCACATGTTCTTGTCAAATGCCAACATGGGATATGCAGCTGGTATGTTGCTGCTGATACGTACTAATTTTGCACGAGCGAGTATATGCTACATTAATTGCCGCTACGCCACCACCCTCGTCCGTTGATCCTCCTGTTCAATTGGATTGCCAAGCATTCTATGGTGCCTAGCCCTGCTGCAACTATGTACTGGGACCCAGCTGGCCATCGTCGTGGATGCTGCCACCTAAATCTATTCGATTCAGGTAGCAGTAGCATGTACGACGCAAGTTAATCGGAGTAGGAATTTTTTTAGATCACGGCTACATAAAGCTCGAGCTGAGTATATATTAAAAAGAAGAAGATAATTGATTTGGTTTATAAGGAAAACTAGGTCATAAAATATTAACAAATGTACGATTTTAGACCCAAAAATATTAACAAATGCATGATTTCAGAGAGTAAAACCGGCATTTTACCCTAAGACGACAACACGACATCAACTCAATAGACGACGCTCATACTAAGAGGCACAACCACACAATAGATCGAACCAACCTAACTCAACTTGCGTGCTAACCAACCAATCTCTCCCTCACAACTCAATTCGGCGGAGCCCTGCTCCCATACTACACCTCTCTAACACACAAGTCAGTAGCACGTCGATTCAGAGGAGCGCGTATTGGACCAAATTAGTGTTATGAAGTGCCAATCCAGAAAGAAGAGCCGTTGTGAGTCAAGGACGTAGGGGTAAACCTACAGAAGAAGCCGGCAAATCAGTCGAAGAGAGCAAGGGATTCTCGAAGCAACACCTTCAGAAAGTTAATGACATCAATGCCACAGTCGCCCATCCGAACATTCAGACAAGGTTTTCATCGAAGAAACATCTAAGGTGGAGAAGACGCGAAAATGCCGCCTTTAGGGAGGGAATGGCGCCCAAGGGCGTCAACTACATTTGCACCAGCAAACCGAACAGAGCTTTCACTCGCATCTCCCCACCCCAGAAACCTGCACAAAAAGTGGTTGAGCTAGTTGAACAAGCGCGCCAGCAAGGGCCCAACCAAGACTGTCGAACTGAGCGATTGTGAGTCGACGAGCAGGACAACCATCCACCGTAACCACCTAGAAAACCGCTAAGGGAGGGGCGGCCCATCTCAGTGTAGAAAAATGCAAGTACCCGTGCCCACTAAAACCGGTGACACGCAGAGCCTACTGGTCACCAGATCTGCCACGTGCGCCAATTAACAATTTTTGAGACAAGCGAGGATTTTTTAGACATCCATTAGCAATCAATCACACCTAGTACGGTCTAAAGCCTAGGACACTCAAATGACAATGTCGAGTGCATCGACTTGCGACAGTTGTGAGGCGTTGGGGGGCACCCAGCTGAACAACGCCGCAAGCACTTCAGCGTGGGCGCGTGACAACAGCACGTCAAAGAGGCGGGCATAGCGATCTTGCACAGCCGGGTCGATTGCTTCCCGATCTTGGACGATACCTAGCCTCCTCATGACGATGTGTTGTGCTTGCGCCATAGCTGAAGAAAGGTGACCGGAGGTTGCAATGCGCAGACTACGTCATGGGAGCGACTATGGCTGCGTTGCTGTTCGGCGGTGCTTGTTGATGACTGAAGGATCAGGGAGGACGCCACCAGCTGGCTTGGACACCCGTGCCATGAATTACTATAGTGGTGTCAGTGTTGATGGTGCCACGCGTGATGATAGCACTTTGGCATGCTCACTCCGGCGGACAAACATTAAGTGATTTTGAAGCCTTTGATGGGCTGACCACTTGGCGAGGTGTGCGAGCGGGTTCGCCAGTTGTCCATGTCGGAGGTGATCGTTGTTCCGTGGAGGAGCCCAAGGTGGTTGCTGTGGCTGACGTGCAGCCCTCGAAGCCCAAGCTTGCATCGGTGTCCGGCCCATCCGCATCAAGCCGAGGCGTCAGCACAGTGTCAGGTCCTAGCCCAAATATGTCTAGGCCCAGCTCAAAGGTGTCGAGGCCCAGCCCTCCTAATGTGAGTCCTAGCTTGGAGGCTATGGACACCGTCGTCACAGGGGTTGGAGGGGCATCGACAAGTTCCGGCCAGTGGCGCATGTCAGTGGTGCTCGCTATTTGGGGTAGGTTTTCTTCAAACTCCACCACTGTCATAGGGATTGGAGGGGCAATGACAAGCATGCAGCCGCCAGCCGCCACCTCCTCAATCATGGGGTCCTAGGTTGGTTGCTAGGACCCAAGAGAGGGGGTAGAGAGAAACTCCAGCATGGGGTCTAGCGATGGCAGCACCGAGAGACCGTTGCCATATGAATTGGCACCTTTTTCGGTAGAGCTTTGATTGTACAGGTGCCACTAGCGTGAATGAACCTCGAGCTGGTGGTCAGGTCTTTCCAAGGTAGGGGCCGTTCTACTAGGCGGCATGGGTAGATGAGGGCGACCCTGAGTGGTCACATGGATGAGTGGGATAAAGCTCGGAGGAGAAGCACGACGGAGCCGAGAAGCAGGGTCTAGGCGATTCGACCTTGAGCGAGGTGTCACACGACACTGACAACACTCCTTCGCACAGTGGCCGAATCGTTTATAGGATAGACATCGAACTGACTGAGATGCAAGGTTTGGGCGATTTGGCCTTGAGTGCGACATAGCATAGCGCCGACGACACTCCTTCGCATGGTGGCCGAAGCGTTTATAGGAGAGACACCGAATTGGGTCACGACCAGCTGCAGCGCGGTGGTTGCGTGCCAAGCAATTTCAGCAGTGCCCATGCATGAGCTCTCTGAAGCGGGAAGAAGTCATGGAAATGCGGCGAGAAGAGGCACGCCCATGCGAGATGAGTGGCCTCGGAATTGATTGCTAGACTTTATGCCACTAGTATCTTCCCCAAACCGATGTCCAATCTAGATCTCGTTGGATCCTCAATGCATTGGGTTGCAGAGGCCACCGAGACGCACCACTTGAGGCCGTCACAGGGTGAACATGACGATGAGACTAGCGGCCAGAGCGAAGAGGCGTCAGGCTAGGGGCGGAGTTATGGCATCCGTTCTTCAGCCCCGTAGTGTGAAGAGCGACTTCCGCCGAAGCAAGGAGGCGAAAGAAAGTGGCTGACCTCCTAACGGCCTTTGCATAGGTGGGTGGCGTGGAGGTGGAAGCACAACAGGTGATGAAGGGAGGGGGCACGGATCTACACAGTGAAGGTGGAGCATCGATGTGACGTCTGAATTTTTTTGCGCGCCTAACCCAATTCTTCAGCCGTAGCCCAGCCCATCTCCCTCCTTGCTCTCGCTGACAGCCGGACCCCGTACATCAGCTTCAACCTCGCGCCAGCGCCCACAACTGTCACGCCGCATCTTCCGATTTTGCCATCACATCCAGCCCCCGCGCCCATGATCTCCGTAACAGCTTGCACATCTCGGTGCTTTAAGATGCGCCGCAGCCCATGCAACTCCCCCACCATGCACTCCCTCTTCCTTTCCTGAGCCGTCATTGCCGTCGCCGAGCTCCGCCGATCGCCGTCCGCCACGTCTGAGCTCTCCCCGTTGTCGTCTTGTTCGTTTGCGCCATAAATCGTCGAGTTTGGTAGCTCGTAGCACTAGATTGAGCTTCGCCGGTGATGCTCCGGCGAAACCCACGGCGGCGCCGCCGTCCACTAGCCCCTGCCGCCACCCCTCCCTCCTCAAACGCCGAGAACCGTAGGATCTTCCACCGACGGCCCAGATTAGATCAACCGAGCCCATACCTTTTCGGTCCACCTTGGACCCGTGGACCCAGTCCATAGTACCGGTCCACCGTCCCTGTCAGCAACCTCGTAGGCACCACGTCAGCTTCTGAGTCGAGTCAGCAGCCGCGTAAGCCGCCACGTCAGCCCACCGAGCCCAGTCAGCCTGCGGACGCAATAAATAGGTTTTCCAGTACAAAAATAGTTCCCTTATTCCCTGAAAATAGGAAATTTTACATTTAGGCCCCAAATTTTTCTATTTTCATAAATATACCCCTGGTTAGTTCTGTACTTTACTTTTTGCCCCTGAACTTTTGTATAATTACAAATAGGTCCCTAAAGTTTACATATAGGTCCCTAGAGATTTCTATTTTTGCAATCTAGTCCCTGTAATTTTTTAGAAAAGCCACTGTAGATTAAAACTATCACAACTTTTTCATACAAGCTCCGATTTAGGCGATTCTTGCGCTCATACGATCGTAGCAGCGTGTAATATCCATTAGTACCCTTTTTATAGTGCTTGGCCTCTGTTTTGTGTGATGTACTTAGCTATTGTGTTTGTTTGCTTTCCGGTGTGCGCGATTGCTTTAGGAGATGAGCAGTGTGTCAGCTTGTAGGACCAGGCATTCGAGGAGTTTGATCAACCTGTATTCGAAGGCAAGTGTCCTTGACCACTTTGACACCATTGTAGGACAATGTAGTTTTTATTTTCCTAGATGCATGCTTGCTTAATATGGAATCCCATAGTTAGAGTTCTACTAGAATTTGCGTGACATTCCTTGTAGCCATTGAAGAGTTATGGGAAATAAAGTGTAGATGTGCTAGTGATGTCATGGTAGGGGTAAAGATTAACCTACACTAATATTTATGTAACAAGAAATTGGGTATGGTAATCTTGTAGTAACATGGTATAGGGATTCCAACTGGATGGCTAGTTTGAGGTGGAGCTGCACAACAGGGTTGTGTTTGTTCATGTGTGGGATCCTAAGGACCGATTTGTGAAGCCTGTTACCCGGCACAAAAGCACAACCACGAGACTTATATGGGTATAGCCTGGCCAAATAATTAGTTTCCCTTCATGTTCTGTACGCACCAGTGGACGGTTAAGTGGCACAAGAGGAGGCCTCTGCAGTGGATGGAATCCCTGTTAGCGGTGAAATTTTAGTGGGTGCATATATATTTGGAGGTGCTTTGTAATGGCCTTGTAGTGAGACCCCGACTCTACACACCGGAAGTGTAAAGCAAAACGGGAATCACGACTCGTGGGTAATGTGTGCAAACTCTGCAGAGTAATAAAACTGATCAATCAGCCGTGCTCATGGTTAAGAGCGGGCTTGGACTTCTTTATAATTAGTGGGGATCTTGAATGGTTGGTTTGGGTAGTCGGGTGGTGGAACCCCCAATGAGTCGGTAGCCGGATATGGGATATCTGGTGAGTCTGGTAGTCGGATGGAATCCGATGAGTTGTTTCCTTTAATGTTGGAGTCATAACCTAGTAAATAGATTGCTATGTCTTTTGAGTCCTAGTTTAGTTTGGCATAGTTGCAGTCACCCCCGAGCCAAGCTTTTCCTTGTCATAAAGCCTACATGTCATATTTTCCATCACTTGCTGAGTACTCTATGTACTCACGCTTGCCTTCTCCCAATTTCCGGATGCTACTCAGAAGGCGAAGTTTTCGAAGACCTTCTGGACGATGGTGCTAAGTTCTAGGTGAAGGAAGACGTCGCTCTGAAGACCATATCATAGGCTGGCGCTCCCCCGGACAACGCTTGTGGATAGATGGAAGTCCTACTGCCGCTGGAAGATTTCTTAGTGTTTTCTTTTAGACCTACGTGTCCTTTTGTAAGGAATATTATCATTAATTAATGACATAATTATGTTATCACTGATGATGTCACTTCATGTATGGAAACTTGATTCTGGCATACATGTGGAATACATCTGTTTTGTTCTTTTGAAAACTGGGTGTGACAACTGACGAGATGACCCCAATCTGGGAGGGGGGTCCTGGCGCTGCGGGGAGCGTGTCTTGGAGTAGGAACTTGGTGGTGCCTATGGATGACCAGTGGGGAGCTGAAATGAGAACACAGGTAGGGCGGAGGAGGAGGCGCCCTGAGAACCCTAAGGGGGCGAGGCTGTAGATCTAGACGGGGCACGCGGCACATCCCAAGCTGAGCGACTGTTAGAAGGAGTTCACCACTGGTGACGAGGAAGGAGCAACGGTGTGGCACCCGGGGTGGAGAGCTGGGGGAGTAGGGGTCTGGGCAGTAGTGGAGGAGGTGGGAGCTACGATGACGGTGGAAGGGGCGCCATGAGAACCTCCACATAGGATCGAGCAGGGCGGGGAGAGCAGGGGACTCAGGGATGATGATATCATCCACGAGGCTAGGTAGAGGGAGCCGAGGTGGTGGTGGTAGAGGTGAATCCACCAGGAATCCACCCAGATCTCGGGGGGGGGGGAGGGGTATTCGCGGGTGGGAGTGGAGCTGCTAGAAACCTGCAAGCAGGGAGGGAAACGGGGGATTGGCTCCTGTAGGCGGCGAAGGAGCCTTGGCTGGTTGGGAGGAGGGGGCCCCGGAGGCAACGACAGAAGGACGGAGGTGTGGCTGTGGTAGGACGGTGGTGGGGGCTGAGTCACCAGGGAGACGACGCGGAGCCATCATTTCACACCTCCAATCTTCTATTGATCCAGCTCGTTCAATTTGGTAGCGCTCTTTAGCTTTCAATGCATATATCATGCGCTAGCTCAAGCACAAACAACCACGCTATCAATCTACTTATGTGTGGATGTTCTAGGACCTCAATCTGTTGCTGTTTGATTGGGATTGCTTCTTTTTCTTGAAAAAGCTGGTTGTTTGATCGGGGAAGATTTTGCAATGTTGGGTTGCATGTATGTCACATATATATCTTTTTACCTTTCATGCAATAGCGAGCTTTGAGCTTTGGCTACCCATTTGTTGTTGACTATATATATGTGATGATTCTTCTCTATTTTACCCTTTTGTACTTTGTTTCCAAATACTCGAGTGAGAATAAAATTAAGGGGATGCCACATGACTAGCTTCTACTATTTGGGTTACATATAGATAGGGTATACCTGCGTCGATCTATCGAGTTCTAATCCCATCTATCCAAAATTTTGTGGAACGGATATATAACTGATCGATTTTGATAAAGGTGGAAGCAGATGGAGATAGCATGCGATAAATTCGATGATACTTGACATTAGTTCTTTATGCTAGCCAGTAGATGGAGATCCACGAATTCGGGAGCTATTTAAAATTGGTGACAACAAGAAGATGACAACACATATAAGTACCGGCAACATTCACGAACAAGGACAAAAAGAGGGCGAACTTTTTTGTTGGATCAGTGCTAAAGAAAGGTAGTTGGCGCATGAACGAGGTAGAGGGCCTAGCTTGAAATAAAAATGTGAGCTAAAAAAAATGTTGCTACTGTAGCGGGTGAGTTTGTGACGGGGTTCATAGAAAAGAAGGATGAAAGGTGACTGAACTACATCCGGTGGCAGATATTTCAATTTCGTTTTATAATTTGTTTTCACCGACGAAAAGATCAAAATTTATAAAATTTCAATCATTTTTCGTCATTTGCTCCGTATGTCCGACATGTCAGTAAAAGAAAATTTCAGATATAGATATTTTATTTCTCTCTGAAATTCTTAAAATTTATGAAATTTTAGCAAACTTTATTCCTTGGAGGAACTCAGTCAAGGTGTTGACAAAAACTCAGGGGCTTTCTTGAATAATCCAGCAAGCAGAGGACGTGTAATAGGCCTGGTAATACTCTCTGGGCTGAGCCGAAGCCAACGTCAACGTGCAATCCACAGGTAGGGAAAGGCAACAGGAGGCTTATTTTCTAGTTACGGATATGTTTGTTTGAGCTTTTGTTTTTATGTTTTTGAAAAGTTATGTTTTTATTTTTTTAAAAGCTAATTTTTTATTTTAGCTATTGATTTTTATAATATTTTTTAGCTTTTTAACTCATAATTTTTAGAAAAACTATTTTTAATTTCTAGTTTATTTTATCAGAAGCAGATTTGTAACTTCTTTAAAAATCAATAACAAATATGTTTATTTAAGCTCCTATCTTTTTAAACTTCTAACGAAAACAGAAAATAAAAGCAGACTGAAACAAACGTACTCTATACTCTTGGGGCTATGCGGCCTTTGTGGCTTGGCTCCCTCATGTATTTTTTTTTATACACCATATGTATTCTTGGTTGTAAACGTTGCTAATAAGAAATAAAATCCGTATCTTACTTAAAAAAGAATAGATGAACCAACATGGCACTTGCTAAAAAAAGAGAGTAGACGGGCCCACTTGTCACTCAAGTGGAACAGAGGTGCGATACTACACGTGGCAGGAGCCAAGAATCCCCAAAATCCGAAATCGGTTAGGCTTCCCTCCCAAACCGAAATTCCAAATTCAATCCTCCCGCCAAGCACCCAAACGAAATCCAATTCCAAAGCCCTCTCCCCTCCCCTCGCTCCAGACAGATCCCTCTCCACCCCCAATTCGATTTCGATTTCGATTTCGATTCCGCTCTTGATGCGCCAATGGTGCGCGAGCTCCGCGTCGACTCCTTCTACTCCCGCCTCCGCGCCGCCGCATCCGACGCCGCGTCCTCCTCCCCGCTCCTGATCCTCCCCTCCGCCGCCGACGCCGACTCCCTCTGCGCGCTCAAGGTCCTCGCCCACGTCCTCTCCGCCGACTCCATCCGCTTCTCCATCTACCCTGTCGCCTCCTCCGCCGCCGCCGCGTCCCTCCTCGCCTCCTTCTCCTCCAACAGCCCGCTCTGCCTCCTCCTCATCAACTGGGGCGCGCACCGCGACCTCCGCGCGCTCCTGCCGCCCGCCGCCACCGCCTTCGTCGTCGACTCCCACCGCCCCCTCCACCTCCGCAACCTCTGCGCGGCCAACGACCGCGTCGTCGTTCTATTCACCGCCGACGATGAGCACACCGCCGATCTGTCGTACGACTTCGACGTCTCCTCCCTCGCCGACGCGTCCGACCTCGCTACCGAGGGGGACGCGGATGACCACCTCCGGGTCCCCGACGAGGACGAGGACTCCGATGCTTCGGACTCGGATTCCGACGCCGAGGACGGAGGTAGGAGGAAGAGGCGGCGGCTCTCTGATGACGCGGAGGCGGACGGCGACCCGGTGAGGCTGTTCGGGAAGCTCCGGAGGGAGTACTACAGGCTCGGCACATTCCACGGGAAGCCGTCGGGGTGCCTCATGTATGAGCTCGCCCACGCGACGCGCAAGAACACCAACGAGCTCCTCTGGCTCGCCTGCGTCTCCCTCACCGACCAGTTCGTCCACGAGCGCATCACCAACGAGCGCTACCAGGCCGCCGTCATGGAGCTCGAGCAGCACATCAACGGTTCGGACAACCTCGACCCCTCCGGCGTCGGGTCAGTGGTCACACTCAAGGACGGCACCAAGATCCGGGCACCGGAGACCTCCCGCATCGCGTATGAAGACGAGCCGAGGTTGATGCTGCTGCGGGAGTGGAGCTTGTTCGACTCCATGCTCTGTTCCTCCTATGTTGCCACGAAGCTCAA
Organism: Phragmites australis; assembly: GCF_958298935.1. Lineage (NCBI taxonomy): Eukaryota > Viridiplantae > Streptophyta > Magnoliopsida > Poales > Poaceae > Phragmites > Phragmites australis. Next base: position 25,465,625 of record NC_084939.1, read on the forward strand.
AACGTGGAGTGACAATGGCCTCAAGAAGCTAAAGCTGCTGCTGGCGAGGATGGGGTTCCCGCTGGCCGATTGCCAGAAGAACTTCCAGTACATGAGCATGGAGGTCAAGCGCAAAATGAGGGGTGAGTTCGACAGGTTCCTGCCTGAGTATGGGCTCACTGAGTTCTATTACCGGAGCTTCTTGAGGGTGCACGGGTACAGATCCAAGGTGTCTGCTGCAGATGTTGTGTATGGCGTCACAGCTTTGCTCGAGTCGCTGAATTCCGAGTCAAAGGACTCAAAGGAGTCATCTGCCGCTGAGCAGTTTTGGGTTGCATATGCAGCATTGTCATTGAGCAATGTGGATCAGTTGCGGAAAGGGATGCAGTCTGCGATTGAGATACAGAGGGCTATATTGAGGCAAGGAAGCTCGGCGATTACCAAGACAGGGTTTATACGGAGTGCGAAGAAGTTTCGGTGGGTGAAGCTTGATGACCCAGTGGACACGAATAAACTGTGCCACCCGCAGGCGCTTACCAAATTCTGTTTCTTCCTGATGGACGCCCTGAAGGAGAGGGGTGCAAGGATGAAGCCACTGATCTGTGCTTGCTTGGCAAAGGAGCCTGAAAAGGTGCTGGTTGTCGGGGTATGTGGAAAGCCAAGGCTCGGGGCTGTTCAGGGCAATGCGTTTGGTAATGCATTCAGATCAGCGGCAGAGGAGATCGGTGCAGACTATTTCCATGACATGTTTGAGTCATCATGGATTGTTCTTGACGTTGTTGCTGTCAGCTCTTTCATGATTCGGTTAACGGAGAAGCTGTGATGAAATGAGCTTGTATAATGTGGATGATTCTTTCGGGTTCCGAGATGGGAGCCTCAGGGTTGATTCTCTCTAAATAAAGGAGCTTGATGCCTGGTGGCACAGGAAATGTATCTTCCTCAGTAGTTCTCTAATGTAGGGAGAACAGCCTGACAAGCATTCTGCTTTGCTAACTTTTAGCTGCCCAATGATCAAGTCTTCATAAATTGAGAAGTGAGGAATCTCCCACTGTTTTTACCGCCTCCTCAGCAAATGATAGATCTATAGATTCAGATGCAAACCTGATTCTAATATAGAGGGGGCAAGGTATATTTGCTTACTGGTTTTCTTTATCTGATAGAATGGATGTTTGTATTTTATATCTGCATAAACATTTGTTGTACTCAATTCTGTATCATTACGTCTCTTGAAATTCTATAAGTTCATAACAAGTGCCTTTATCTAGTATGCAAGGCTTCAAGCAGCAAGCCTGCCCTTGTTTGTATGAATCCATCTTAAGAGCAGATATGTTCATATCTGTTGCAAGTATATGCTGAAGTAATGAAATATCCTTTATTCCATTTCCTTTGTGTTAGCGTAAATGACTGAAAACCTATACTATGTTGGTCATGACCTTTATTTGCAGTGCTTTAATAAGCTTGCACAATTGATCATTGTACAGACAGGCATGTTATATCTCCCGCTCCACATCGTTCAGGTAGTTAGCTTCTAGAGCTTTTTCTTGACCGGGGAAATAGTAGGGGAGACCCCTACTACGGTAAATATATTATAATAAAATAAAGGCAACTGTATGGAAAAAGAAGAGAAAACTAAACTATACAAGGGCAAGGAAGCTCAAACCATAGGGGCAAAAAGAAGTAAACAGGAAAACAAGCAAGGATCCTCTGAGAAAAAGACAAAATCCAATCAAGAATCACATGTCTAATGCTGTCCTTGATTCTGTGAGCTTGAAGCAAGATATCTTCAAAAGAAGGTTTTCATGAAGAAAGAGGATTTGAAGACATTTTTTGCTTTGATCATCATTTCAAAAGAAGGTTTGGAGAAATCCCAATCAATCCCAATGAAATTTCAACACCTCATGCTGAAGTTACAACGAAAAAAGAGATGAAAGATCATTTCTTCAATTTGGAGTCTGCAAAGAACACAGTTGTAATTTTCATTTTTCACTTTGAAGTTTTTCCTTTTAAAAATATTCATTGTATTGAGTCTGTCCATCCAGAGTAGTTAAGAGAAAACTCTAAGTTTGTTACAACATTTAGAATCCCATATCCATTTGAAAGGTTGTGAGGGAGAGATGTGTTTGTAAGGTAGATTGTAAGATCTCTTGGAAGAATACATCTGTGATCCCTATAAATAATGCCAAGTATCATTGGCATTCTCCTGAATCTATAAATCTTGAATAAGCTCTTGTAATTTAATGTATTCTTCATATGCTTGAGCAGATAAAGGAGTGTGAAACTGTCTTTCTATATTGTTTCATCAAAAATTCTGCTACTGAGATGTTTTTGTTTTTTTGCAAAGGAAAAAAAGTCTTGAGAACATTTCTTTTAACAAGTGATTGTTCCAAATGACAGACCAGAAAAAACTATTTTTCCATATCCAAAAGTGCAAACATTAATTCTCCTGAACAGAATACTAAGCCTTAAGACATCTTTTCACCAGAAGGATCCTTTTTCATTGGAGGCATGAGGCACTTGACTATTTTTTGTACTAAGAACCCCAAATCAGCTTAACCTAGCGTAAGTCCTTTTGATTATAGAATTTATCCAGATGTTTGAGCATAAGAGCGTCGTTCTGATTTCTGAAATTGACAACACCTAACCTTCCTTTGGATTTGGGTTTGCATACATTTTTTCATGCAACTAAAGGATTGATTTTTGCATTAATATCAGATCTTCTCCATAGGCAGTGTCTCCTTGCTCTGTCTATGTAATCAATCACCGTAACTGGAACATCTAAAGTACACATTGAGCAACTGGAACTTCTAAAGTTGCTCTATCTTTTTAGAGCTTCAGTTCCACAATGGTCTGGACCAATGCTCTTGAGCACCTTGTATGTTCCACATAGATGATAGGATGCTATTATTGTTGCAAAGTAGTAGGTTGTGTTCATCCACTATGCTACATTGACACAAATTTCAGATGTTTTACAGTACAACCTTCTTATGTGATTCAATCTTGTGGGTAAATCTGTGACACAATTGCAGTGTTTTCAGATATTCCAATATGAAAAATCTAGGAAATCTCAACCAGCTATCACAAATTCAAGGTTTTATGAAGAGTATGATGAAAAATAGACTAGAGTACATTTTCATATTTTTTTAACAGAAATGCATATCTCATCTTTTCATTTCTAGGTTTTTATCTGCTTGAGTTGTTGGACATCTCAATATAATTTTAAACATGAAAATTGTCTATCATGCTAAATAAATTTCTGTGTGAAAGTTCTATTGCAGTAAAATATTGACAGTTGTTTGTGATTACCTGTAGACTTATTTTCCTAGACTATTCCTAAAGTGCCCAGTCCAACTGAAATTGCTGTTTGATCATAAAATAGCTAGCAATTGAAACATTGCTGCATTCTTCTCTTCATTCATTCATTGTGATGCGTGCAGTTTGATAAGGTAGTCCTATTGCAATTCATCATATAAAACTAAGGCCATTTAAAACTGACCCTTATTTCTGAAAGACATTGAGATACTTTGTCTTACCTTCTAATGCATGTCTCTGAACATCCTTGACAGAGATAATTGTAAAGTCAAACTCCGAGGATTTTGATCTGATATCAGTACTAGTACCACCGAGGATTTTGTAAAGGTTTTGCGCTGCGCGTGCTTTCAATCATACTTCTCATGTCTTTATTGAGCTAGGTTTCAATCATGCTTCTGCAAGGATTTTCACTCCCTGCTTGCAAAGTTTGATAACTTTTGCAGTGGTCGTCTATGGTCTGTTGGGCTAGGTACAGAAATTGGGCCCCAAAATGAAGCCAAGATGGGCCTTAAAGAATTTGAGTTCGAGTGTACCTGCTAGCCCACTTTTCCTTTTTCCTGCGACCCAAAGTACTGAAATGAATCCGTCACCTGTTCCAGCCGGCGGCGGTTCTCACCGCCGTTCCATGAGGAAGCCGCCGGCGCCCGCCGATCTCTGACCGTGGGAGGTCTTTTCGAGCACTTACGGCCTCCGGGCTCCGGCTGTCTACGACCTTGCCGTTGTCGATCAGCACGCTCGACCAAACCACCGTCGCGGAGCACTTTCTGCCTCCCCCGACGCGGCCGGAGCGTTTCCATCCCCCCGCCACAGCTGCCGGCAACAGCTTCAGCCTTGTAAATTCTTCTCATTTCCAGAAACCTGCTTGATTTTTATTCCTTACAGTTGATTTATCATTATGCTTATGCGTCACTAGTTCAGTATCACAGAGTTTACAAGCCATTCTAATCTTGAGGCGAATTTCAGAATTTTCTCCTTTCTTTTTGACTCCTCTTCTTTAGTGAGCCGTAGGAAGATTCGCCTTAACAGCTAACTCTTGATGCATAGTTTAACTAGTGTTTCCGTCCTAACAGCTAGCTAGCTTGCCCAATTTTCCTACGTCTAACTCGTGTTTTTCTGTATTTAGGTCTAACAAGGATGTCCAGTCGGATGTTGGTCAAGTTTGGAGGTTGTTGACTACCTGTTTAACTAACTGTTGATGCATAAGCATCAGCTCTATGAACAATTGAAGTTTTGACAATGAAATCGCAACCACCGATGTATTGTGGGCTGTTACTCTGTTCCGCCCTTTTTGGTGTATTTTACTATTTTCTGGTTGAAAAGGGTATTATGTATCGTTGCTATCAAGTAAGTAGCATTAGTTTGATTAGAAGGGATGAACATTGTCCGGCCATGTTAGGGTAAACACTCGTCGGAAGGATAGTTGGGTGACGTCGCTGCTAGTGAAGGAATTGAACTATAGATTGGGGAGACTTAGAACATTGGAGTAGGCATAGGAGGATATTGGGAACTAGATTAATTTCTCTTTCTTCCTTCGTTAATCACGGTTGGCGCTGTGTATATATAGCCGGCCTACAAAGACTTCATTCAAACCAACTATATCTCTAGTTTAAACCAACTCTATCTCTTAATCTTATCTCTAATTCTCTCCTGATTTAAACTAACCAAACTCTATCTTATCTCCTAAACCAAACCTGATTCAAACTAACAAACCAATAACAACGCACGTGAACAGTAATTCCAGCACCTAACAGGCCACATCTTCAACTGAGAGCTTGGTCTCTACAGTTTAGTTTGCATCAATCAGAAAGGCCACTTTCTACTCCACAATCCACATATAACTTGCTGCCGAAGGTTTTCAATGTGGTTTGGCGACCTGTTGCTCTTCTTTTCAATATATGCTGGTAATTCCCAATGACAAAACTGCAAATTGATTGTCCAATCTCATGATACTTTTATTCCAATGCTAATGGAATAATTTGGTGCGATGCTTCCTTTAAAATTCTGGTTGATGGGCACATAAGGCTACTGAAAATTGTCATGAATTGTTAGTCCATACTGCAATCGTACTTCATTATATACCTTTTTTCTACATGAATATAAGTGAATATCGATGCCTGGAGAGCATAAAATAGGTTTTTCTTGAATTCGATAGCACAATGATAATTTTACATAAAATGTTTTTCTTGATAAAACAGTGTGAAGAGCGACCATTTTGCATTTTCTACAATTCATTACAAGTCAAAGAAATATCTGCTTCCGTTTATCTTTACCTTGTAAAGTAATTGAACTGACTGTGCCCTGTCAACTTTTGTGACCCTCATGATTACTGTTAGTTGGCAATCATGCATCAAATCTTTTCTTATCTCAACACGTATAATCAATTTCTGGTCCTGTGATGATAAATTCATATTAATTTTTCCCAACTTGCAGATAGTGGTATCTGCCTATCTTTGTATGAATCTACAGATGCACCAAGTTGTGCCAAATGGATCAACATCTTAATCAAGCTCTTTGTTCTTGCATTGGAGCTTAAGTCTTTACAGATAGCTGGAACACATAGAAGGCAATGTGGAATGTCTCATAGCCTCTTGAATGCCATATCAAGCATATTAATTGTGCTCTGGTGGGGAAAACCTGCATTTAATAATTGGTTACAGAATGATCTCGTATATACGCCTATAATGTGTGACAAACAAAGCAGGATTATGAGAATGATATAGTTATATCGCTTCTTTGTTGCATAGATATACACCAATGAGTTACCTATTGATGCTTCTCACAAGGAAGCAATCCTTTATTGGGCAAGTTATACAAGTGGAAAATGTGCAGTGAACAGTTTATGTCAGTGAAGTTCACCGGTCTAACCTAGGTAATTAGAAAACTCTAACTTATCTACAAAACTACAATTCTAGCTTATACAGGTTTTCTTTACTAAATTTCTATTCTTAAAGGGTGCCATATGTTCATTTTCGTATTCACTAGTTTAGGTTAGTAGTCTCAAATACAGAAATTTCTATCACAGCAGATGCAGCTTTCATTTATTCCTGAATTCTGATAATAGCAACCTTCATCTTGTCTATATTTCCCCTTCACTTTGTGGTCCAACTCCAGAAGATTACTTACATAAGAGTTACACTCTGTAATTTTTCAGCATTTGAAAGTAAAAATATTCTCATGTGATATAGCAGAGATTCTTGCTCTTTCTACATGTCCAAACTATTTTTTTCTTAAATTGAAAAATTTACTCTGAGCTTGGGATTCATAACGTTCCCATAACAATAAGGCTGTCATAACAGGACTAGTAAGTCTTAGTTGCAGACAATGCCTGTGGTGGTCTTACTCAATGACAAAAGAATTGGCTGGCTGAGGTGGTCCTTGTTGTACTAGTCTGGTTAGTAGTTGGGAGGTAAGGTACTAACTCTGTTGTCACGATTATGTGTACAAATGTACTTTCATGTGAACTAAGATATGGACATGTTAAAGCTTGTCTAAAGGCATTGTTGCTGAGACAATCTTTTGGACCAATTGCTGAAAGCTGCAAGGTTTGCTCTTGTATTGTATGTCCTGCAATCTTAGCAAGATAAATAATTTCGTTTTTCTTCCGTAGCTATTTCTCTTTTAGTCGCAGATTTATTGTTAGGAAAGTGCCTTAAGCATTTTAAATGTCGAGACTCATTTAGTCACTTGTATCAAATTTTTACTAACTGAGCCTAGCAAAATGAATGATTGTCAGAATATTATCATTACAATTTCTGCAACAGTCCTTGTCTTTTTAGCAACCTTGAGTTTAGTTGTTAAAGGTCAGGTCTTTATATATCACCTTTAATTAGAGGCAGAGTCAGGCCTGCCCAGTACCTATAACACTATTGGGTAATTATTCTAGTAGTACTGACGGGGATATTTTGAATTTAACTTCTTAATCTTCATACTGAGCAGAAGTTGTTGATTCTTGAGTAAATAAGCAGGTCATTGTAATTTCTTCAATAACTGTGCAGGTTATTGTAATTTCACCAGCAGGCAAAGTGGTATATAGTATGGACATATAATTTTCTGGAACTGGAATGCTATTGCCAATTCATTGATTTTCGAGTGAGGGCTGGGTAAATGACATAGAGCTAAGTTTCCACTGAATTTGTTGTTTTTACATTGAAAAGGCATTAATGTTCGAGAAGACACGTTCATTTGTGTGTTTCTCACTTTGTTCTTCTATGAACGCATAGTTTTTGTACATATGGGAAAGCTTAATATATGAGTGTTGATTTTTTTTTTCTTTTATGCAAATAAGGATTGTGGTTGAATTTGTGGTCTTGTGTACTATGGTGCTGTGAACAACCTGATATTAGCTCGACACCTGTAACACTGCTTCTCTTGGAAACAAGTCGATCGCTGAAACATGATATACTTGTAGAGTATCTTTGTACATAAAGACACTCCTGCATCTAACAGGTATAAATATGTGCTTGATTGAAAAAATGAGAATCAACGAAAAAATGAGAATTGTGTGTGACGTGTTTATATGATACATTAAGTAGAGAGTAGTTTTTGAAATATTTGTTAGATCCCTTATGCTTGTTTTCATCAGGTGTATGTAGACTTCTTCTCTCTTTCATACAAAGATGTGTAGCTCTCCTGAGTGTTTGAGAAAAAAGGTGTACGGAAACTCACATCATAAACAGTCACAGTTTTACAGATATCTGTGAGTTCTACAAAACTGGACTGGGAAGTGCTTTGAGCCAAGTGAAATCCTTGTTCAATTCAAATATTCACGCATGACATTGTTCAGGTCTTCAGATCTTTCCTTTTCTTTTGGTTACATCATCTGCCCATTAAATAGCAATTAAATAACTGATGATGACACTATCCTTTTGCTACTGACTGCATCACTTTCATGCCTTGCATTCTTACTCCTGACTACTGAGGGTATCTATCTATTAAGGACCACCTGGTGTTAATAAGGTTCAGCTTTGAGTCTATTGCCTTTGTGCAGAAATAAGAGGGATGACAACTTGCGTCTGTCAATTGGCGATGTAGTACGGAATGTGCATCTGCACATACAACCAATGCAAGCCTCAGAACAAGGACCCATCCTCCCAGATTTGGTATAGGTCGGCATGTAGAGAAGAAACATTGAAGACTCTACACATGACTCCTGCTGTTGGTGTTGACAAACTGTAGGTAAAGCTTTGCACAAGACTTCAGTATTCTTTAGAACCAAGGATCAGTGGCAAGAGTGATCTGCCCGTTAGCACATCCTTCAAATTGTTTAGGAAAGCTTTTCAGATTACTTCAGTTTCCAGAACTGAATATCAGTTTTGCTCTGTTATTTAAACAAATATGTAACAGCTTTCAACACTGGCACCCAGCTAGTGTTTACACTTGGTTACTATGCTGCAAGAAGTTTCCTGAAAGGCAGTGGAGCTTGTCTGTGTAGTCTACAGGGGTAACATATATGATCCTTTCATACTTAATTGCTACCAGCGGGTTGGTTGTGCTTGCACACCGCATTGTTGCGTTTAATCACGTGAGTCATATGGTCCTGACTTGGTCCCAACTGTACTCTGAAGGCTATATCAAGATAGTGATATATGCTTCTAATTGATTCTTATCATTCTCCCTAGAGAAGTATTTCGTAGATGCTGTACATAGGTGAGTTAAACATGCAGTAATAACGGCCTTGCCTTTGATCAATTTCTACCACATTTTTTTTAGACAAAATCAAATTGTACAGCATTTTTTAAATGAAAATCAATTTATACAACATAAACATATGAAGTTTGATTACGTTCAGTTGATGTTTCATATTTCTAGTTTTAATCACTGCAGAGTGTGCAAAGATTGCCTTTTCCTGGCTTGATATCGATGACCCTGAAGCACCCTTTTCTGGCGGGACAGAATGTTGTCATCCTTCTTGCATTTAGTTTTAGACTTGATAATATCGATTCTTAGACTATGAGCTTAGCAATTAGCTCATAGTCACCAGGTGTGCCACATTGAGATTTCGGAGACAGACTTGGCTTTGCACAGGCAGAACAATCGAAGCTTGACGGCATCGGCCGGGAGTATTCTCAACATGGTTGTATCACCTTGATGTAATTTTTTGAGTTTAATAAAAACTTACTTTTATCTTAAAAAATCCAGGTTTTGCCCTCATCCAAATTTTACTATCGAATACACCATTGAATTATACCTTTCAGAAAACGAAATATACTATTGACTTGTGAAGCTTGCACACTGCATTATAAGAGAGGCAGAGGAGTCTGTTTTCTGCAGATGATACAAAAGGGACATGTACCAGAGAAGGACGCGTCAGGCAATGTCTTAATCAGGGAGTATATTGATGTCAGCATCCTCAGTTATACCATTGGCTTATTTGGACGTGTAACTAACTAGCAATGCATTTCCAGTGATGTTGACAACCTGCTAGGCACCATTTATGTAATTTTTTTGCACCATGTTTGCAAATACGTGTATTTTTCGTTGAATGCTACTTGCATAGATGCTTCAAAACTAATGCAATTTTCATGGAACCATTGAAGCATTTGAATGAAAAGAAAATAGCACTCTTTAGTTTTGCACTGTGTATGCTTTCTGCACTGAATGTGATCAGGGACCATGTGCTCGCCGACAGAGACGGCAATTGCTTCATCTCTCTGCAGCTTCTATCCAACAACACAGTATCTATACTACCATTCTGCATTCATATTTCAGGACTGTACAGAAGTAGAACTGCAAGAAGTCACGGCAGAGCCTACTCCATTCCAGATACCGGTATTAACTTTACAAAATTTAGTCAAGTCACATTTATCTTGTTTTCAATTTTTTTTGCAGTAATATTTAATTATTTATAGATGGATTACGTACAATTCAATCTGGGAATTCACCTCAGTATATATAACCAAAATTACCAAGAACAAATCACGATTAATCACATCATGCTTGCACTACATGTCATGTGATCACACAGTCACACTCGCTGATTCCTGTCGCTTATCTTATTCTTCTGACTTTTGATGCCAGTGTGAAATGTACTACGAATAATGTTCCTGTAACTAGTTCGACTAGTATGTAATTGTGATGTATTGTTCTTGTTCTTGTCTCATGCATGCAACATATATAGATTTCCCCTAAAAAGGTAATTTGCAGCAACAAATTTACCTATCTAATATATATTTTCTTTCTTTTAGCTAAAACAGCATTGGAACCGAGCAGCAGCCGTCGGACAGATCCATCAGGTCGACGACCTGCTCGTCGGCTGCCTCGTCAAAAAACCACTTCTCGATCGGAGACAACGGTGCCTGCTGCTGCTTAGACTCGTCGTAACCGGCTTGTACCCCCATCACCGGCAGCTGCTGCTGCGGCACGTCGGCGAAGGCTGGTAGCGAAGCACCGGACATGTGGTCGAACGACAGCAAAGGGTCGACCTCAATGCCCGAGGGTTTGATGTCGGCGGCGCCATTCTGCGGTGGGGAGCTCTTCATGAACCCGTTGAGCAGCTTGGATATGTTGTCCATACTGGAGGCGTACGACGACGAGGAGCTGTCTGTGTCCACGGAGCCCGGGGTGGCGAACGGCGAGCGTCGAGCGATGAGCTGGGCGATCTCAGCTGGGTTGTTGCAGGCTGCGCGCGTGTAGTTGTCCTTGGAGTTGGAGAGGGGAGTAGTGATCATGTGGTGGAGGTTGTCGACATGGCCACCGGCCGTTGCGGGCGCTGTAGGTAGAGTGGTTGATAGATCAGACGAGGAAGGAGGTGGTGCGAAGATGGCGCCGATGGCTTGGTGTTTCTTGAGCTTCTTCTTGAGGTGGGTGTTCCAGTAGTTCTTGATGTCGTTGTCTGTTCTCTGTGGGAGGTAAGACGCTATGGCTGCCCATCTGCCATTATATACCCATGGTCAAATCGATTCTAATCTAACGTAGCTATAGTTTCATGTGCAGTTTGGTGATCACAAGAATTTGAAGAGTAGAGTACCTGTTGCCTAGCAAGGACTGGAGGTGGACGATGATGCCTTCCTCGTTGGGGGTGAAGTTGCCGCGCCTGATCCCGGGGCGGAGGTAGTTGGTCCAGCGGAGGCGGCAGCTCTTGCTGCACCGCATGAGGCCGGTGTTGATGGGCACGGACCTCCAGTTGCCGGGGCCGTGCTCCTGGATGTAGGAGACGAGGATGATGTCCTCCTCCGGCGTCCACGGCCCCTTCTTGACCCCGACCTTGTCGCAGCACGGCGGCCTCCCCATCCTCCACGGCCCCGGCCGGGCTTCGATTCTCTTGTCGTCGCAACCTTTGCCTTGTCCGGCCGGTGCCTGGCTGCCTGGTAAGCTTCTGGCAGTAGTGCGCTACTGTCGCATGAAGCGTGTGTGGGTGTATATATAGGATGAGAGGTGCATGTGAGTGAGCTCCTTCCTTTTTCACTTGCTATCATCTAACTAACCTCCGCTAGCTACTAACTGATGATTTCTTTTCACTTTCTTCTATAGCCTGCTGTCTAGCTTAGATCTACGTACGATTTCCCTTTCTGTCAGCATCACATGAATCATAGAAATTGACCCCCACTATAAGCCAAGGAAACTTGGTAGCGAGAGGACCGGTTGGCTGCAGCTTTGCTCCTATATGAAATTCAAAGCTTTAGGCTTTCTAGAGTTTTGCAGACAAGTCAATGATGCATGTACTAGTCAAATTTAAAGCTATAGTACTTAGATCTTCCACTATTCCCACTGGCCAGATATTATTCTCCGTTATCTTTGGAAGCATGTTAACTTTCAAACGAAAATTATTCTGTTTGATTTGGTCGATTTCAAGACTGTATGCAACGCCATCTTAAGAAAATCTATTCTTGTCAAGTTCATGGCAACCATATATTACGCCTACCAATGCATGAAGATCCCGAAACCTGAAGGGGTCATTAGTATCTGGGATTGTCCTAAGAAAGGTGTTCATTGTGATAAGCGGAGTCTTGATATAGCATCTCAACACCAACCAAGCAAGGAACCAAGAGCTCAGGAATCAAGATAAACAAGAAGCCTCAGTAGTGACTATGACCACAATGCCTCGAGACGTAAACCCAGAAACCTCAAGGTTGTGTTTTACGATTACTTCGAAACCCATGTAACAATGTCTACACTACCCTTAAAGTAATAAGGGTCACGGCTTATTGGCTTAATTTAGTATGTATTGTTCAGGTTTAAGATTTTAGGTCTACAATAGCTCGTGGGTCATCAATAAACTATGTAAGTCCCAAGTGTAAGTACTAAGAGTACCTTTATAATAATAAAGATCATATTGCTTAGGAAGTTGCTCGGATTCTTTTCCTGTCTTACTTGTCTTTCTGTACATCGTCACGCCTGACAATGGGATAAGCCACTTCTCGGGTTCCTCATTCCAAACACGCACCTAGGGTGGCGAAAAGCTTTTCTCGACCCAAAGACAATATGTGCTCTTTTCTCTTTATTGCGTTTTCTATTTAGACTGCCTAGCAGGAAAATTCTTCTGGGCAGACCGTCGGGGGCTTGACAAGTATTAGGTGCTAGAAACTGAAAGTGACATATTGTATACCCCTTAAAAGCAAATTCCAACGAGAAGGGAAGTATCATTATGTTGCGAACTCAGGTTGCGAAAAGGCTCCTTATCGCATTTCACGAGTGACCGAGGCTACGACGCCTCTCACTCAAGCGGACCTAAGCCGGGTTATAATAAGATCTTCGACTAGTGATTAACGCATTTTGAACTAATCAAAGAAAGAAGTTGTCAGTGTATCAGGAACCGGGGGTCCCTGAGTCCCGAGGCCCGGCCAGCCATCCGCCACATGGCGCCATCCCACGAGGTCCCTCCTAAAGGATGAGAAAAGTTCAAGTCCCGGGAGAAGGTGCTCGGGGCCACAGTCATTGGTCCCCGAGCACCCCAGTTCCCCGATGATCCACAGAGTCTAAGTACCGGGAAGAAAGTGCTCGGGGAGGTGCCCGGTCACCCCCGAGCGCCCTAGTCCCCCGACGATCAGAAGAGCTAAGTTCCGAGAGAGAGTGCTCGGGACTGCGTGTGGCAGCTCCCGAACGCTCGGTTCCCTGAGGATCCGCGTAAGAGTGCTCGGGAGAGAGTGCTCGGGGCTGCACGTGGCAGCCCCCGAGTACTCGGTTCCCCGAAGGATCGTGCAAGAGTGCTCGGGAGAGAGTGCTCGGGGAGGTGAATAGTACCCCCGAGCACCCGGTACCCTGAGGACAAGGATAGGCATTCTCGGGAGAGAGTGCTTGGGGAGGTGAATAGTACCCCCGAGCACTTGGTGCCTCGACGACCCAGAAAGGCCCTCGAGGGGCCCGCCGATGAGGTATCCATCAGCTAGAGGTCCGAGGCCGTATTTAATGAGCGTGCGTGGCCTGACATCTCCAACTGCTCCCGTCGCGGTGTCAGTTCCTGCCATGTTTTGGCAGAGAGACGTGGGGCTATTAATTGCACGGGTCCCGTCCCGTATCATCCGGCTTGTCTTGGGATAACATCGTGAGGATCAAGCCGTTCCGTCTGCCGCCCTGCCGTGGCAGAGGAACAAGACAGGGCGGGCACGCCGGGTTGCTCTGCTGCTGCCCGGTGGGCCCTCTCCACGGCGCCCGTTGCCAGGGCGTTTATGGTGACAGGTGACCGGGTGTGCGGCGTTTTTTTCACCCCCGGTCACTTCACCTAGAAGAAATGATGACGCCTTTCCCAGTCATGGCGTCTTGGAACTTGTGCCCCCTTCCTTCCCGTTCGGGACATATCGCAGCCGACGAGTACTTAAAAGAGCTGGCAACACAGAAGAGGACGACGGACAATCCAACAATAGCCAAGCCAACAAGAGACCGCAAGCACCCAAGCATCAAGCACCGAACCATAGACGAACACAAGGCACAAGGGACAGTCCCTGCTGAAGAACAAGGAGCCTCAAGCTCTTAGTTAGGCCAATATTCTTGTAACCAGCAACATCCTTGAGGGACTTCCTCGGGACAGTTATTACATCCATACAGGAGTAGGGTATTACGCCCCGTGCAGCCCGAACCTGTCTAAATTCCGGTGCATCTACTTCTCTTTGCACTAGGTCGTCACCCCCACCACCGGCCGTTGCATTTACTCTCATTCATTTCTCCGGCGAACTTATTCAGGATCATCCCCCCGGCCGAATCTCTAAAAAGGGGTCTCTCGGGATCCCTGCGACAAGAGTTAATCCTCCGACAGAAGTCAGTAAGGAGATCATGATATGCTGTTGAATGCATCCAGCATGAAGTATTCTCATCAAATGCGGAAGGCGTTTAAATTTCTAAAAGTCTAACAAATATACCAAGTTATTTATTACAAACTACAGGGTAAACTTTTAAGGCAGGATGACCTCAATATCCTCGAAGAAAAAAGGACGCAAGTGCTGATAAGCTCATCGTGGTACTAGCAAGCTCTCCAGTGCTACCATGACCAGAACATTCGCAAAAGATCATTTGAACCCGGAGATTTGGTTCTATGACTTGTACAGAGTTACAAAGCAGCAACAAACTATCGCTGAAGTGGAATGTCCTTATCGGGTGGTCGACTCTAACAAACCAGTGTCATAAAGGTTAGTTATGGAGGACAACCATGTCCTTAAAAAAATTCTTGGAATATCGACCAGCTCCAAAAGTTTTGCGTAAGTACTAAGAGTAAGTTTATACTAGTAAATGTTTATATTTCCTGTAAGGTCATTTGTATCCTTTTGTGCTCTTTTTTTTCTTCCCTAAATGGAACATTTGGCACCCGTAACATGGGTACATTGGTGGTAAGTCGCAATCCGGGAACCTTTACCTATCGCGCGCACCCAGATAAGCCCGGACAAGGTCACATGGGAATCGACTTTAGGAAACAAGAGTTTCTACGACTAAAGGGGAAATATGAGCATTCAATCTTTTCCCTTAATTCGGCTGGCTAATTCATGTTGGTCGGTCTATAATTTTATCTTATTATCTCTAAGCTTTCTTCCTAGATAACCAGTTAGGGGCTAAATGAATATAGTATACCAAGAACTAATGACTACATATTTGTGCGTGTGCCAAAGCGAATTCCTCAGGGTGGAGACAATGTTCTAATTTACAATCTCGCAGGATGTGACAAAGGTTCTCTATCGCATCCTCGAGTGCCCAGGGTCTTTGACACCTCCCACTCATGTCGGATCTAGGGCTGACCTGATTAAGCTCCCTGATTAGTAACGAAGTCATCCTACACTAGCCGGAGGAGGAAGGGAGTAGCACTAAGAATGTTAGGTTGTCGGTATCTCCTTAGTATTGAGTTCCTATGAAGTCGTATCAATTTTATTTACGTTCTTTTTGTTTTTATTAACAAAAGAATAAGTTTCTATTCCCAAGCACAGATTATAGAAGAAAATCTAAGCGGACTCGGTGATTCTCCAATTAGCCACCGTGGCGGTTTGGAGTGTTACTCGGAGCTATGACCTTCTATGCCAGGGTCCCATCACATTTTCTGTTCGGGATCTCTTCTAGCGCATGCGGGAGCTATTGATATGAAATACCAGGAGAGCTAGCGCACTAAGCAACAAATACGCTTAGTTTCCAAATGTCATCATGATCTTTTGGCAGAAAAATGAGGAAAAATTCTTTCACCACCAAGCAAAATTCCTGCTACGACGGTTCAACATTCGAGCCTGGCTAACAATGAGTCTTATCTCCCCTGTACACTTGCAAAGATGTGATGATATTTTTGGACTAATCAGAAATCCTACTCAGATAGAACACCTTCTCAGGGACTTGCTTGAGAACTCGGAGGCATTCAGAACCCCGAATAGATTATCTGAGAACCCAGAGAACCTGGTTAGATGTATCATCCTAATCGAGAACCTAAGTCTTACTCGATGACATGGTTAGATGAAATGCTTACCTTTGCTGGTCAAATACTTGACCCGTCGAAGCCTTATTTCACGTATTGGTGAGGGGCTTGACGATGACTAATGGGTTTCCCATAATCCTCGAGTCATATCTTCATCTTTGGGAAAGGAATCTCTGGATAAATGAAAACTACACGTAGATACCTACGGTATCCCATAAATAGAGAAATTTATCTGCAAGAATGTGAAGCAAGACTCTAGAGGACATACAACGCCCCTATGTATATGAAGCATGGTGACCTTGTGGAGGACACGCTATTATGGAGACCAATACAAGTCAAACAAAAGCCAATATAAGTTGAGGAAGTCACTTAAGCATTTGAACAAACCAAAAGACACTCAAAGCTGAGTAAGAAAGTCGCTGACTAGGTTTACATCCATCTAGACTAGTCACATATCCCCTTGTAGCAGGATTAGATTAATACAAGATAAATATGAACTACGATTATTGTGATAGCCCAAATTGATTAAACATGTCATTAAGCATCATTAGTATCATGTTTATTTGTTTTGAGCAATTTTTAACATGCAATTTCAATTAAACACAAATTGTTAAAGTCAATGTGAATTGGTGCATTGTGAAGCATCTCACAAAGTTACTATGAAACATAGGGATAGAAATTTTTTTAGAAATTAGTCCAGGCCATGTGAATAATATAAATGATTTTTCCCAATTTTTGGGAATTATTCTGAAGGTATAAAAATTACCACAAGTTAGAAAAGCTTGCATCTTTGGAGAATTTTAATTGGAAATTGGCTTAGGTTATTGGGGTCAAACAAGTCAAAATGGATTGCATGTGAATTATAGTTTCACACAAAATTTGTCCCATAGTTTTTGGACCACGGGAAAGTTTTCTTTTGGATTAAAGATGCAGTGGGGGTATTTTTCTTTCTGCTGGTCACTATTCACCAGCCCCACATGTCATCCCCTTGCTCTCTCTCAGGCCGAGCAGCTTCCAGAGGCGGTCGCTATTTTCCTTGACTTACGTGGCGGACCGGCCACGTCGTCGAATAACCGGGTCACGGCACCGTGCTCCTTCCCGAGGCGCTAGGCGTCGCCCTTATCTCCTCCCCTCGGCCTCCCTTTCTGCTCACTCTCCTCTCTCTACTCCGTCCCTCACTCGGTCGAGCAACGCAGAGCACGCGCACGCACGCCACTGCTTAAATTCGCCGGAGTCCTACCGTGTTGAGCCCGCCCGGCCACCGAGAAGCTCGGAGGAGCTTCATTGAGCTCTCCTCGTGCGATTCCTCGGTCGAATTCGCCCCCTCCTCCACCGGACCGAGCTCCCCGCGCTCCTTCCTCTTCTCTGGCATGTTTCCTCCATCGCTCACCATCAACCCGCCTCACCATAGCTCCTTCGTCCAGTCCGAAACCACGGTGAGCTTCCCCGAGCTTTCTTCTTCCTTCTGCTCATGTTATTTTGGGCTTAGCCCGTGGCCGGTGCGCCTCCCGTTGTACGATCGTGTGCCGCGACCTGTCGCACACATTGCCGGTCAAGTCACCCAGGCCCATAAGCTGATAGACGCGTCGTTGAGTCCGCGTGCCCTCACATATGTTGTAGGAGCTTTCAGCTAAGTCAATCTCGCCATCGTTTCGCCGCCAGCGCACTGAACCGAGTAACCGCCATGCACCGCCGCTCGCCGCCTTCCGGCCATCGCCATCAATCAGGTGTGCCTCGAGTAGAATTGCGTGCGCCTGCTGAAGCCACTGCTGCCCTCCCTGGCTGCCTGCGTTGTGCCGCTCACCGCCAGTGGACCTCACTAGCGCCACCCGCCATGGCCAGCCTAGGCGCGGGTCGATTTTGACCTATGGTCAAAATGCCCGGGCCCACTATCAGTGACCATGACTAGCTCCCCATGGGTGCAAAAAGGTTTAGGGCCATTTAATAACTTGGTTAAATCAGAAATTGTGAATTTGAATATTGGTTCAACTAGTAATTCAGCTTAAACTTGTAAAATGCATAGATAATAGAATATTGCTCCAAAAATAGTGAAACCAATTTTGTTGGGTTTGTATGAACATAATATATATGTTAAAAATGCTAGGATCTATGAAATATGTACTGGAATTTCATTGGTTAATAAAACAGGTTTAAGCTTTATTAATCCATGATTAACTGTTGTAACCCCAAAATTGGTGAGGTCAATTCTGTTAATCTCATTATCTTATGCCCTGTTCCTTAAAAATACTCACACTCATGTTAAACATATTTAACTTCCTAATATGATTTGAGTTTGGTTTAAGCTTAATTAAATCCATTACCTATTAATGTTTAACAATAAAGTTAAATTAAGGAAATCCTTAAAGTTATAAACCCATAACATGAAGCATTGTATCTCCACTGTTGTCATACACTGTGGAGCATCTGTCATTACATGTCATTCATGCTCATCATTGCATGAGTTCTTCAGTAGTGAACGAAAATCCAGAGCATGACGCGAGCGCGATCGAGGATAACACCAATCTTCCGCATTTCTGTGAGTTCTATGCGGGAAGTATCGGGCATACCACAGAGCAGCAAGGCAAGCATCTAAGCAGACTGTAACCTTTGTTCAAATTGAATGGAGTCTAAATTGATAAATTATGCTTTATATATGTTTGCATGTGTTGAGTCTAGTGTCTGGATGATATGGGTAGAACCTATGTTGATGCATTGTCTCTATCTTGATTTATTGATGAATCCTTATCCTTGTAGTCTTAATGATATAGTTGGTGTCTATCTTGATCTATTGATATAACTTTTGTACACTAAATATGCATATGTCTTGACTAATTGCTAGTTATAATTTACCAAGTTTAATTATAAATCAAAATAAGTTTTACATTAATGATTGGAGGGGTACTACGAAGAGTCAGCGGTTACTACAGAGAGTCAGCATGGAGACATCCAAATTGCAACAAGGTCAAGCTTTCTTAATTAGTTACTTGGCCCACATATGCATGAACATGAACTTAACCGGTTAGTATACAGGCCCATATATATACACATATACATATACATATATATACACATATACATACACACACACACACACACACACACACATATATATATATATATATATATATATATATATATATATATTTTGTGCATAGGCTCAACTCTAGTTACTGTTGTATCACCCTCAATTATAATTAAAAAATAGTAGAGTTATAATCCGCGAGATAGAGAGTTATATCTAGACATAAATAAAAAATCGAGTTGCAATTGCGTTATGGATGAACATAACTCCTAACGAATTCCTTACCTAATGATGTACAATCTAAGGAACACAATTGTAATCGTAGTACAATATAAAACTTTATATATATATATATATATATATATATATATATATATATATATATATATATATATATATATATATATATATAATTGTAACTGATTGTAACTCGGTAGTTTCTCGCGCTACAATTATGAACTTCTGGACGTGCAGTTGTAACCGATCTCCCTAGTGGATTGTAACTGACAGTTTTTTGAGTTGTAACTAAGGTGTGCATAGTGGTAAACTATAGTGGGCCTATGCATAGAATAGACTTACCGTATACACACACATATATATATATACATATCTATACATATATTTGTATATACAACTGACACTACAATCCACTAGGTATATATATACATATATATATATATATATACATGCATATTTATATATACACACATGGTAGTGCTATTCTACACCCTGCCTTGACCTCCCAACCACACATGCCATGTGTCCCTGCCCCGCCTCGCGCACCCCTACCCTCGCCAAGGCATTGCATGCTCCCACTCCGCGTGCCCCTACGCTTGCTCTCACTGCCTACCACGTGTCGCCCCCCGCACCACACCCGTGCGACCGTGCCCTATCCTCGATCACAGTGTCTCCCCGGTCGTCGTGCTCCTCCTCTGTCTGCCACGCCACCCAGGCCTCCACGCCCTTGGACCTGGCCTCCGCACCCCACCCAGGCCACTGCGCCCTTGGCCCTCCTCCGCCCGTATCAGCTACTGAATGACTTGGAACTACTGACAACTATTGAACAAAACTACTGACACTACTAAACAAACTACTTATACTACTAGCATAACTAATAACTACTGACATAAACTACTGCACAATTTTACTAAGACTTGGAACTATTGACACAACTGAACAAACTTGTATACCTGAAAATAAGAAAAATTCCTTTGTTGACCATGGGACCCATGAGGAGTTCAAGTTTTGTCTTTTTGATACAATGCTTGAATTGATGATCGGAAACCGTAGATGCATAAATCTCATCGAGACAATTCTATTTTGCTATCAAACGTCCATTTTGGGTACTCGATGAAGCCGTAGCGAGCCCAATAAATTTAGACCGTTGGATAAAAGGAAAAAAAGAGAGGATAAATCTGGCGGGATCGGTCATCATCCCTGATCCCACCCATTCGGCTAGTGCCCAACTGACTACCTCAAACCCTAGCCAGCCGCCCCTTTGCTGGAGCTCACCACCGCCCTTCTGTCGGGGCTTGCCGCCTGCCTCCACCCGTCCTGCTGCTAGTGCGCCGTCGGTTGGCCAAGGCCTAGGAGGGGAGAAGTGGAATAGAAGGGGGAGAGCAGGAGGGTAGGAGCCGGCCAGCCGACAGGAAAGAGAAGGGAGAAAGAAAGAGGAAGAAAAGAAAAAGAAAGAAAGAAAGAAAGAAAAAGAGGTGGAAGATGGAAGAGGAAGAAGAAAGGAGAAGGAAGGAGGAAGAGAGGAGAAGGAATAGGAAAGGGAGGATGATTTTTGGGAGTTTCATAGAATCCAACGTCGAATCATTTTTTTTTCTCGTTGTCAAGGTGATCTCTTCGTAGTCCTTAGATGCTTGTGTATAGTTGAGATCGGTTGTTTTTCGTTGTCGGATTAGTGTTTCGATAATCCGTTTAGCGTGCAATGATTTAATTTTAATTCAGGCCTAACCGGTATTGGATTCTATTGTATGTTTAAAAGGAAAGTTGTAGGCCTCATCGTTAGCTTTCCGAAAGCGTTGATCTTGTTCTTTTTGGTTAAGAGGTTTAGGCATTTTTTTTGAATTAATGTGGTTGTTTGGCAAAGGTTAGTCCATTCATCATTGTCTTGTTCTTAGATCTTTGACCTAGCTAGAGGAGGTTCTCGCTCGGTGTCTTGCAAACAAAGTGGTAGATGTTTTTCCATAACCCTCGGTTGTTGTGTTCATGTGCCTCCTTTTTTGGTTTTGATGTTGTGGTGTCTTGGTGCTAATCCATGCACTTGTTCAGGCGATGCCGCTTTGGGACGCAGCTAGTTCTCGCCTTCATCGTTGGTGAAGTCTACTGAATGCAGTAGATGGCTACGCTTTAACTTGTTATTTGGTTACCTCCATCTTTTAATTTCCACACTTACTAATAATTAATTAAATTAAATGTGAGCATGTGAATTACCTTATGCCTTCTGAAGAATTGATGTTTTCTTTGGATTATGAGGTAAAGGAAGTGAGATATGTCTTCTCTCTTGCAGTTGTTTATATTCTTCGAATGCGAAGCATGACACATATACCTATGTTAAAATTATGTCCTTCGATTATGCATGATATCTTAATATTTACTTTCTGAATGTACTTTCTGAAGTTTACTTGAATTCTTCAATTACAAAGTGAAGTAAGCAAGATTCGTTACTTGGAAGTTGTTCATTTACTATAACGTGTAATGCATTGGAAGTTATGTTGCTACTAATGCATGAAGCATATCATACATGTGCATCTCATGCATTAGAAGTTATCTCACCGTCTTATGGCTATGACCGTACTGGTACAACACTGTATGTTACCTGAGAAAGGGTACGGTACACCGTCATACGTTGCCCGTGGAGGGGTATGCGCACACCCTTACGTTACTTGAGGAGGGGCAAGAGTGAGGAAGAGCATGTCATATGCATACATATGCATTTATATGGATGTCTTTACTTTAATTATTTTTATGTTGTGCGCCTTTGCTTTAATCGCTTTAATGCCCTTTTTATGTTGCAAGTCTTTAATACTATTTTAGGTTGTTACTTCTATAGTGAAACATAGGTAGCGGATGATATCATGTGTTCGTTGTTGTATTATCAAGCTTAATCATGTTTTTCAGATATTGTTAGCCTATTCGGTTTCTTATCGTTGTTAAAGATGAATGTTTAGTTAAATGTAACTAAATATATTGTTAAAGCAATTCACTTGTTGAGATTTTTGAATCTCACTCTTTCTATCTTTGCATGTGCGCCTTGAGTTGATGGTGAGCATGCGGGATGGATAGCTGCACGTCTTTTGCATAAACACCTTCGTCTTTTGGTTTTTCTGTTGTGATATCTTTTTAACGAGGTTTAGACATTTTTATTGTATGGTTGAACCATTGTGGTACTTTTTCATAATTGAGGCTTGTTCTTTGGTTGCTAGGATATTTATTGATGCTAGTGTGATATTTTGTTTATCTCTCTTTGTGTGGTGAGTGGTCAGTTATACCTCCAGTTATAGGGGAGGTGCTGCCGAATTTTTCTTTAAGGTTCAGCGGTCCTGTAGGTTGGTCTGAGTGACAGTCCGAACTTGTTGTGGTCCCCAAGGGGTTACAAAACTACTGACACTACTGAACAAACTATTGACGACTACTGACAACACTGCTGACACACTACTGAACAATTGTATTATGAATTATAACTACTGAATACTAAACTATTGATGACTACTAATACTACTGAATAGTTTTTTTAATGACTTTAAACTACTAAACACCTACTGATATAACTACTGAACAAAAATACTAATAACTACTGAAGAATTACTAGATGACATCTACTGGACAGCTACTGAAGAATTACTATATAATGCACGGGGCACGTGAGGCTAGGCGGCCACGTGGCGTGGCGCACACTCCTACTGGGCGGGCGAGGCGGGACATGCGACGGTTCAGTGTGCAGGGGCAGGGCCGTGCACGGGGGTTGGGCTGGGCTGTGTTAGGTCAGGGTGTAGAATAGTTATTCTATACCTTGGGTGTAGGATACTATTCTACACCATATACCCAATCCAACCAATCAACCCCTGATCGAGTCAATCCCCAACCAACAAGTGGGCCTAACACATCGGCCCACGTGTGCCCAGCCCACACGTCGGCGCGCCTCGCATGCTCACCCCCATGTGCACAGCACGTGCCACGTGGTGCGACGCTAGCCGTGCCCGCTCGACTCGCGTGCCATGTGGCATGATGCCAGCCACGCCCGCTCGCTTGCGCACACACGTCCAATAGTTTTGGTAGTCCAATAGCGTCAGTAGTTTAGTAGCAGTCCAGCAGTTACTGAATAGTGTTCAGTAGTTTTAGTACTCAGTAGTTTATTAGTTCAGTAGTGCTTAGTAGTTTAGTTGTGCTCAATAGTGAAAATTTTAGTTTCAAGATGAAAATTATTTAGTAGTGTCAATAGTTCAATATTGAGTAGTTCTAAGTCATGGTAAAATTATTTAGTAGTTTGTGTCAGTAGTTGTCAATAGTTGCCAGTAGTATTAGTAGTTGTTCAGTAGTGTTAGTAGTATCAGTATTTGTCAGTAGTTGCCAGTAGTATCAGTAGTTTTGTTGTTCACTACTGAATAACTACCGGGATAACTACTGAGCGACACCTACTGGGCAAATAGCGACACATACTAGGGCACACGTGGCATGGGCAAACAAGTGCAGGGTGCATGGGTGCGGCTGGTGGGTCCACGTGGTACGCTTGGTGCACGAGAGCGGGGTGCTTCTCGTGCAGCCAAGTGGTGCGCCTGGCGCGCGGGTGCGTGGGGAGCTTCTAGTGCAACCACACGGTGCATCCAGGTTCGCAAGGGTGGGGGCGCGGGGCGTGACTGGGCTGGGGCGGGCGGGCTGTGCCGATTAGTGTGTAGAATAACTATATATATTCTAAATGCTTAGTAATATATATATATATATATATATATATATATATATATATATATATATATATATATATATATATATATATATATATATATATATATATCTCATGCGGTGTGCCTGCACTCCAGCCACATCATATGCACTTAGAAAAGGAAGAAATAACAAAACCAATTCTAGCAATTAAATTATCCCCCCCCCCCCCACATTAAGGTTACCCCACTTCTATGCACATGCAAGGACTTTCTTTCTTTTCTTGTCTGGATCACAGCAAAATCGATTAGGATATCGTCCCTCTTGATGAGTTTGCATGGTATTGCCAGCTAACAATAGATAGATCATGCATGTCGTTGCATGCATGAGCTGGTCCCTCATGTTGCTAGTCTTTGCATCCATTGATCCTTTATTAGTTTATTACTACTCACTGCAGCTATATGTGTGTATACTAGAGATAAAGAAGCATCGATATGTGTTTCTTTAGCACCACATAATTATGCAGATCCACTGTAGCCATGTCCTGCGCCATGGTGTGCCTGCAGATACCATCTTGGTGTGCTTGTGGGAGTTTGGGGCTCCACGTCACACTACTATATAAACCTCATTTCTTTCCCTTATTATTGCCGTTTCGGCAAGAACTGGCAGTTTACCAGTCTATAGGTAATAATGAGCGGATCAGTCATTGATCTCTTGTGAACCAATAGTGATACTTTTTTTTTTATTGTCAGTCTGTGTTACGAGTCGGCGGTAATAAGTTTATTGTATATAAAGGTGTGTGATCTCCTATGCTTGAGCCCGAGCAAAACATAGAGAGGAGCTCTATTTTTGCTAGGTAGCAGCCATTTTTATGACCTTGTGCTTGAAGACTTCTAAACTAGGCGGAATCCACATGCCCTCCTAAGTGCTCAAGATTAGTAACTTGATTAACATTTCAGTTGGACTTACTTGTTAGATTTCTCTATGTTTTGAGTATTAGTGATTCCATGACAATAAACTTTATAGGAGCTAGAGCTCCAATTAACCTCTAATTTTGGGAATAAATTGCAATTACACATCCTTGTAGATGTGTGTGGATTGCGTAGATCAAAATCTATCTCCAGTTGAAGGTTTAGATGATCTAGTTAATATATATTTCTTTTTTTAAAATTATGATTTTTCATGTGTCTTTTTAATAATTCAATGAATTACCTCGAGTCATTTCATATAAAAGGGTTGAATAATTAATTCATAGTTTCAGGATGTGTGTACTGGTGCGGAATCACCATGACTAGTCATTTCATAGTTTCGAAATCGCCATGACTAGACACTTCATAGTTTTGAAATTGCCATGACTTCTTTTCTAAGCACTGTTGCAGCCGCCATGACTTCTTTTCTGAGCACTATTGTGGCGTACAATAGAGTCAATCTAGCAGAGTATATATGCTATCTATGCAGTGATTGCAAGAATGATTAGCAATTTTCTACCATATGGTAAATCCGTACACACTTGCTTCGACAGGGTTTCAAGTTTGGATATGCATGTTGGACTGAGTATGGTGAAGATGATCATATTGTACATGAAAGGCAACACATTGTTGAAGAAGGCAGAGACAACAATATGCCAGTTGACAAAGATAACGATATGCCAGCGGTTGAGGATACATTAGTCGACAACGATGAAGATCATCTAGATCAAATGTTGCGTGATGGGGAGGGGGATTTAGCCAGTGAAAGTCAACGTCAAAAGTTTGAACGTATGGTACATGACAATAACACACCATTGTTCCCAAGCTACAAGGATAAGCATAATAAGATGCATACCATACTAACACTACTGCACTTGAAGGCAAGCAATGCTTGGTCGGATAAGAGCTTCATAGAGTTGTTACGTCTTTTGGGGGACATGCTTCTAGAGGGGAACGTGTTTCCTGAAACCACGTACCAGGCCAAGCAGGTCGTCTGCCTGTTAGGATTGAAAGTACAGAAAATACCTGCATATACAAATGACTACATATTGTATCACAAAGAGTTTGTAGAATTGGATTCGTTTATGGTGTGCAAAGCATCATGGTACAAGCGAAACGATGATGATATCAATAGCGATGACTTGGGGTGAAGCGTAAGAGAAAAAAAAAACCCCACTAAGGTGGTGAGGAACATCGATAGAAAATACAAGAACTTTGCAGGTGAGGGGAGAAATATAAAGTTTGCATTGAGTATGGATGGGATGAATCCTTTTGGTAACATGAGTAATTATCGTAGCACTTAGCCTGTAACTCTTTGTATCTACACCCTTCCTCCTTGGATGTCTATGAAGGGGATGTACATTATAATGATGTTGTTGATCCAATAACCAAAGTAACCTGGCAACGATATCGATGTGTACCTCAAACCATTAGTTAAAAATCTTCAAATAACATGAAACAATGATGTATGTGCATGAGATGAGTACAAACAAGAGAACTTCACTCTACGTGCAATGTAGTTTGTAACAATCCAAGTTGGCTTGACCTTGGTAATGGTTTATATGTGTCACTGTATGTTTTATTGCCCAGATAACCCGTACCGCAACAATAAGAGAGCATTTGATGGAACAAAGGATATTGGTTTAGCTCCAAAGAATCACACTGGAAAACATGTATTTGAGGTGGTAAAAGGTATTCAAATTATGCTTGAAAAGGGACCAGGCTGTAAAAAAAACTTGAGTTCTCGTGATAAGGCTTCTATGTGAAAAAAGATCAATACTTTAGGACTTACCT
This sequence comes from Phragmites australis, assembly GCF_958298935.1. Taxonomy (NCBI): domain Eukaryota; kingdom Viridiplantae; phylum Streptophyta; class Magnoliopsida; order Poales; family Poaceae; genus Phragmites; species Phragmites australis. Next base: position 25,492,401 of record NC_084939.1, read on the forward strand.
TATTGTCCAGACTTGGAGGTTTGATGTGCAATTGACATCATGTACGTAAAGAAGAATGTGTATGATAGCTTGATTGGTATATTATTGGACATAGCTAGCAAAACAAAAGATACACTCTTATGGATGGACCTAGAAGATATAAATATCAAGAAGGAGCTACATCACATGGAAATGATATTCAGATAAGAAATCAAGTGCCCATATACCCTGGGAGATAGAAATAGGGTCTACTGCTCTCAGGACTCTGAGTAGCACACGACCCCTCTCTTCCCAACTATATAAACTAAGATAGGGGTGCGACAAAAAAGGGAATTCAATCCAATTGAAGTTAACTCAACTCGAGAAGATTCAAGCTCTCAAGACCAGGAGAAGAACTCATCAAATAGCTTAGGGATTAGATCTCGAAATATTATATTGTAATACTCTTCTTGAGTCAATACAAAGCTAAAGGTAACATACATGATGTATGACTATTATCTTCTAGAAGGCCTGAACTTATCTACATCGCATTCCATTTATTTTGATATACAATTCATAGCCGCCGACCAGGTGATCCCTATCTCATACAAACATTGTATTGTCATTTTACTAAACCTCAACAGTATGCATACCAAGTGACTATATACGCATGTTCTCATATACTATGCAACCATTTTCTTTCAAAACAAATCATCCATGAAAAATGGTTGATCATATATAGCTTTGCTCACACGCACATGAGCCAACTAGATAGTGCATACAGTTCAATCTAATATTAGAGTTAGAGGTCTCGAGTTGGAGTCATGGTGGACACAATTAATAAAAAATTGTAAATGACTCCTATTTCCATGTCTGAGACCTTTGGGAGCCTCCACATAAGGGGTAGTGTTAAAGTATAAGTGAGTTGTCCACCATTCCTATCAGCTTAAGCTTTTGGGTGAGTTGGTTAATGCATACAACTCAATATAAAATAGGGTTAATCAGCTTTATGCCATTATAAATGGCACAATTTGGAGAAATGCCATTACAAATCGTGTATTTGAAAACATGTCATTACAAAACTGTCAAAATTAGATCCATGCCATTACCTACATTTGCTCGCTGCCTTGCCCTGAAATCACTTGTGATTGGACAAGATTGCCCCTGGTCTTCTACAGCACACCCATCTCTTACACCAATCCACCAGCAGAGCTCTAACTCCGACGAGATGCTCCCCCCTCCGGTGGCGCATCACATAATTGTAAGGCCGCGTTGAGGCCTAAGAGCATGGGTGGAGTATCATCCATCATGAAACAGAGTAGCTCCTTGACATGACAAAGCTGGCGACTAGATCTACCGTGATGAGCTCCGGCGAGTCACTCCACTGAAGCTTCGAGAAAGAGAATGACGAGCTCCGTCCGCCGCCGTGTGCGTGCTCGTGTGAAGAAGCTGATAAGCAAGGAGTTCCACGTGGCGTACCTCAAAGCCAAGCCCGTCCCGGGGAACCGCTCTGCTGGGGAGAGGTACCTCCACAACGGCGTGGAGGAGCTGCTCGAGTCCCTCGATTTGAGGGAGAAGGGGGTCGTTTCGTCAACGGTGAACCAAGCGGCAGTTCGGCATGGAGTTGGCACCTACGATTTCAATATGAGATAGTGAACGCCCGATCTACAAGCTTGGCTGGAGCACAACCGGTGGCATGTGCCCGACGCGGTAGCGCTCAAAGCTCCGGGGTGGGCCATGCCAGCGTCAGGCTAGAGCCCAACCGACATATGCCAGAGCACCGCTGGGGTGAGAGGTAGCTCATCGTGCACTTGGCTCATCGAGGGAGGCTGAGCAGCGACGACTCAACGGTGAGGTGGCAAAGGGAATTGCCGACGCCGGTGCAGAAGACAGATGGCGCGCTCAAACCATTGGGAAAATGATGGGATCAGCTTGGAGAAGGTAGATGAAGCTCGACGCTGGACACGCGCTTCACCTGTGGCACCTTAGGCCACTACCTGGCTGCCTCATCGGAGTTCGCGTCGTCACCCGGCTTGGCGTCCTGCTTGGCGGGCTTGGGCGCCTCCCCCTGGGCAGCGGCGATCTTGACTGGCTCAGGTGCCTTGCTTTGCACCACAACTGGCATGTCGGATGGCGGTTTCGGCACCGGCGGCCAATGGCATGTGGTGAGACGGTGACGGATAGCTTCGGCTGGGAGAAGACACAGTGTGGGAGTGACGGCTACTCAAAGATGACAAGGGCAAAATGGTCCAAACGGAAATACGGGAGCTAGAAAACGTATGAATCTGAGCCAAAGAGGTAAGTAATGGTATATATCTAACTTCGGCAGTTTGGTAATGGCACGACTCCAAAATCACGATTTATAATGACATATCCCCGAACCGCGACATTTATAATGGCATATATCTAAATTTCCCTTCTAAAAATGGACTTTTTTGGCAACAATTATCTTTACTTCTAGGCTATACCTCTTTCCAACGAGTTACAGAGTCGGAGTGAGTGGCCCTGATCGATCTCCGGTTGCCAATGCTTGTATGGATCAATTCGGTCGATGGATTAATTGGAGAGAAAAGGACTCGCGGCTTAATTGCATGGAGAGCAGTACGAATGTAGAGTAGATAGAGCAGTGTGTGATCGATATAATCCTAATCATATCATGTCATATAGTACGGCTAAATAAAGAATTAGGACCACTGTGAGGGAACAAAGGATTAAATGAAGGAAAAAGAGTCTCATACCCCCAATTTAATCCCGTGTTGACCCACATGATCCACTTGATCCAAATTATCGACGTGCACGTTTGGGTTTCTTCTTTTAGAGCATCATTGTGCCTACACTAATCCTAGCTAAAGGTACAAGAGCCTGGACAGGATGAGCTAGCTACCATGTCATTGCCATAAATTTGACCTAGCTAGATCCTACATGTCACCAGTGGTGATTGCATGTGATTTCTCAATAGACATCTATTTTCCTTTTTATAATTTCAATTGAATTTATCACATCTTGATGACTTGAATATCTGTATTCCAGTCGACGAGTCTACAAGCTAGCGGTCGTCATTGAGCCTTATTGAATCTTACAACTAAGGTGTGAAAGAGGACGGGGTATAGCGGCGACCTGTGTTGCTGTGGTAAGGAGGCAACCAACTTGGAAAGGCCGGCAAAGTTCCGGCGAGCGGCCGGGCACATAACGCCGCAGTCCATGTGAGTTAGCGCCGGCGAAGCAGGGGTTGGTCGACGTCGCTGCATGGCCGTGAACAGGTAGGGGTGTTCACTACTTAATCCATTGGTCCATTGCGCATCAGAGAGGGCCAGCCGGGCCACCAATTTTATTCATTACTCAACTCCACTCCACCAGCAACTAGCTTCATCTTCTCCATTGCCTACTTGCAGCTGAGTTGAAGCTTTGGACCACCTTTCCTTTCCTGTCCTCCTGTGCAGGGATCACAACTCATAACATCGGTCAGAGAGATCTAAGCTTACAAGCAGCCTGCCTGCATATGCAATTATGCATATATGCACACACAGTGGTGCTCCTACAGTAAACCAGTACTAGCTAGCTCGGTCCTCTTGCTTGCAACGGCTTGCGTGTTCTCGTGAAGTGGTTAGTTATACATATATGGGTCAATTTATCTTACGATATATTATTGATTGTTATAAAATTAACATCATATTAAAAATATTTTAAAATATTAATCTATTGATACACATTTTGTTAACTAAATATACATATAATTTGACTAATTATTGATGAAACTTTACAAAGTTTAAGTTTTTAAAATAAAAACATGTCTTACAGAGATGGACGGAGGGAGTAGTACTTACTCGGTTCCAACAACTGCTTATGCCTAATTCTTTTTTTATTTATTTGGATAGAGTCGTTTTAACTATCTAGTACTGCAGAGGGTTCTATATCCAGAAAAGAAGCTATTGCAAGCCCTATATGCATCAATATCGTCGTTGTTTTTTTCTTTTTTCACACTTCATATATTAAAGGTGACTGGAATTAATTACCTCTTCGTATAGTCTATGACGATTTTGAAATTTGTTGGTGAAATCAGTGACTCAGAGAGGAATGCTCGGAAAAACTGGCTGACCCGGCGGTGGTGACCGGCGCACGCAGGGGAGGGGCGGTAGGGACGTCGCCAACCGACGAAGGATAGCTGGTGCACAGTGCCGGGGCAAAGGGCACATGGTGACCATCCGGCTTTGCTGCGTTAGTGTGATAGATGCGGCAGTGCAAATTCAGCGACAGTAACATCGTCGGAGATGGGAGGAGGAGTGCAGAACGGGGCGAGCGCATGAGAAAGATCAACGGGGAAGAAGAATAGTGTTTGACTAGAGGAGGAAGAAAGAATCGATGTCGCCCAATGTAGATCCAACAGTGAAAAATTGTCGACTAAGAAAAAAAAAACAGTCGCCTGACACATAGCATTACTAAACAAGAGATTTTCTCAAGCTAGGTTGTATGTGATGGATATGGTAGTACGTAATATAAGCACCTGCAGTCCCTTTCTTTTTAGATGATGAAATAAATAATTATTCTGACCCCTGTATCCTAGCTGTTCATTATTACAATGTTTTCGGCATATATAGGCTAGAAGGGTAAAAAGCTTGCTCAAAATAAATATTTACCATAGAAAACTAAAGAAACGTCTTATCAACAAACACAAATAATCTAGTTGCTAAACAGCCACTCGTGACTGACAAAGATTTTCATCACTGCAGTCTCTAAAGAACGTGCTATTGGGCCCAATAGCCGATCAAGTCTCTATCCTCCTCCTTATACAGCAATGACCAGAACTGAAACTAACGTGTTCCTTTGAAGATTGCCTGTATATATAAGTGTAGTTTTGTTATATCAAAGACAATGTCATTTTAGTCCTCGACAGCCATATAGCCATTGTCCTGAGCGTTATATACGCCTACGTAATTCAGAAAGCTTCTTGCACTTGTACTACACAAATGTATTTATTCTCTACTGTACAGTGCTTGTGATCCATGCATGCTTCACCAACAAACCAGTCTGGGGCCTAGGCCTAGCTAGCATGCATCTAAGTAACAGTTGATAAAACAAAGACAGCATGCATGCATCGGCATCGGCATGAACAGCTGAGCAGAAACAATTTGGAGGCAGTGCACGCAACACCTACATTAGCTGTCCTCCTAATTAAACTAAACTCGTGTTGTCGCGTGTGAATATATATAAAGCCGAGCATCATGCGATGCAAGCAACAGAACCACTCACTCTGTCACTGAATTGAAGAAGTGATCTGCGTGCATGTGTCTCAACTCTCTGCAGCAAAGCCCTTATTGCATCCAGGCTTTAATCGGTGCATGCGTGGAACATATATAGCTTTAAATCTTAATCATGCATACATGGACACTGCATCGATCAGTGTAGAATACTACCAGTACAGTACTCTTTGACAAAGACAAGTACATGCATCCGGAGTACTGTTCTGTTCAGAAACGGGTGAGCTAGCTAGCGACTACGTACGTATACCCGGAGTACATGCATGCATGGTGAACAGGTGAAGTAACAGTACTAACTAACACCTGGCAAAGCAGTCGCTGAGTCGCTAGCTAGCTGTAGCAACCTGATCATCCCCAATTGACGAGACCTCGGTCTGCAGCAGTTGCACTGAATTCACCCATGCTACCCAGGTGATTATATATGTATGAAGAACCAGATGTCCGAGCTAGCTAGCAGCAGAGACGGTCGTGTTTTTTGCATATTTCTCAATGTATATATTCTGGTTTAAGCAGCAGCTGATCGAAGCAGGAACATGCATATGATGATTGATTGCAAACATAGATCCGAATCCGATCATAACGGATCAGATCAGTCAGTTGCGCGCCTACATTAGGACATAGGGGTACATCTGTACACTCAAAATTTCATATGTAATAGTTGTATATATCAGTAGTTATTTAAATTTCAAAATTACGTGCTATATTCCAACTCAACATATCATTCGTACTCTCTAGACCTTTTCTCACTAGTCACTATCGCACTTCACAATCTCGAAACCTAATTAGCTTCTGATTGCGCAATTTTTTTAGCTGTATACATCCATTATTAAAATATTGAACCCGCCGCTTGATCAGATATGCAAATACAGAGAGAGCCAGATAAGAAACTCCAACGTGGAGGAGGAAATACGAGGAGGAAGTGGGACTCTCTACACAACGGCGAAAATTTCCATCAAATCAGACAGCCGAGACGGCCCATCTTGAAGGAATGCGGAAGCCAATGACAATAGGCAGCCTTTTTCTTTTTCATTTCTTTATCCTTTTTTTTCTCGACATTGTGGTTAAGTTACTATTCACTAGACTTATGATTTTGTGCATTCTATATGCACTCAGCAATTTTAAATATTAAATTCAACAATTCTGCATACCTAATTGAACAAATTGGTGTCGCATGTTCAACATTTTATACGTAATTCATCAAACCACCTTTAAAATACACTCAACATGTTCTAAAGCTTGATTCAACAATTTATAAGTCTAATTCAATATTTTGGTAAACTAGTTTAATTTTTTGTATGAATTGTTAAACAATATATTAGAAATAATGAAATGGTATATTCAAATTGTTGAAATAATATCATGAGGAGCTAGCTAGCGCTCCTGGCTTGCTAACAGTACATGGGAACACCTACTGCTAACAAATTGTTGAAGCAATTAAGCTAACAAATTGTTAGAGGATGCCATGTTTCATGCACGCCTGCCTACTGCTAACAAATTGGTTTTCTACAAACAATTAAGCTAATAAATTGGTTGCCTACTAACAATGAAGCAGGTTAAGTTTGACCACCGTGGATCATGACTATCTGATGATCTGGAGACGCATGCATGAGCATGGCCCCACGTACGTGTTTGCATTGAGTATATTAGTGTATATGTGCGATACTATTTTGGCATATATTTACACCCATATACGTATTCATATACATAAAAAAAAGAAAAAAAAGAAAAAAAGAGGCGGGCCTTTTCTTTAGGCCGGCCCAGCCTCCTTCCCTTCACCTCTCCCTGCCGTGCGGCCCGGCCGGCCCGAGCCGGCCTCTTCCCCTCCTCCTCTTTCGGCCGGCCTGGCTCACTGCCCCTGCCTTATCTCGTGCACCCGCTGCCCTAGCGCCCCGCCCGGGTGCTATGCTTCTTCTGCCGCTCACCTCCTTCTCCCCCACCATCGAGCTGCCATTAGCCTCGCCTCGAGCACGCCGACACCCTATGCCGCGTTGCCCGCCCTTTCATCTCTCTGCTCCGGGCTCGCGCCGCGCCGCTTGCCTCTCTCTGCTCTGGGCCTGTGCCGCTTTCCCTTAGCTGCGCACGTCGCCGCATGAGCCGACGCGCTCGCCCCCTGGCCCGAGCCATGCCACGCACCTTTCTCCGCTCTGGGCTCACACGTACTGCTCATCCCCTTACCCGCTATCTCTATCCGGAGTTTGATTTGGTGTTTGTTGGCTCCGGTCTCTGATTCCCCAACCGAATTTGGTGGAGTCCGAGCTTATCTCCTCCAGCTTGAGGGGGCCCGACTGCCTATATAAAAGGCAGGGGAGGGTGCCCAGCTGAGGGGGGGGGGGGACGAATTAGAGAACCGGCGAAGCCCTACCGCATCGAAGCTTTGTCTCTACACTGACCCATCGTCGTCAATCCGCCACAACACATCGTCATCGCTGTTGATCGTCATGGCCAGCTTGAGCTCCTTCGTTCTCGCTACCGCTCCGCAAGGTAAGCCCTGGCCGTGACTTCCTCGTGATACTTCTCTCTGCGATGCCGGTCATTGAGCTGTGCGTGTGCCTGAGTGCCATGCCGTTATGCTATTCACGCTTGTCCCTGGCCTTCGTGTTGGTGTGCTCTCACTCTATGTGCTCGTTGTTGTCCTTTTGAGGCTAGTCGGCGCCGCACCATGCTCCGATCGACTCCTGGCCATGGCCAAGTCAGCGAGCCTCTGACAGTACCGGTGTCGTGCTATGCTCCGGCTGGTTGCCATGTTCTTCTTTGCTTTGCCGCCGTCTGTGTTGTGCCATGGTGCTGAGGTGCTGCTTGTGCCCAGCCATCCCTGTGAGCTCGGCCAGTGCATGCGTAATTGTCGTTTTTCTTGGTCATGTCACGCATCTGTACTCTATGGCTGGTTGTTTATCGATTGCTCTGTTGCCGGCTTTACTCGGCTCAAACATTGTCCCTCTGCTTATTGCCAATCGAGATTTGAGGATGATGGTTCTGTTGGCAGCCAAGGCCTAATGACTATTTATCTTCTTCACTTGTCAGATCTATGGCGTAGTGATCCTGATGGTGCTGCCCTTCTGTGGTTTGGGCTTGCCATTTAGTTCTGTTTAGTTATTGCCATGGGATATAACTGCTGATACCAATGCCCCTTTGCTATAAGTCTGGTGCTGTTGATCATCTTATCGCAGGTTCAGTTCATTCAGAGGGCCCTTTTGAATATTGCTCCTGTTACTGACCCACCAGTGATGGCAATTCCTATTATACATGATAGTGCCTTTGGGCACTTTGCAGATTGTGAAACTTGAGGCATTCTCTGAAGTGCCCTACTGTCTATATGGTGCTTGACCGGTGATGCTAAAATTGAGGCCAGGCCGTTCCTGTGATCACTCTGCCTATGTGGCTGTCGGACAAAAACGGATCGTAGAAAATAAAAGTGCCATTGCGCTAGGAGTCTTCATGGACCAATTGTGATCATCCTCGCCTTTGTAGCTTTTGTCTGTGTGGTTCGTTGCCTGTTGCCTTTGGAGATGATCGATGAGGATAAGTCTGAGGCCCCCGAAAAGGGAGTTAGTGAGTCAAGCACGGCGTCGGAGCTCTTGGTGGTGACCATGCTGCCGCTTCCGGTAGAAGCTACACGTTGTACCACGCTCCTAGCTTAACTCTTGCTAGACTGTTATTCCCGTTCTCTACCGCCTTTTGATTTCTAATGTTTACTTTGCTTGGTCTTTGTTGCGTGTGACTACAACCTTGCAAACTTGGAGACGATCTCAATACGACGATCACCAGCGCAGCTCAATCGAAGGTAGCCTGAGGATGGACGTAATTAACCGGGGAGCCTCACGAGACCACGAGAACCAAGACGAAGCAATAGTCGGATCATTTTATATAGTCAGATAGCGTGTGCATTGTGGAGTAAAAATATATATTGAAAGAAACTGTACTTTATGATTTCGATATGAATGAATAAAGTTTACATGTTTTCGATCATTGCTTTCTCCTTTCCTTCGTATGCACTGTGCATACTGGCACGCCCGCAAATATTCATACTCAAAGTTATACAAATTCGAACGGCATGTTTCGAATCCGTGAAACAGTATGCAGCAAGCATGAATGCATGCCTGCAGTTATCCCAAACAAAACAGGAAGTCAAAGCAAATTAAGGACTACTAGGTGGTCCATGCATGAACCTTGGAGACGAGATGAACACTAGTACGTATTGCGATGCACGAAACAGCTTTTTTTTAACACGGGGATACCCATCTCTATTACCGAGTAAAGTAACCATCGTTTAAGTATCTTACATCAACCAGAAATGATGGAAACGGAAAGAAAAGGTTCTGCAAGGATATAACCTTGACCCTCTTGCATCAGCTCATCCTTGCTCAAACCCTTCGACAGATCTGCCCAAATATTAAAAAAGAACAAGCATGAAAGATGATTTCGCTAGGATCACGAATTAACTTCTTATCAAAACAAGTATGATTCCTTGCTTTCTAAATGGTCCAACAAACTACTGCTAAACCAATCACATGAAACTCCTTTTTCTGAGACAGAAAAGTGTTAATTCAGCTGAAGAATTGATGAACAAAATTAAGAATGGAGTCAGCTCCAATGAACATAGCAATAAAACCCCAGGCTGCTTTAGCTACTGGATATAAGAACAAATTCACACAAGATTGTTGTTGAGTGCAAAAATAGCAAGTTCCATCTCCAGCCCATTTTCTTCAACATATTATCCTTGGTAAGCAGCGCATTGCTCTAAAAGCCACAGAAAGACTTTGATCTTCAAAGTTTGGCTTTCCAAATATGCTCATAAGAAATGTTAGGAGAGCCTCTCACTAACCATTTGTACATAGATTTAACCCAAAAAATACCATTCTTTTCAAAAGCCTAGTATATCACATCATCAGCATCACTTAATTCCACTGAAACCAACATATCTCTAATAAAATTCCATTGGGACTGAAGATCATTGGAAAGCCATGTCTTAAAAAGCAGATCACAATTTTTATGATAAGCATTATTGACAAGAATATTAAAGTCATTACAGATCCTATAGATAATAGGGAAAAGGTTACACAGAGGTTTTGAAATAATCTAAGCATCTTTCTAAAACCTTGTATTTCTAACATTATGCACTTTAACCCTCATTCTTTGAAGGTAAAACCATATAACTTCAAGAAGATCATAACAACAAGGGGAATTACCTTATTTATGTTTCACCCCAGCGATAATAGTAGAATGAAGGTATTTTCTCCTAACAATATGCACGAAGCAGCTAGCTGTTGCAAGCGCACGAGACAGTAAGATATCTAGGAGATGAGGAGCAGGCCGCAGGCGCACAAATTCATTCACAGCTAGCTGACCCAGCAACAGCAAGAAAAGCCAGGAGAGACGAACAAACAATATACGGTAATTTTTTCCTCCTCCGACGACGACAGACGGAGAGCAACCGCACCAACCACCGCGCCCCACGTTGGCCACTCCCCTCCCATAACAACAATGCATTGCACATACTCTGTCAGAGTTTCTGCAAATGTTTATTTGGCGTCCTGGACTGAACAGCTCAAAACTGAAAGAGAGAGTGGAGTTTTCAGAGGGTGGAACGAGGGCAAGATCCTCTTTTCTCCGACATACAAGTACTCTTGGAATTCAGACAATTACGCAGGCGAGGACGTGACGTCGAAGAAGAAGAGAACACCAGCATGGTAAGGCCTCTGATGGCATATATCCTGAATGACAAATGCAATGATCATGTGACTTCAGAACATGTCTGCAGTTGGTTCAGTTTCAGTATACAGCGTTTCTGAACTGTGTGGGGGTACTGAAATGTTCAGTGCTGGATGAACCAAAACATTTTGCAGGTGTGACCGGATTCTTTGGCACGGTGAAGGGATAGTGCAACTGTCCTACATCCGCGGGGAGTCGAAATTTTCAGACCATCGCCCTGTCTGTGGTGTGTTCATAATCGAGGTTTCAGTTCTCGACAACAAAATTATCAAGGTTGCATCAGGTCCCAACATGAAAGTTGGCGCAGAAGAGCTCCTATCTACCCCCAAGACAAAGTAGCACAGGGTATGCAGCATTTGCAGAAGCTCATGCTAGTTTACATACAGCACAGAATGCTTATAACAAGTACTTGTCGCACTAACTTCAAACATGTCCTGAAGTGCTTGCTACCTGACTAGGTGTTGTTGATCACAGTGCTGATGAGTAGACTTCACAATACTGCAACCCAGTCTGCACTCAGGGTTAACTGAAAATGCTCCACACATTTTTGTTTCATTGTTATTTCAAGAATCAAGATTGTTCCCTTCCGCATCGGGTCCGAAACGGAAGGGTTCCCAAGACCATGAGTCCAGGACTGATATCAAACCTTGATTCTATGGGCAATGATTAATTTGATTTTTCTCGCAGTAGGGCTCTTGCCCTACTGTAGTCGTTCAAAAACAATGATTAATTTGATTAGTTGGTGGCAAAATTGAGGCGGCTTGTAGCATAGTGTTAACAACTTCAGTTCTTCAAAATCTGCAGTCGTATGCATATCTGTACTCTGTTCCATACAGAACTGTCAAGTTGTAAATCAATTGAAGCATGAAAAGGCTCTCATTTTGGATCAGATCGTTAAGCTGTTCACCAATTGCTGCTACTATAATGTCCAAACACTGCATGCATGTCCGGCCCTTACTATTTTTTCATGTTGCAAACTTGGTGTTGACTCAAGAAACACATCAGGTGGAACTTCAGGAAACACAGAAGTGTCAATTTCCTTTCACGAGACCGACATAGTCCAAAAATAGTTGAATGAACATGTAGTAAATTAGGGAGTATGAGAGAAAGGAACACAAATTCAAATCGCTTTACTAGATATGGGTGCAGAATTTCAAGACAGATTGTTCCTTTGATCATGGTCAGCCCTCATTCCTTTCTCCCGGCATTATATGCTGAAGAAAGCGCTCTCCCCTCTGCACCATCAAGGAATTAATCAGAAAGAAGGGGGAATCTGTAAGGCTAGGATAAATAGAGTGACCTCAGTGCAATAGCTATATCTTACAAAGAACGGTAGAAGAATTCACCAATTTGTAAAACAAAAGGAATTCTTTCTTGTATAAGAACACAAGTTCTGATGAAAAGTAACTCGATTAAACCTCCTTGCATAAACAGAACATTGCAAAATCTAAGAACTAACAGCTAGCAAGTGCAGATCATTAACTTGACTGAAACCTAGCGTAACAATTACAAATCAGAACACAAAAGATTAATTAACTCAATAAATCTCTAGTTACTAAGGCAAAGCCAAGAAACGTACTTGTAAATGCAGATGTCAGCCTCTGGGCCAAGTGTATGGTTGCATGAGCCATAATACTGTAGAAAACTGAGCGGTTGCATCTGCATGTTTGCAGATGGTTGTGAATGAACACAAATGCCAGTCTCAGTGTCCCCGTATGTTTCATTCCTATTGCCGGTTTCTGCCATCTGAGCAAGCTGCTGAGACATGGAAGGTGTGGTGGTCATCGTGAGTGAGCGGTTTAAGCTTTCTGATGTTATGACATAGTAAGGCTTTACTGATAATTTGTCAGTTTGCGTGCTTCTCTATATATATATCCTTCTTGTCAGGTGGCCTGTGCCACTATTCAGTATATGAGGAGAGAGATTGGTATGTATGTGCAGTGCAAGTGATCCTTTAGGGCCGGCATCCGGCACCCTTTCATTCCTTTTTAAGGGAAAGAGGACATGGTAGGTGGCAACCATTTCTACATGTTGATTGATGACATGGACCCGATGTAACATTAGTCTTCTGGGAAAGCATGTTCATGTTAGTGATACATAATATGCTAACAGTAAAGTACTTTAAAGAAGTATTATGTTAAATCGATTAAATTGCTTATTTTTTTCACCACTTAAGAACTTGAGTTCTATTGATGTGCTGCTAACAGTCCTAATTGACGCAGGCATATGACGGCCGTTGTAGAAGAGCTCTACTTTCTGGATCATCTCTCTTGATCAATTTTCATGGGGATAGGATTATAGGATTACCAAGATATGCGTTACTATGCATGGGTCAACAAAACTGTAGCTGATGATTTTGTTTCTTGAAGAAAACGATTAGAAATTTTTGATAGAAGTTACTATTTATCTCATCTTTTGTTGGTTGGTAATTGTTATCACTCTAATAATTGAGAAATGCCAAGTTCTTTTCACTAGAGAAGAGAAAGAAAGAATCTCACTATCAATACATAACACCAAGGCCCAATTTCTCTCTCTCTCTCTCTCTCTCTCTCTCTCTCTCTCTCTCTCTCTCTATATATATATATATATATATATATATATATATATATATATATATATATATATATATATATATATATATATATATATATATATATATATATATATATATATATATATATATATATATATATATATATATATATATATATATATATATATATACGGCGAGGCTATTCTGCGCATAGACACATAATAGACCTACGCTACGCATTGCCTGGCCAACCGAGCTAGCTTCTTCCCCGCGCGCCCTAGCTTTGCCTTCCATGAGTCAACAAACTAAGGGAGTCAATCCACCACTAGAGCATGCATGCAGGGAATCTTTTGTTGATTCCAATCGTCAAAATACAATATCTCTAGAATCACATATCTGATTTTTGATCTGTTTGAAGCATATTGTTGAAAAAAAATGTGCTTAACAAAATGAGATACATGAAGACTATATTTTGATGAAGTTTTAGGATCGTAACGGAGTTACGTAACATAGTTATAATATGTTGAACACTACGGTTACAACATAGTGAACTGTATTGTTGAGTGTCGACTAGTTACAACATGATAGACAATCTAGTTACAATATGCTGAACAATACAGTTGTAATATTGCCGATTGCAACATGATCACAATTAGTTACAATCAATCAAGCTGGACAGGTAAGTTACAATCTCGCTATACATATAATTGTAACTGCTCTATGTTTGTAGTTGCAACAAATAGTTGCAATCACTCTATACTACATGTTGTAACTCCTCTATACATGGAGTTGCAACTGGTTCCAATCGCTACTCACTAGGTGGGAACAAGTTTGGTCATCCAGTGGGCCTGCGGAGTAGGTGGATGGGAGCGCACTCGGTCAGTGGGGTTGACACGCGCGTTAGAGGCTGCTGGTTGGTTGTTCGGTTCGGCGCGCACGACTGTGCGCATTCTGCATCCCCCACGGCAGCCGTGCGCACCACGTGGCGCACTAGTCGCGCCCACCCGTGCGCACCACGCGGCACGCTAGCTACGCTCGCTCGCGCACGTCCCTGCGACAGCCAGCCAATGCGCGCCACGTGGCGTGTCTGCCCACCCAGCGCACCTGCTCTCTCGACACGTGTCCACCTAATAGGTGTCGATAATTTCCAGTACTACTGACACTACTGAACAAACTATTGAACACTATTAAGCACTACTGATACTACTAGACTATTGAACTATTGAACACTACTGAGCACTACAAAGCTATTCTACACCCCTAGGAGTAGAATAGTTGTTCCAACACGCCCAGTAGTTTATTGTTTAGTAGATCCAAATCCACAGTACTGATAATACTGAACAAACTACTGAGAATGCAGGTAACTACTGACAACCACTAACACTATTAACATAAATTACTGAACAATTTTAGTATGACTTAGAACTACTGAATATTGAACTACCGCTAACTACTGAACAATTTTTCTATGACTCGAAACTACTGAACTGTTACTGGCGTAACTAATGAACAAAACTACTAACAACTACTGAAGCTTCCAACTTATAGTAAAACTTCACTAATGAGAACTACTAAACTACTGAGTACTACTGGACTACTAAACTACTGAACACTACTGGACTACTAAACTACTGAATACTACTTAGCGCTACAAGGCTGCTACTAAACTACTTAACGCTACTGGACTACTAAACTATTGGATGAGCAGGGCGTGTATGGATGTGTGGCCCACGTGAGCGAGCGAGCGCGGGCGCGGGGACACATGGCGCATCACGCGGGCCGTGGGGACAGGTGGTGGCACGTGGGGGCATGCGAGCATGCACAGTGGTGCGCAGGGACAAGTGGCGGCATGTGGGCACGTGGGCGTGCGCGATCGTTCAGGTGCTCAGGGCCTGCGAGTTGGACTAGGTTGTGTTTTGGCTCGGTGGTGTAGAATAATATTCTATACCATAGGTGTACATTATCACTTATATACACACATTGTACACCTATATATATATTGTATATATATTGTACACCAATATATATATATATATATTATGTGCTTAGGCTCAACTCTAGTTACTGTTGTGTCACCCCAGTTACAATCTAAAAAGTAGTAGAGTTACAATCCGCAAGACAGGGAGCTACAATTGGACGTAAATAAAAAAAATGAGTTGCAATTGTGTTATGGATGAACGTGTAACTCCTAATGAATTCCTTGCATAATGGTGTAGAACCTAAGGAACACGATTGTAATTGTAGTACAATCTAAAACATAACTCGTTAGTTTCTCATGTTGCAATTATGTACTTCTGGATGCGCTGTTGTAACCGATCTACTTAGCAAATTGTAACTGATAATTGTTTGAGTTGTAACTGAAGAGTAGTGCCATAGTAAACTATAGTGCGTGTAGGCGGAAAATAGACTCACCGTATATGTGTGTGTATACGGCGAGTCTATTCTGCGTCTAGGCGCAACAGTGAACTACATTGCGACTAAAAAATTGGTTAGTTACGACGGCACATATAGTTGAGTTACGATCACATGATAAAAATTATATAATTATGAGACGCATTATGGTTTACTACTGTGTCACCCCTAGTTATGACTAAAAAGAATAGTCAGTTACGATGACACATATAGTTGAGTTACGATCAGTTTTTCAATAGCAATTATACTATTTTTTGGATCGTAACTAGGGATGTACGCAGCAGAGGTGACCCAGTTACGATCACATGAAAAAAAAATGCATAATTACGATTAGAGAAGGTACCGAGTTACCATCATATATATTTGTAGTAATTGACATATCTTGTGGATCGTAATTATATTGTTTTTAAATCGTAATTGGTGAGTGGCACAATATTGAACTATATTGCTCCTAGACATATACATACATACATACATATATATATACATATATATATATATAAAGCATATTTAATACTTTCGGGAGTATGTACTCTCACATATGTATCTCATAACATATGGAGTATCTCATATGATAAATGGTATGTATATGTAGCATGTGAGTATATAAAATCATCCAAGTAGTATGTATACTTTTTTAATGGTTTGTACATATTTTTTTAGTATATTATATTTTATGTACAAATATGAAGGTATTATCAAAATCTATTGAAATTGATGGATTTTTTTTCAACTTTTTTATGCAATTCACGTTGAAGTATCTTAGAATGAGTATATAATAAGTATATCAAATTCATTTATATGGTATATCATAGTAAAGAGTATATACTCCCGAGTGTATATATATACACACTCCTGCGCGTGGCGAGGGTGGAGGGTGCGCTGGCGTGCGGCGGAGGGGGCATCGCCGCGCGGCTGGCGCAGCTCAGCATCGGCCACCCATGAACTCAAATGGAGCTGAGTTCGGCAACTGGAAACGAACCAACCAGCAGCTCGAGCTAGGTTTCGAATAGCTCGTCTTTTCGTCTTTACAATGTTGCTGAAGTCTGAACATATGACGTAACAACGCTAGTGTTCTTATGTTTTTTTTTTGTGTGTGTGTGTACTTGTAGTTTTGGACGATTTTCTTCCAAGGTTTAAACTGCTGCTTCATCATGCTGAGATGTCATCAGACTCTGGTTTTTGACAAGCACACCTATGGACATCAGATGATCAGAGCAGCATTCCCATGCCTGCTAAAAGTTTCATCAAATGTACAAGTCTCACAATTTTTCAACACGAAAAATGGAGCCTTGAGCCAACATTTAAGCAAATATCAGCAATACATGACACCGCACCAGCGATCAACTGGTTGACACTTAAAAGATGTGGACGCAAACCATACCATTTCTGGAAAACATTGCGGCGATTAATCACAGCAGCAACAACTCCAGCAGCAGCAGTGCTGTCGTTACCAGCTCCTGCGCCAGAGAATCACCCGAGAGCAGCGAGTTCTTCATATCAGCAAGACAGCAATACACCAAAAACTGCATATTTCTCAAGGCAAGAATGACATGGTGAGGGCAAATTATGTGTTGAGTTTCAATTCCCTCCCACCAAGTATATTAAAAGTCCAGTGGCATTCCAAACATATCATTGATCTCCGCCATGACATCACGGGTGGTGATTGTGGGCTCAAATAGACCATCCTCAGCACCAAATTTTCCGGAATTGCTCCGATTGGCTTTGCTGGTGGGGTTCTCTTCGAGGTCATCATCAGCTAATATGGAGAAACCGGAAACTGGAGCTGCTTTTCTATCTGACAGTGTATTGGTTTTTGGCTTATTTGTCTTCTCATCCTTGAAGTTCAGTGGTTTCCCAAACATGTTGTTTATATCATCCATAGCCTCCTTTAGATTGACAGTTGGATCGACTAACCCATGATGGCATGCATTTTCCACCTTAGGCTCACCAACAATAGTAGATCCAACAAACCTATGAATGACAGTGTCTTCTCGAAGTCCAGAACTCACAGCATGAGAACCTTCATGATATCTTGTTCCTGAATCAGCTCGAAGTGCACAGAGCAAAGTATTCTTATCATGAGTAGTCTGCACAGTTCTGGAATTTATCTTAACACCATCATCACTTTTCTCACATTTTTCTTCTTCATCTGGCAATATTGCAAATCCTCCAACAAATGGCTTCTGAAAGTCACTTTTGCCTTGCTGCCTAGACGAATCACACAATGGTCCAGGAGGACACCTATTATTCTTGTGGCATATGGCATTCTCGACATTGTCATTAGCCTCATATTCATCAATAAATATTTCAAACCCACTTGTTTTCTGATTTACCTTAATGTTTTCCTTCTCAGAATTCCTGTTTTGCCCCACATTTTGGTCGTTGCCATTAGGACTATCCTCATCAACAAAGATCTCAAACCCTCTTGTTTGCTGACTGAACTTTGGATGGTCTTGCTTCAGGCTATTGTTTTGGAGCATGTTTGGATCATTACCGTTAGGTTCATCTTCATCAACATAGATATCAAATGCACCTGTTTGCTGCTTATAATTTGTTTTTTCACGCTTTGATCGCCTCTTGAGCATTGTCTCTGGTTCCAGTGGTTCCAAAAACATGCTGTTGATGGCATCCATAGCCTCCTTAGTGTTTATAGTTGGTTCGACAAGGCCATGATGGCAGGCATCTTCAGTTTCTGACTTCCCAACCAGTGCAGAGCCGACAAACCGTACAACTACAGTATCGTCGCTGTTACAACGAGACAAGTTCTTGATACCTCCCGAGTTACCTCTGGATAGCATACCAACTTTAGCAGGTCCCAATGGAGGATAACAACCTACTGAAGGATTCGAACTGCTTCCTGACTTTTGCATTGTATTGGGTTTCAGTTCTTTATGATCTCTGCTTTTACCTGCAATGTATTCCAAAAATAAGTACGGTAATACTGGATCAAATCACCCGTTCTATTTGCATGCCAAATAAATCAGAAAAAATGTGTTATCCAAAGGAAAGTTCAAGGTAAGGATCTACAAGAATGAATAAGTGATGAAAGGGAGAATATTTCTTTTATTCTCGAAAACATTGATCAGTAAGCTTTTAATATAGAGAAACTTGGCAAAGACAACATTTGTTACACCAGGGATTGATTTGAGTTCTCTTTTTTCGTAGGCCTACCTTCAACTTGGTTCATAAATGTAGCACTAGACCCAGCTTTCCTAGGCTTTCTTTCCTGCAGCTAAAGCACATATGTATTAAAAAAAGGTCAACAAACCCAACATTAGCCATGACCAAACTGAAGTAATACATGAAATGAGAGTTATACTTCATCTTTCCTCCTCTTGTGTGATTCCATGCGAAGAATAAACTGTTCATGTGCTTTATGCAACTCCTCAATAGGCTCTGCAAGGCTATTGAACACTTCAGTAAGTAACTAGCTTTTTTGAATTGAAGTAACCAGCTTAAATTTCGAAGGAACAATGTATTGAGATCTATTTTGGCATGAGGCTTTACTCCCAATCCTTCTTCCCTAATTGTCTCATCAATCGTTAAGTGTTGCATACCCCAGCACTACCACATTTGATAGAGTTGTTCACGTTGGCCATGAACCTACCATAGTGCATCTCAGAAAAAAGTTGATATACAATGATCTGTGATCTAATATGTGAATATATTTACATATAAGACGCTGCATTGAATCAAATAGCCTCAGGAACCCAGAATGAAAAGATGCTAAATATCTAACTACTAACTGATTTGCAGTAGGTGGACCTGAGATATGCCTAGTTCGAGATGATGAAAGTACAGACAAGATTCTGGACGTAACATATGTATCAGATGTAGCTAATTCAGCTTGAGTTCACGCAATAATAACAACTGTAGTAGCAGAGGATGGTATCAGTAAAAATACAGGGTACAAGCTTACTTCTGTATTCCCGAACAGTACATCTTCTCCGCAGCCTCAAATCTCTTGTGCTTCTCATAATATAGTGCATAAGCCATGTAAAACGAAGCTCTCTTGAGGCCTATTCCGTTCCTCTCCATCTTCTTGAGCAATGGCTTTGCATCCTTCACATAGTCCATCTATGCCATTAAAATGGGTTAAGATCACAATAAGGCACTTCGATATAAGAGAATATTCTTGTTACAAAGTCGAGATTTTTCAGGAAAACATTCACGCCAGGATATTATGCAATTTACAGTATGAGCAAACAAAAGGTACCAGGGTAATATCACTATATCAGAGAAAAATGACAACCGAACTAGTGTAGATTCCCAATAGATCCCCAAACTGATCAAAGTTTTTTTTTAGGGAAATACAGTAAGGGAGACAAATTGGTGAGAACCGGCGTCGAGCGGGGCTCGAACGCAGCTTCTCCAAAGTCCAAACCGTTCAAAGTCAGCATGGAACTGCAATCAATCGCCGTCCTCTATCAATAGATCCGCAATGAAACCCATGAAGTTTAGCATTAACTGGGGAACAGGAATGGGATGGTGTGATGGCTGGTAGCAGCAGGCGGCAGGTGTGCTGACCAGCTGGATCCAGACGCGGAGGTAGCGGGGGTCGTCGCAGTAGCGAGCGTCGTCCTGGAACTCCTGGGCGCACTTCTGGAGGAACCTGGGCAGCTTCTCCCGTAACGTCGCGGGCGGCAGCGCCCGCTCCATCTTACGCATCCCCCTGGCAAACAACGGGTGGATCGATTTATCGACCAAGAAAACGATGCAGAGGGAAGGGGAACGGGCAAGGAAGAGGCGATGGATGGTGATGCTGATGCCGTACCGGAGCCATGGGCGGAGGGGGTCGGAGCCGGCGTAGCACCGAATTTCGCTCACCACCGACGAGAGGAGCCCCTTCTCCTGCTCGGCGGCCGCCATGGATGGACAGGAGCAACGGGACTGAGCAGAAGAGGTGGGGATTTAGGGCTTGCTTATTTCAAATTTCATCTCGCTCCGCGGGCAATCTTCATTCATGAGAGAGAGAGTGCTAGGCCCACCTGTCATTCTCTAAACACACGGCCCACCTGCCAGGGTCCCCGGGGTTCTATTCTCACTCTTCATGTAAAAACATAAAGACTTAACGGAAATATTAATAGGCCGGGTATTACAGCCTATTCTTTCAAGGTCAAAATTAACTTACAGCCTAGTCCACTTATGAGATAGGTTTATATACGCATATCACATCTCTTACATTTTTGTTCACGTTTCATTTCATGTAAAAAATTTAAATTAGAGGTGCTATGTTTGAAACACAAATAATTATAAACTAGTCTAAATCCATTTAAACTATTAAGATGATACTAAACTCACTACTTAAGAACACTGGGATCATATGGACCGAAACAAAAAATACTAATAGATCAAGTATTACACAATATCTCACTAATCAAATTCACAACATGCTAGTATTGTATAGCAGCGGAACAAACAAAATGTTTACAAGACCTCAGGTCTTGGACCACACCAGCATTCATTTATTGTACAGAAATTCAACGCTCTGGTGCTGACAAGATGTCTTCTGGAACAGATTTTGAAGGCCAACTTTGCCAGCTCCTGCGCTCTGAATCACAAAAGGGGAGCTCTCGTAATATCGGCTGTATATCTCAAACATTAAATTAAATAATTAATAAGATAATAGAAGCATAATCAAAAAATGAGGAGGAAAGAAAGAAAAATGAAAAAAAAAACCAAACAGAAAGAACAAAATAGAGAACAAACCTGAGCCTCGTCTAAAAACTGGGCCTTCGTTCCTTGCCAGGTAAACTAGGTGCATTGGGCCGTGAGTGACGCGTTGTGTAGCAAATCCGCGCTCCTCTTTCCCAGCGGCGGCGGCAAATGAGCCTAGACGCCGGCGGACAAGCCTAGATCTGCAACCATGGGGATTGAGGAGGGGAGTAGATGGCGGTCCGGCGATGTGGGGGCGACGAGCCTACATGGGAGATGATTGTAACAGTCGGCCCATCCGCCTACGGGGTTCATTCATCTCGGTTCGTCTCCTCCTCTCCTCTCTTGTGTTCCTCCGATCTCGATTTCATTTTCGCTTGCGCAATCTATCACGCGTTGAGTTCCAACGCCGTGCAGTTGGTGAGTTGTATAAGCTGCGCAACATTTATCTCCCGCTATCTGAAAACAGCATTTTGAGGGTTAAGAAGTCACCACTGCCATTAACTTAGTTGGTTCTACATTTTATTGACATGGATGGTATCTTAATTAAAGTGTCAATCTTTTGAGTGACAAATTATCAATTTATTCACATACTTTCGTATTCCGATCCATTTTGATTTGGCCAAAACAAGGATTCAAGTGGAGAACTATATATATAACAAGAGCTCAATGGGTCCAAATGTCCAACTAATTATGTGCAAGTATACATACAAAAAGATGCTGCAAATGCCCAAACCACAGCCACTGCTCTGATGAGGACACTAGCATGCCCCAGAACTAATTCGGAGCATCATTCTTGCCAAGCTTACGGATAGCAAACAGAGGATCGCATATTTATGTCGTGCCGCTGGCAAATAAGATGGTACTTTTCTACCGGGCAATCACTACTGCTGACAACTGCTTTCTTGCTTGGCTTGAGGAGGAGGAACACAAAACACTTTCTGTTTTTTCAGTGGGTAGGCTAAACTTCCATCATATCATTCTTGAGATGGTGAAAAAATTTGCGTATCTGCCGAAGGGTCTCGAACGCCGAGGAAATCTTTTTTTGTTTGACCCACAAGCCCCAATCAAAGGGCCAGTTCACGGATTTTCCCTCGAGCCTTGCAGTCTTCTTTTCTCGTCCATGTACCATTTCTTCAATCCCTCTTGAGCAATCTCCACCTGCAAATAGGAAGAAAAAACAACTCAGCATTTTGTGTAACCTCTAGCAGCCCATTTATTATCAATGAACATTGCAAATAGCATATTTAAGTACAACAGTAAGCAAGCAATGAACCAAGGTTACCTGTTTTTCCCAGTTGGTCCTTAATGTTATGAACAGAAGCACAATAGTTTGAACTAGTGTTCCGAGGAGCATGCCAATCCAAATGCCCTACAACAAACGACCAACGGGAGTGAAGAACACAACTTAAAGCCAAGATGCACCAAACACAATGGTAATACTAAACTGTATGTTCTTACCTTTACATGAAATCCCACCACATATCCTAGGACTGCTCCAAGAGGGATGCCAATCAAGTAGTACGATGTAATGTTAACATAGGCAACTACACTTTGCCAGCCCGCACCAACAGCAACACCTAAAGATAATCAAATGACATTTTAGTGTCAATAAAACAAGCTACCATGATAGTAATATATTTATCATTCAGTAAAACTGAGAAGCTGACCTGATAGCACTGGTTGAACACTGTTTAACAATATGGAGAAGGCTAGCAGAGGCGAAAGGTCAGCAACTGCGTTGGCTACAGCTTGGCTCTCAGTAAATATGTAGGCAAGGTT
Source organism: Phragmites australis (assembly GCF_958298935.1). NCBI lineage: Eukaryota > Viridiplantae > Streptophyta > Magnoliopsida > Poales > Poaceae > Phragmites > Phragmites australis. Next base: position 25,515,708 of record NC_084939.1, read on the forward strand.
TCCACGGAAGAGAAGGAAGAGCACAAATAACACAAATCCAATCAAGAAAGAAGTGATGACCACATTGAAGATCGCGAACTTGGCCCTTCTTGCACTTCCTGCTCCAAGTTCATTTGCCACTCGCACTCTGAAAATACATCGCATTAACATCAAAAATTTGCGAAAATAGCAATTTATGAATAACAAGCTAAAGATAATGTGGTTACCCTGTTGCTGCCAAAAAGCCGATAGAAATCATCATTTCCCAACCATTGATATTAAGGCTGCACAGTTCACAAGTAGATACCACAATGCTTAATTATGTTTTTTGTGACCACAAAAGGAACAGCATAACCAGTACAATGACTTGTATGCACGAGCAAGTAGCTATTGTTCTCAAAGTAAATACTACTTATGAGTGGAAAACTAAAGCATATGGAAGAAATGCCAACTATAATAAGTAACTTGCTAAGTGAAGTTTATAGTAAACTATATATTACCATATTGAAAGAGCATCGAGTGCAATCTCTGCATTCTTCATATACCCTGTGAGCAGCACCAATATGGTGCTGTACCACAATTCCAAACTGAAAAAAGCAAGCACAAATGATATATATGTCAGGCGCATTGGAAGTCTTGATAGATGCCCCAAAAAAGAGTATTGATATAACCAGGAAGTTATAATGATATGTAGGAGAGCACCTAGTCAGCATGTGCATTGCAATTTTGTGATCAACAGAGTTGTTTTTTCGAAACTGTATTTGTATACTCAAACATAAATGCTGCTTACCAGAGCATCACACCAGAAGATAGCGAGAGCTTGATAATGGCACCAAGGTCAGTGAACGCAGAAGATGAAAACCCTGACCAGGTCAGGGGGCAACCCCCGAAGAAGACAAAGGCAAGCTGCCCAAACACCGGGATCCACATGGCAATGACCATGGAGCCCATGACCCCAGCAAGGCCGAGCTGGAACTTGACCGTCATGAGCCATGAAAAGACGAGGTGGAGGCTGAGGCTGAGCATGGCGAGGTAGGTGATGATGATGTTCTTGCTCTGCGACTGCAGGTACATCTGGAGCGTGAAGTTCCAGACGTAGGAGAACATGACCGGGATGTACCAAAGTGAGATGGTGCCGGCCACAGCAGAGATTTTGGGATCCTGGCCAAGGGCGATGAGGAGTGACTCAGTGAAGAGGTAGATTGGAAGGAGGACGATGGCGCAGACGAAGAGGATGATCCATGAGCGCTGCAGGTAGATGCCCAGCATGTGGTACTGCTTGGCGCCGTAGGATTGGCCGCACAGTGTCTCCAGTGCGCTCGCCATGCCCAGCTGCAGTTTATGACAATGTCCATGCAATGTGTAGTTAGTTAAGCTGGCAGAGTGTAATCTGGGCTGGTATATACTGATATACTTTTGAGGTTCTTATGTAATTCTGCGCTGTTGTCGTTTATACAGGTTGATTTCTGGTGATAACATCAGTGTGATGTAGTGCACTGCACAGCAAATATTGTTCAGCTTGGGTCTTTTTTGGGTGGTCGGCCTAGAACGGAAGCAAGCTAGTGAAGCAATTCAGTGAAGTTGTTCATTTCAATTTTGCATGTTCTGCCATGACTTGGTGCAATGGACGGTGACTTTACAATTGGCGGGTATATAATGGCCGTGATGAATCAGTCACTGATTTAATTTTCCTGAACGTGCAAGAAAAGTTCAGAGCTTGAGAGACATCCACTGTCTGTACCTCTAGTTCTGCTTTGCTACCTTTCCAAGCTGGGATCAAACTCAACTTTAATTTATGGGCCGAAAATATGGAGAAGAAACTCAAGTTGTTGATGGTATCGGGCATGGACCACAATACTGTTGCATGGCGCATTCAGCATTGATGAATATGGTTCTTGCGTATAGATTAAGCACTTGTTGGATTTTGCTTCATTTAAATCAGACATAACTTGCTAACTGTCTTGCATTTTTATGTTATCTCTCTGTTTGTGACATGTCACATCACTCCCAGTGCGGTTAGGTAAAGCTTGTGGCTAGAAAAAATGTCTTGTGCATGCTGTGGTGCAGGCAAACCAACTTGCCGTCGCTTGATCAGGAACGTACCAGGATGCCGTTGCTGAATCGCATGAGGACGGTGGAGACGAGGGCGTATGCGGCGAGCTCGGTGGCGCCGATGTGGCCGATGAAGGCCTGGCTGATGACGGTGACGCCGAAGGAGGAGAAGCGCGTGAAGATGGACGGGCCCGCCACCACCCACAGCTTCTTGTTCTCCTCCCACACCCGCCGACCCAGCGACAACGATGACTCCTCTTCTTCCTCCACCTTGCTGCCTCCATCTCCACGAGCCTCCAGCAGGGGCACCTTCTCCTCTTCCCCCCTCTTCTCCATCGATGGCAGATCCAACTGCTTTGCTAACTATTCCTCGACTTATTAGCTGCGTGAGCTGTGATCGATTGATCAGTATCTGGAAGAAGTGAAGGAGTGAGAATCTTGGAGAGCCAAGGTGTGAAGAATCTTGGAGAGCTAAGGTGTGAGAATCTTGGAGAGCTAAGGTATGTTATATAGATGGCAGGACACAGCAAGCACAGACATGTATATATATATGGATTGTTGACTGGCAAATCCTGCGGCCACGAGGTCAAGCACGCCTTGTGCCAGTAAGAATAGTACCACTAGTAATCGACTTCGCTTCGTCCATTGCCGCGAGGTCAATGGAGTGCGACGTGTCGGCCGCCCAGGCCACTGGCTTCCCGCCCTCCAGCATTCGATGATTCCAATTTCAATGTGCCGCAGCATGCATGCCTCCTCAAATCCTGCACCAGCGGCAGCACCATTCATGGCTAATTCCTTCATTTGCCAACCGTCTTCATCGATCATATCACACACCAAACTTAAATCCTGTTTAGCAGAGCTCTAACTCACAACTCCACATCAGATTTTGAGACTATAGGTTATGATAAAGTGGTTTAAATTACTATTTTTAATCTAAATAGAAACAAGATGTTCATCCAAATACTCTCGCTGTACCAACAGCTCCAACTCTATAAATTTCTGAAGCTAGAAATGGCTAACTCTAAAAATTCTTAGAGCTAAAACTTTATCAAACATGCCCTTAATATCACTAGTGTTTCAGATAAAAGAGAGGCAAGAACAGTGACACGTTAATGGAACACCAGGAACCAGTCATTTTTTCATGTCGTTTTCAGTGAGAAACCACAATGCATGGAAAGGGGAACCAGTCAGCCATTTTTGGACTGTTGATGAATTGGACGTAAATTCGATGCAATTGGGTGTGTTCGGCTTTGTGCAATTCTTTGAGATAAACTTTTCTGGTCTCGAATCGTTGCACTATATTTTGCGAACTTTTTTAGGCAAGTTTCACTATAAATTTGGTTCATTCAATTTGTTCTTTACTGGGAACTGTCAAGTTTTGTTTGTCAAAAGTCTCTATGGTTTTGTCTTTCTTTTTAAGAACAAAATCTAATTTATTCCTGGGATTCTTGTTGACCAGGAGCAATGTTTTTTAGTCTTGCTCTCTATTGGTTAGTTGTTTCTGGTGAAGTTTTGTCAATATGTTCCGTACTTCTCTCACAGCAGGCATGATTCATACATCCAGCTAGTATGGCCTCAAAAGCTATAAAAAGGAGGCCTTGCAGTGCTGACACTGATAAAACAAGTGAAAAACATATGGAGACAACAATACCAGATTCCATAACAGAGCCTCTTCTAGTAGATACTCCTCATAAAGATAAATCCAAGGTTAGTAACTTCTCCTGAAATGCTTGTGTCATTGACCAAATTTTAGTTCATGGTTTTCTTATATGCCCTTTCTTTTACTTTGTTTAATTAAAGAGATACAAAGCTACTACACGGTCAGAATTCTGGGATGGGAAAAGGCAGGAGTGCCTTCGTTGGGCACATCTTCTATCAACTTTTTTTGCTCAGTCTGCAAGAAAGATACCAGTTCATCATGGAACTTTAATCCGAGAAATCATGAAACCGTAATCCAAGAAAAGCTAGATGTTGTAGCCTTATCCAAGGTATATGAAAGAATGTACTCCTACTTGAAAGATTCATCTTTGGCCAAGTGTTTATGAGTTATAACTTGGGTGCTGCTGATGAATTCTATTGCTGAGAACATCTACTTTTCTCACATTTATCTCTTAGTGCTTTGGACATCATGGAACAATGTAGGTTTTTTTTCTCGAACAAGTAGGAGAGATACGTATCTTTATATTAAAGAAAAAAGGATAGTCCCAAAACACAAACTCTACCGAAAGTATAGCACCAACCCACTCACACACCCCTGGGTACTAGATTAACATACATGCCAGTTTTGAGATTACAACAACCACTCTGGCTAGGATCTAACCCAGCCACAAGGTACTCAACCGTTTCGCTCCAACTAAACACCATAGCCGAGCCTCATCAGCTATGTCAAAGAGAACGTCTTGAACTCGTGGTGAGGCTCCATTGAAACACAAGCGTTACGATGTTTCCATATCCATCAAGCTCCAAGGATCACAAGAGAGTTGAATCTTTTTCTTCACTGTTTATCGATCCTTAGATGAGCTTGATGCCACCATCCCTCAAACACCATATGATGGGGTTCAGGTGCGAATTTCTGCAGCCCAACACGCCCTAACAGCTGAAACCACACCTCTAGAGCAAAGACACAATTGGTGAGGAGATGTTGCACTGTCTCGTCATCTTGATCACACAAGGGACATAACGTAGGATACGGTTAGCCTCGCCTCGCCAACTGATCAGGTGTCCTACAACGATTATGAATCTCCAGCCAAATGAAAAATTTACACAATAGAGGCGCCCAGATTCTCCATACATGTTTCCATGGCTTGAAATCAATAGCACCAGTGAATAAGGCTCTGTAGGCTGATTTGGAAGAAAAATCTCTTGATCATGTCCATGTCCACATGTGTAAATCTTGCATTTCTGGTTGTAGTGTGATCCCTTCAATGGCGTCCCACAGCTGCAAGTACTCTATCAAAACATCAGCAGATAGGCATCCCCTTAATCATGTTTCTAGATGTTGATAACATGTTTAGTTTCTAATTTTGTCCAGTAAAGATTATTGCTTAATCAACTATAACTAAATAACTTGTTAAAGCAATTCACTTGCTGAGATTTTCGAATCTCACATTTGCTATCTTTCCAAGTACAACTTGAGATGATAGCGAGCACGCGGGATGGGTAGCTGCACGGCATTTGCACAATCACTTCTATCTTTTGTTTAGACTTGTTGTGTTGTCAGTGGGCGATTCTTAGTCTTATGATGTATGTTTGATCTATTGTGGTTTGGATGTATGATCTAGGTATATTCCTCTTGCTAGGATGTTCATTATTGCTAGTGTGATATCATATATAGCTCTGTGTGATGAGTCGTCAGTTATACTTTTAGTTGCAGGAGAGTTACTGCCGAATTTTTCTTTAAGATTTGACGGTCATGTAGGTTATTTTTAGTAGTACTCCAGGCTTGTGGTGGTCCAGAGGTGTTACACAAAGCCATCCAGATCATCACTGGAGTTGCTTCTAATTTTCAAACAAGTGGAATTCGTATGACACTGTCACACACATTAGATCCAGTTATGCTAATTGAGCACTGGGTTTGCTTGTCAGATTCCTGGGAGGAAAAAAAAATCCATAAATGTCATTATACTAAAATGCCATGGAAAAAATTCAAGATGAGGATATCCTATGAATCCATACATCAGACAAAAAACATCACTATTGATAGTCCTAAAGTATGGAAACAACTAGAGAAAGATGACAATGACCGATGATATTATGATTTGTGACAACCTATCGCCATAAAGCATAGTACAGTTGGGATTTCAGGATGATCCCAAGTTCAGGTGCAGTGGACCTCATGGGACCTCTATAAGCTATGGTAAGAAGCAGCATGTTTTCGTATCCAAAATCGATTAAAAAGGTGTGCTTATCCAAAATCGATTAAAAAGGTGTGCTTACATTTTAACTTTGTTTCTCCACAAAAAAAAAAATAGATATAGAACTTCTGAATAGAATAACTGAAACTTTGCATTGCGCCCCATGATTCAGAGCACTTAACGTTAAGTTTCAGTTCCTACATCAAGCATGCAGAAATATGGATGCACAACATATCCCAAGAATACATCAACACATGGTAGTCTCAATATAGGTTCATACTACCGTGCATTTCCAACAACTGAGAGCATATTGAAAAGAACCTCAATGAGCGAACTTGAACAACAAGACTCCAAGCACAGAGAAAATCGAATAACCAACCTCATGATGGCCTCGTTGATCAGTTGGAGTGTGGGGTTCTTGAAAGCTTGATCTCCCTTTGTGGAAAAATCTACTGTTGCTCTTTGGTGGGACACTCACAACTGGATTTGGTTGAGGGTCCTCAGGTGATGAGAAATCGGTGCTATCCATTGTTGAAATTGAAACACATTCCTCAAAATAATTCATTGCCTCTTCAGCTAAATGCCTTGACACTTTCAGTCTTTCTATACTACTCTGAAACCCCAACACAGATATAAAGGTCAGCTCAAATGGAAAAGGGAACAGGCAGCCCAAGATTTCATATTATGAACGCAAATCAATCTCTAGATTCTACTGATAAGTGGATCGTATTAAAGTATGGAGTAGTGAGTATATTACCTTTCTTCTTCGACGTTTTTCATGTGTCCCAGTAAAATTTTGAACTGTTACTATGTCCTTTAGCATTGTACTCAGCTCTTGTTCAAGCTGCTCTTCAACAGTCAAATCTGCCCGAAGCTTTCGATCGTGTTCATGTGACTGCAATCAAGCAGTAAAATGTTATAGTTGATAACTGCATTTAACTAAAGGCACGATACAGTTGGCACAACAGTTATCAGACCTGTTTGAGTTTTACTGTATATTCTGTTATGTCAGAAGCCAGTTCAGAGGTGTCTGGATCAAACTCAAAAGGAATTTTCATTTGTTCTCACTGCTGGTTTGTTCTTTTTTTAGAAACGATGGTGGGAGGTCCGCCAATTTTATTAGATAAGGAGTAAAAAGGAGTTTGGGAAACCAAAAAAAAACGACCACCCGGTCAGGGAGACATGAACAGAGGGAAAAAACAACTCGACAATAGCAACAGCAGAGAGAGGCAAAGAAAAAACCATTAAAAGACACCTAAAGAAGACAGATAAAGGTAGGTCTCGTCCTTGATCTTGAAAGCCACTTCGATCGCCGTCTTACTTAAGTTTTGGAAAGTCCTTGAGTTTCTCTCTTTTCGAATATTCCACAAAAAACAAGAACAAGACCGTCAAATTGACGTCTTAGTTGCTTGTCGATCTTATTTGTTGCCGTGCACCACCATCCAAAAATGGTGTGATATTGGTCCACTGTTGGAAGGTTGCGGAGTTGTAGCCAAATTTGAAGGTAGGACCACACTTCTCTCGTGAAAACGCAGTCTTTGCAAAGGTATGTCGGTGTCTCATTTTCTTGATCACATAGTCTACAAGTTTGATCATGGGGCCATCCTCTTTTGGCCAGGTTGTTGGATGTTAGGATCTTGTTTTGCAGAAGTAGCCATACGAACAATTTGCATTTCGGCTGAACTTTGGCCTTCCAGATTGCAGTCATGTTGCATTTAGCCGTCGTGCCGTGGAATTGCTGGTTTGTTCCATGGTGCAGTTTGTCTGAAACCAGCTCAACAGCATCTGGACCAAACCCAAGAGGTATTTCCATTTGGAACAGAAGTTTTGTGTATCGATTCTCCGTTGTATCATTCATCTCTGTGTTTTTTTTTTTCATATTTTTCTCGTCACGACTTGATACAGGTCAAAGGTGGTCGTTATGTCAAGTACCGAATTTTTTTATCTCAAGTACCCATTTTCGTTCTCCCTCCACTTGTAATGGTTGATCCTGAAATTTTATCTGCTGATTCTCCGTATCATTCCAAATGTTTGCGATTTATTTCATATTTTTTCGTTGCTGTTTGATTGGGAAACAAAGTGAAACAGGAGGTTCAGGGGTGGTCGGTATTCAAAATACCGTCCACCCCGAGTCCAGAAATCTCTTTTTTCGTTTTCTCCCGACAGTTTGTCTTTGACTCTAAAACTTTGTATGTTGTTTCAACATCGGACATCCATATCTACGAAATTTTGCAGATTTTAGCTTGGCGATTTGTTTGCAGAATCAAGCGAAACATCAGGTCAGAGGGTAGTCGTTATTTGAAACCCCGACCACCCCTTCCTTCTTCCTCGCCGCCTCCGGCGCCCCACGGTTGTTTCCCTGACAGCACAGCACAGCACGCACGCAGGCAGATTGGTTGGCATTAGCGCTGTCCATGGATCACGTACGGCGGAGTAGCTCCACAGATCGTCGCCAGCCGGCTGTTCGATCTCCGGCTCGCCGCGGCGGCGGTGGCGGCATAAGACTAAGAATTTTTTTTTTCTAGAATACGCAGGAGACGTGCGTATCTTTGCATTAAGGAAGACCCGGAAGAAAGATCCGGTAGCAAGCCAAGTTTTTAGAGATTAGATACAACAGACCCTTAGGTCCACAGAACAAGAAAGAAAGAAGAAAGAAAGAGGAAAAAAAATACAGGGAGATAAGCAACAAGAACCAGCCAGCTACAGCGCATTGCACAGATTATAAAATTGACTGAAACCTACGCAAGTGAGCCAGAAGCGTAGCAAGGTGAACCGCTCCGGCTGCTTGCTCCGCCGCTCTCCAGATGGAAGCCGACATTGATGCGGTAGAAAAACGGCCATTATTGAACGATGCTGTTACGCGTCACCCAAATTGTCCAAGCAGCTAGGAGGATAAGAGAGTCCAAACCACAGTGCAGATCCCTGGCAACGCTACCTCTCAAGTTGAGCCACCAGTCACAAAAAGACGGATGATCCAGAGGAGGTTGAACTCCTAGGAGTCGCCACCAAATTTCCCTCGCCCAGACACACTGGAGAAGCAAGTGGTTCGTCGTCTCAGGAAGTTGGGAACAGAACGCACAAGAGCCATCTGCCTGCAGACCGTGGCACTGCTGACGATCTGCCGTCCACAACCTTCCTAACAAACCCTACCAAGCAAAGAATTTCACCTTTCTGGGCGCCTAAGACTTCCAGATCATCTTGGCGCCAATGAAGAACTCGGAACCCTGGAAGAGCATCCTATATGCAAAACGAGCCGAATACTCGCCAGTTGCAGTCCACCTTCACACCGGCCGGTCTTCACCAGTAGAGAGGTGGACAGAACCCAGCCGAACCCATAGCCGCAGGTACTGAGCAATCATGTCCAGATGGAGCGGCCCCGACAAGTCTCTGGTCCAACGCCGCCCACACAAAGCATCAGCCATGGTTCTGGAGTTGACCACTGAAGGAGCAACGCAATGAAGAAGATCAGGAGCCAGAGAGCGAATAGACTTGCCGCCTGTCGGAGGATGAACTCCTGTCGCAGGGATCCCGAGAGGCCCCTTTTTAAAGATTCGGCCGGGGGGATGATCCTGAACGAGTTCGTCGGGGGAATAAATGGAAACGGAAATAAATGCAACGGTCGGTGGTGGGGGAATGATCGACCTAGTGCAAAAAGAAATAAATGCACCGGGGTGTAGACAGGTTCGGGCCGCTCGGGGGCGTAATACCCTACTCCTGTGTGGATGCAATATACTTCTTTGAAGGGAATCCTTCAAGGATGTGCCTGGTTACAAGGGTGTATGGCTAACAGAGAGCTTGGGGCTCCCTTGCTCTAGCTCTACTCGAGCTTGCTTGTGGTGTTCTTCGAGAGTGTCGGGTTGGTTTTTGGGCTTGTCTTCCTGTGGTTCTATGTCGGTTTCTTAGGTCTGTCTTCCTGTGTTATCCATCCCTTCCTTTTATACACACGCCGACCTCGACTTACCCCAAATGGGAAAGTGGGGGCACGAGTTCCAATACACCACGGAGAAAGGCGTCATCATTCCGTCCGAACGAAGTGACAGGGGCGGTGGAAAAATGCGGTGCGTATCCGACCACCCGTTACTGTGGACGTCTTGGCGCCGTTGAGAGGGCCCACCGGGCGGCCACAGAGGCACCCGGCGCGCCCACCCTGTCTTGTTCTTCTGTCAGGGCAGGGTGGCAGGCGGAACACTTTGATCCTGGCAACGTTATCCCGAGATACCCCGGATGATACAGGACGTGACCCGTGCAATTAATGGACCCACGCCCCTTTGCCAAAGCATGGCAGGGACTAACACTGCGGCGTGGGCAGTTGGGAATGTCAGGATGTCAGGCCGCGCATGCCCATTAAATGCAGCTTCGGACCTTTGACTGGATGACACCTCGCCGACGGGTCCTTCCGGGTCGTCGGGGCGTCGGGTGATCTTGCGCGAACCTTCGGGGAACCGAGTGCTCGGGGGCTGCCACGTGCAGCCCCGAGCACTCTCTCCCGAGCACTTCCTGTAGAACCTTCGGGGAACCGAGTCCTCGGGGGCTGCCACGTGCAGCCCCGAGCACTCTCTCCCGAGCCCTTCTGTAGATCCTTCGGGGAACCGAGTCCTCGGGGGCTGGCACGTGCAGCCCCGAGCACTCTCTCCCGAGCCCTTCTGTAGATCCTTCGGGGAACCGAGTGCTCGGGGGCTGCCACGTGCAGCCCCGAGCACTCTCTCCCGAGTACTTGGTTGTTTGGCCCATCGGGGGACTATGGTACTCGGGGCGAGCGGGCACCCTCCCGAGCACTTTCTTCCCGGTACTTGGACTCTGCGGGTCATCGGGGAACTGGGGTGCTCGGGAACCAGAGGCTGTGGTCCCGAGCACCTTCTCCCGAAACTTAGATTTTCCTCATCTTGCAGGAGGGACTTCGCGAGATAGTGACACGTGGCGGACGGCCGGCCTGGTCTTGGGACTCAGGGACCCCCAGTTCCTGGTACACCGACACCGCCCAACCAAGAATCTCTCCAAAACAGCGTTCTTCTTCCATTGCCGACCTCCACGGTCGTTGAAGCGTCAAAGAGAGCAAGAACCGGGCGCTCATGCTGCAAAGGAAGAGAGCCCCAAGGCCTATCAGGGTCCGTCCTCTACCACCAAAGCCACCGCAAGCGGAGGGCCACCCCAACACGCCGAAGATCGAGAATACCGAGTCCACCGTAATCGAGTGGTCGGCAGACCTTGGACCAAGCGACAGTGTTGCAGCCCCCGGATGAGGTTCTCTCCCCGGCCCATAAGAAAGATTTTCTAATCTTGTCGACCTCCTTAATCACCCAATGTGGCACGATAATGGACAACATGATATGCAACGGCGTAGAGGACAGCACAGAACGCACCAGAGTTGCCACTGGTTTCGACGGGCCTGGGATTCGCAATGATAGCGCCTGGCGACGATGTTTTCGTGAATGCCATCTCATCTGTAAAGTAAATTCTACTATACTCTTTACCGAAAAATCCCTACGAGACGTTTCTTTGATCCAACAACTGGTACGTGCAACTCAAGTAAGAAGAGAGACACCTGTCATATATAAGAAGAAATCTTTCTGTAAGATCGGATCTTATAGAATTTTTTTTCACCCATCTGTGCCCTAGGCCACTAGCAGAAAAATGCAGTCCTCTAAAAAATAAAAATCAGAAAATGCATATAGATAGTTGAAGTTGAAGTTCAGTTGGATTCGAAGTTTGCAGAGCACATATAGAAAGTTGAGTTCAGTTTTGTTTGAAAAAAGAGTTTTATTAACTCTCATCATTATATCAAACTAATATAACTGCACAAGAGTTTATCGTCGGTCTCTGCATACAGCTATAGTTGAGTTCAGTTAAAGAAATTAGTCTGATTAGCAGCCATCCAATTGCAAACAGCATGTGGCACCATTAGAAATGTAGACTCGAGTATGGCATGCATCTACCACGGGTGGTGGTCCAAGAGCTAAAAAGGCCAAGAATGTCTCAATGACTGATTGCGGAGGAGCCACGCAAGACGGAGCTCGGCCAACTGATCTGATAGCCGGTCAAATCTGTGGACTTGAGAGACAGATGGTCCTTGGACAACCTCACTTCCATGTTCAGAGCCACCTGTGGGTGCCTAGCACTACATTGTTTACTCTTACTACTGACCAACTTCAGAGATGAGACACAATCAAGCAGATTTTAGTATTAGGAATTGAATTGGAATAATATCGGATATGTATGTATTGTCCATATATATTTACTTACTCGGGACTAGAGAGTGCATAGCTGCTGCGGTTCCAAAGGAAGGAGCATGCTATATATCTGTCTATGATACGCTTGTGACCTACTGGCCGTACATCGCCCACAATATAATGCCGATCTGAATCTGGAGCTTGCATTGCTGCTGCATTATTGCAGTGTACGCACAACGAAACAAGATTCTCCAAGAACGGATTATATTGCCAATTTTTCTTTCTTTTGTTTCATTCAGAAGGAAGGACGGCAATGGTATGTGTAGATCATCGACCATGCGTTTAGGATTAGATCTGACAAGTGACCAGCTCAAAAAAAGGGAGGTGTTTCGGTCAAAGACAATCAACCTTCGCTTGTTTTTTCCACCTATAGAATTGACTAGTCTGATTAGCGCGCCTATGTCGCGTCTATTTTTTATTTTTTGTATGGAGCACGACAAAAAAAGATTAAAAAATTAGGTTCACAAATTTTGTATATTTCAATATTTATTTATAAAATTATTAATGTTAAACATATTTAATTAATTATAGAGAAAACAATAGTACTTTGATACATGCACATAGTTTTAACATGTAGGTGAAAGCAATACTAACCTAAAAAAATTTGTTTCATATTTTTTGAGTTTTAGATATTTTTCCAGCTGATTTATTAATATAACTAATATTCATTTCGACATTTTCTAGAATTTTTTGAAAAAGAAAATTACATATGTATGTATACATATATACATATACATATACTTATATATACGTATGTATGTATACATACATATATATACTTGTACGTGTATATATGTACGTATATACGCATATACATATCCAGAGCCACTGCTACAGTAACAACAGTAGCAGAGACTCTGAGAGCTTGAGAATTCTTCAACCGTTAGTATATTGGTATTGATTAAGAGATTGAAGCACATCTCAGGGTGACATGCATGTTCACACAGCTCGGCCATATGATTCATGCATGGCTCGCCCGTTTGCTCCACTCCACTACTAAACATCTCTATGGAGAGCAGAAGAGAAGAGTCGTAGCATGTTCTCTGCATCTGCATGTTCCCGGGCAGTGGAAGTAGCGTGCTTCCAGGCCACTCGCGTACATAGTATATACAAGTTTGTCGCAGTTACTAACACTCTCCAATAAAGTTCGAACAGACACAAGCACTCTTGCATCGATCACCCCCTAGAAGAACTACTACTCCTACACTGCTCCTGCTGCTGCTCACAAGCCTCAGCTGGAGGCTCTACACATGAAGTCCCAACGCAGCGGCGCGGCCATGATCAGTGCCATGCTCGTGCTCCATCATCTTGTCCTGCTGAGTAGTTCGAGCGCAGCAGCGTCGCCGACGACCCTGACTCCTCGCGACAACAGCAATCCTGCACCAGCACAAGGGTTGGTGCTGCAGCGTCGTCGAACCACGGCCAGGAGGTTGCTGCTGCTGCAACCGACGGCGGCCGTGGCCACCAACACCTTTCGTGTCAAGGACGGCGTCCATCAACCGACGACGGCGCCGGGGGCCAAGGCCAAGCCGAACGTGGAGTTCGACGCCAGCAAGAAGCCCGTGCCGGTGCCCAGATTCAACCCCTGGCACAATTAGTTACCGGATCCATCTGATCTGAATGAAGGCGATGACCGGAGCCTGGAAGCTGCTTCTTCCATCTCTTGTCTCCTGTAGGTAGCAATGCTCCTCATCTTGTAGAGAATACTAATCTCATAGTGCTTCTTTTATATGAGCAGGTAATTCTAGTGCCGCATAGTTATAGATCACAAGTGTTTTCATACGATCTCTAGATCTGCTAATTAAGCTAGTTCGTAGCTTCGCTGGAGGCCTCATTTTGTTTAAGATGGAACTGGGAAAATGTCAGTTTCTCTCCAGTGCACTGTTGGCAACATAAGATCAATCTGTGCAAGATATTCGTCGTCTATTTACAAAGGTCAAGTTTGCTGATTTCACCCCATTTAAATCACCATCCCTTGCTCGAACTGACCCCAATGTAGGAAACAAGTGAAGAAGAACAGCAATTTTGCACCAAATGTTTTAATGAAAACAATAAATAAATAAATGTTAACAACAGGACAGATATATGCAGTTCACATCATCCCTATGAGACTATGACCAGTAAGTTTTACAACTGTTTCATCTAAAACTGTTCTACCATTGGGCAACTCTTCAGTAACAATGTCATGTCACTTTCCCTTTGTCTCAGAACTAATTAAGGATCAATGCAAAGAAAAATGAAAGTTTAACTGCTTCACATGACCAGGAAGAGTTCAACAAACTCCTCAGACCAAAAGGAACAGTTATACATCACAAAAGCCGCATTCCTATTCTACAAATCTTTCAGCCTGTGCTGCCTTTATAGCTTGGCGAATGTCGTTGGACAGACGATTGCTGCACCTGCATCGGTGGGAAGAACCCAATGCCTGATGATTGAAAGAATCCGGCTGATGTCGGTGATTGCTGTGGTGCCTGAGGAGACTGCTGTTGCTGGGGTTGGTTCTGAGCTGGTGGAAAGGGAGGTGGAGGGGGTGGCCCGCTTGGTCTTGGAAAACCTGCTGGCAGAATGTTAGACAGTGGAGGCGGAGGTGGCATAGAGCCGGCCATCATCCCGAAAGCTCCCATTCCAATCATCCCTCCAGTACTTTGACTGTATTGTTGCAGAAGTGGTGGCAATAGAGATGGCAATGGTGGTGGAGGTGGTGGAAATGGGCCAGGTGCTTGGTTTGCTTGTGTTGGTGGTTGTGTGCCTCCAAGAGAAGTAGGCACTGCTCCAATCTGTTGTTGCAACTGTGGCAATTTCCCAAAAAAGGGAGGAGCAACCATGTCACCAGTCTGTGCGGATTTCTCAAGCCTAGACCTCTTTTCAATCTGGAAGCCTGGTGGTCCTGCAGAGAGTTCTCCAGAAGGCGATCCACTATTCATGGAAGCAGCATGCTCAGCGACAAAGGATGACAAAATGGAGGACAGCACCTGCTCAGGTGCTGACAAAGATGCAAGCTTATCTGCCATAGCTGCTGCCGTTTTCTTGGACTCATCACCCACTGCACCGACTGCGGTGGGAAATGAGGTTGCAGGATGCAGTGGCTGTAACTGGGGAGATATTGACCTTACTCCTGAACCCTGCACCATGGTAGCTGTTCGCTCTGGAGTAATCATGAGTGGACTAGAGCTCGATCCTGCACCATTGGTGACAAGGGCACCACCATGTTGTTGTCTTAGTTGCATGGCACGTGCAGCCTCTATTCGAGCAACCTATTTTGGCAATTAGATCAGAGATTAGACGAATATCAATTTACTTATTTCTCAAATAACAGCTAAAGCACGATTACAGTTGCAGAAAAGATACTACAATCTCATATATGATGATAGTTATCAATACTGGAAAAAAAAGTTAAGTGTGCCCCCATAGAAAAATTCCAGCAAGAAGTTCACAGGAATGAACAATACAATTGAGGAGCAGCAATAGTCAACAAGACATATGCATGGCTCCATCACTATAGGCGCATTTTTTCATTAAAAAAACAAACAAAAGAAGAAAACAGACACATTTTGCTATCAGCACATTCCCATCAGACAAAGGAATGCAAGGGCCAGACTAGGAAGATGTGAAGACCTAAGACCTGTATGGCTGGTGCTGTACAGGGCCACGCTCTGAAAAGTAGATAACATATCAAGGTGCTAGGGAAGCAGTCTAGGTTGGCCTTTTCAAATTAACACGCTTAAGTTGGAATCAGGAGGCAGTCCAAGTGAGCAGTGGGCTTCTTATAAAGGCCATGTGCTGGTCAGGTTGCAATAGGAGCTGGTAAGAGGCATACTTGTGTTACAAGGATGCTAGATGGCTCAGCCAACACATGTGTTCACAGCTCGCTAGCCCCGGTGGGATTCGTTAAAACAAGAATTCATAAGTCTAGAACTCTTTTAACAGAAACCTGCATGAATTTAGAATTTGGTGCTAGTTACAGTGAGATTGAAAACCACTTTTGAAATGCCAGTTCCAAAATGACATTTCAAAAGTTACAGTGAGATTGAAAACTCTTTTAACAGAAACCTGCATGAATTTAGAATTTGGTGCTAGTTACAGTGAGATTGAAAACCTTTTGAAATGTCAGTTCCAAAATGAGGACCGTTACACCCAAATATGTGGGGAGTTGCGTGAGACGTGGAAGCTATATTGTCAAACACATGAAGTTGAATATTTCACACCAACATATGTACAATTACAACAAATTTCAGCGAACTCTAAGCCTTGTAGATGTATTATCTTTGCCCTCCAAAGTGTCTCGAGATTTGTGGAAATACATGGCAAAGGTTAGAAGACAGCATGGTGATCTGAATTTCGAAAGTTTGCAACAATCTCGATAGGGATGCCATTGGGCAAACATTACCCATGCAGTTATGCCCAAATCCATACCCTCAATATTGGTAGTGTCGGGTAAGGGTAAGAATGAGAAACTGTCGTCGGGTATGTCCTGCGCAAGAACAAGGCAGCCGGCGGCAACATATTTCCTGCAGGTCAGGCCTAAATTAGTTTAAGTTAATTAGATTTGAGTTATTATCTTTCATTAGTTGGAAATGTCATGGGCCTAATTCCCATGGGCCAGGGCCAGCCCAACCTGGAGGCGGCAGCAGCCAGGGTCAAGACTATCGCCTGCCCACGCCGCCAGAGGAGAGGCGGCCAGCATAGGTGTGGCAGATCAGTCTAGGTTCAGACAGAATCCAACTTGGTTAAGCTTAGCTGTTGGGTTGTTTTAGATTTGGTTTGTTAGCTAGTTGGATTATTGGGTTTGTTAGTAGGTTTGTTAGCTAGATAGGATTAGGTGGCCGGCTATATATAGCTGGCATTAGGCATCATGTATCCTCAAGCAATAAAGAAGTCCCTCCTTTATCTATCTCTCTACCTCTCAGCTGTTTCTCCCTTCTCTCTCTGTTCTGCCTCTGTCCTTTCTGCTGTTCTATTCTTCTCCTGCCGAAAACCCCTGCTGATCTTGTTGTTCCCCTGTGCCTCCCTCTCTTCTTCCCCTCTCTCCTGCGCTACCTTAGCCAGGCTCTACCAGTTCACTTCCTAGTTTTAGTCCTAGTTGCAATTGTTAGGGAAAGCATTATATAAGCTTGCCTACTCCCAAGAAAATCACACAAGAATTAGCATTCTACCTTCCCCGTCCCCTTCTCAAACTTGTCACGCCAAGGCGGTAGCTGACCACACAGCCACACCGATAAAAGTCCACGGCCAAGTCCTCTAACACACCACAACTATCTCCTCCAATCTAATCCTTCCCCCAATCTCCCAACCCGCTTGAAATTGAAAGTAATGTTCCCACTCTATATATCAAAGAAAAAGTTCTGTATCTTGATTTTCAAATCGCTTCCGCACCATATAATTTCCACGAGATCAATTAAAATTTGTTGGACATGATTCAACGTATAGGGATCTACTTTGCACACATTGGCAGGACTAACTGCACAAGTGGGGCCCATAGGCTTGAAGAAAATGAATGGTAAAAGACTTAAAGTTCAATATTTTGAATTCTAACCTTGCATTGACACCATAAAGTTTTCATGGATGAAATTTGGTGGAAATAATTCGATAAGCAGAGGAGCTGCTTTGTGCAAATTGATGGGTCCAAGCGCAAAGATAGTACCACTTGCAATGTGGAAACAATGGATAATCAAGTATATTCTCACCTCTGTTCACTGCTCTACCCATATCCTTTCAGTAAATCAGTAGTACCCACTTTTATGGCTATGGATAGATATATAGGTCAAATATAGATGGGTATGGACACAGAAGTCAATTGGGTTCCCAATAATACCATACCCAGTGACAGCCCTAAATCTCGAGGCATGTTTGATGATGCTGAATAGTGTTATGCACTGCATGTACATGTGGGAAAGCGATATTGATGGGAGCAGATGCACGAGAAGGAAATCAAACAATCAGACCTATTATAGAAGTGTCATGAAAGTTGTGGTGAGATGTGAGCTACGTGATTACATTAGGAGCTATACTACGCACCATTAAGAACTAGAAAGCGTATACAAAATAATAAAAATAATTTTAAAGGCTAGGACACTGGACACTTTTCTTGTTGTGAAGGCTGATCCATTCTTTGTTTGAAAAGAACAAATAACAAATTGGAAAAATGTCAGTGCACAGAACAGTCAGATCACACCATGGTCCAAGCAATCCAAATGCATCTAAGCACACCTTAAAAGACCATCTTGGACTTCAGGCGCACCAAGTTGTTATGATCATTGACATATATGTGCAGCAAACAGATACCAAGCAGAGCACAGTTGGTCTGCCTTTCATCGCAAAGGCAAAATATACTAGAGATTCCGAAGTCATTAGCTATCCTATTAGAGGATTAAGGATTTAAGCAATAGAACCATGTTAGAGCTTCTCTATGCATCTGTGAGTTGGCTACCACCCTTTTTAAATTATTTATCACACTATAGATACTGAACGTGTGGACGCAACTTCACCAATGGGATACCATTGATAAAGCAAAAACTCCACTTATGCCCACATGTCATGGGACATCTTAGGAAGTACCAAGATGAAAGAATGGTTCCCAGACTTTAACATGGAAAAAAAACATAGCTGGGCCAAGGAAGATAAACATCATAATGAGAATACTTACAGATCCAAGAACATGATCAGCATGTATTTATGACCTAATAAACCCTGTTTAGTTGGACATGAACAGGCATCATAGGATAGAATGATCTACGATGTGATTTTGCAAGGAATAACAACAAATGAAAAGGACAATAACATGCAAGAAGACATAAAAGAATAATTCTTACTTTCAACTGGCTGTGAAGAAGCTCCGACTTCGACTCCTGTTATATAAACAAGGAAAACATAAGTTTTTAAAAACATGAGGCATGTGTAATAGAGATGGAACATTTGGAAGATAATAAAAGGAGTGCTTAAGACCTGTTCGCTGAGGGCTTCTTTTAATTGATTGATCAGGAATATCCTCACCGTCTCGACACTTTCAAGTTGTTCAATGCACTTCTTTAGGGTTGCTTCTTGTTCTTGAAGGTCGGAAATCAATGATGATGCTGGCTGAATACCTTATGAAAAATAAATAGGCCAAAATAGCAGAAAGCATAACAATGGTGTCAAATTTCTTCAACAGCAGAAATCCATAACATTAATAACTAGTGAGTGAGCAAAATCCTTACCATGGGTACAAGCATCATCTATAACTTTATTTATCTTCTTCCAAACCTCAACAGTACTCTTACATTTTTTCAAAGCTGTATCTTCATCAAAATGTTTATCAAGCACCGATTGGTATGCAGTTACAATCTTTTCAGGCATCCCGCCAACAGTCAGTTTCTACAGTAATAGACCAACACTAAGAAGGCACTCTCATACCCAATTCAATATGTTAAATCCACCAGATACAAGAAAGCAAAATTGTGCCACAGGATAGTAGGCAACTTACTTTTACTATTGTACTGGAATCCTTCCGTGCAGCTTTGGAGTTTGAAGAGGGATTAGAGCTAGGGTTCAAACTATTCCCAGTGTTATCCAATGCAGGAGGGTTGTCACCAAGAATGTCATCTTTCAGACTTCCAATACGGGTCCCAAAAACTTTCCGTTCATCCCAAATTCGTATCTGTAGTTCCAAAAAATAACAAAATGGAAACATTTCTTTTTTATTTTGGTATTGCAATAAAAAATGAAGTAAATGATTAAATTTTCCATCGGTTTATCCATAATTAACCTATTCTCGATGCATACAGTATCTTATTAGAGCAAATGGCTCCATCAAACTTTGCAACAAATTTCCTTTCAGAATATTGACGAAGGTCCAAGCAAATTCTGATTGAAGGACCCCATGCAAATATTTATACACCTAAGGAACACAAGTGGAAGAAAGACCGGATTGCTGTTTCTGGTAGCTGAATACCAATTTACCAAACAAGACAATCACCATGAAAAGACAATGATATTTATTGAACCCATCACTCTTGAAAAAAGAGGGAAATGAGGCTAGAAACTAAAAGGTGTATTCGCTAAATTAGTTGATAAAACTCTTGTATGACTTTGTGCTCACATTTTCTGCACATATGTATGTCAAACCCTACTGTACCATGCAAATGACCACGACCGTACCTTCAGAAGACATCAGAGCAAAAAATATCTGGAATCCAGAGAAGTATACCAGGGAATAACAGGATAGTTGAATAACTTAAAAGCAGAAATAACATATGGCTCCAATACTTTGCTATATCAACTAAACCAACAGCAATCATTGATCCAATGGTACTATAGTACCATGATGGTACTAACACATTTAAATCCTCCAGCGTTGGGCAAGGCACTAGGAGCACTCTAGAATTAAAGGAGTTGCTGGACTGCAAAGCATTAATCATGTAACAGTGAAACAAATAAAAAATCGTACCAATCTCGCCACCACTTTCTTTCCTTCGTCTCCCCCAATTTCATAGACATGTTTCAGTGATCTAGGTAGAACCCTCCAGAACTCATTCACATATTCTCCTCCCTTACGTTTGCTGTTTTGCAGTATGTCATTTGATAGATACAGGAACGATATCTTCTTATCCTTTGTTGCACTATTAAACTGCTTTTCCCATGTGTCTACAACCCTTCTGGCTCTCTTGCGGTGAAAAATGCACCGTTGTGAAAGTGCTGCATAAGAATTAAGGAACACCCGGAAAAAACACTACTGCAATCAAGGTGCAAAGTTACATAGAGAAAAAAAATCTTATTAAACTTGACATCATGAACAGCAAGAGGAAATGAGGAAATAAATAACTAATGTGGTCATTTACTGCTTGAGAAAACTGGACTAAATTAAACCATATTGTATCAAGACATAATTAAAGCACACAAGGAATATAAGCCACATAGCTGAGTCTACCAACATGAACAAAAAAGGGAGCATACTTCCCAGGTTGATATAGGCTCCATCTTAAAACCTACCTACCATGTAAATTCCCATTAGAAAATGGTCCACAGTTTCAGTCATCTCATCTTGATTTGATGGTGAGTCTTATATTACATCTCTAGAAGCATAACACTGTTTCGAGCCCCAAAAAAGAGCAACATTCCGCATAAAAACAAGAAATTTGGATTTTTGCCACTCTAAAGAATGGGCTTCGCAGTTTTGCCACTCCAAACATTGCTTCTTTGGTTTCCTTGCCATTATGCAGTTTTAAAACAATGTTTTGAGTGCCACTATACATAACATGAATTGACATAATGGCAAGGAAATCAAAGAGGCCATGCTTTGAGGGCAATTCTACGAAGCCAATCTTTGGAGTGGAAAAACTGCTAAGCCAACTCTTTAGAGTGAAAAAAATCCAAATTTCTCCATAAGAACTAAGGTTCAGTGGTGGAAACCAAGGTAGGTGAGTATAAATTAAAGGTCTGGATGAGCGTGGAAAGTTAACAACGGCTGAGATCATTAGCTTCTTCAGGATACGAATTGTTAGTATGTAAGACATTTCTAAAAGACACGGCAATATTTGCAGTACATTTCATCATGACTTGCTTAGAAATGGAGTGGCATATACCATATACTACATGGACTTCCCCACACAGGATGCAAGCACAATGACATGGATATAATCATATGATTCTCCCTTTTTATGGTCAATATAGGACAGCATGCAGCATGCTAAATGTTACACCCTTACTTCAACTCCAAAAGTTTCCCTTGCAGGATTTGTTCAATCAATAATGTTGTAGGATATATCTTCTCTTAACTGGTTAGTTGGCTTGAAATGAAGATATATGGCCATAATGTAATAGCCTATGCAACACCAATACGGATAAGGGATACGCCATTTTTTCAGAAAACCCAATATGCAGATACGTTTTACTATTTTTTAAAATAAAAAACATGAACAAGAGAGACAGCCTCAGACTCTGAACATCTACTGATTGTTATGTTCATAGCAACTCTGGTATCTACCCAAATAAGTGACCACATGGGCCTGCGCCCTGCAGTTCTGAACAAACTACTGACTTTGCAGATGCTCAGAGGCCCATATGACCAAATGCACAGCTATTCAATATGTTGTACTACTGTGTACCCCATCCTCAATATATCAATTTCACTGGAGGACACCAAATGCGGGCGGCTGTGCTATAACAGATTTCGGGGCAAGCGAACGGGCTACTCACCAAATCTGGAGGGCAGTTGCCGGCTGGAGGGAGTGGAGGCGTGGGCGGGCGGGCGGGCTTCTGCTGGCTGGAGGCATGGGCAGGGGTGGCTTCCGGATGGAGGGCGGGTCAGCTTCCGGCTGTAGGCGCGGGCGGGCAGGGCGGCTGTCGACTGGAGACACGGGTGGCCGCCGGCGTGGTCGCGACCGACAACAACGGCTGGGGCCTGGCGAGATGCGAGAGCCGAGAGGGAGGCCGGAGGCGAGAAGGAAGCATGTCTTTAGGATTCGAGTGGGCCGAACCAAACTGCTGCTGGGCCGGGCCGTATCCTCTTGAGGTATCCACAAAGTATCTATAAAGTATCTGCTATTTTATGATTTATTTTTTTCCAGATGCTTCTTGAATACGTATCCGAGCCGTATCCGAATCGGATACCGCATAGGACTCAGATATGCTCCTTCTTGGGAGTATCTGTATTTCACATGTAATAGGCGAATTATCTTTGCCAATACAACTTCACCACAATAAAATGCTGCCACAATTTATTTTGAACACAGAATAGGTAAGAACCATCAGAATACCATAGAGATTGTTCAAACAGCTAATTTAGAGCAAAAACAGGTATACTAGTTACTACCAGACTGGTACGTAAATAACAGCAACCAGAAGAGACTAGTTGAGAAGTTAAAATCAGATGACTAAACTGACTTGAGCTCCTTATTAAAGGATGCTGCATATAATTACTGCTCACTTGATATGGTAAACTGAACAGGCTAAAAAAATATGCCCCAACAATAAAGAGACATCTATGACCTAAAGCTTAATACAAAATGTAATGTACAGTCCTAGGAGTTCCTGTCATTATTTTCCATTTCACAAAGAGCACACCCTCAAAAACAATGAAAATCATATCAAAAGAATTGGAAACCAAGCATTGGCAGTAAAAACACAACAAATCAAGTGCAGCACAAAGCTAATTACAATTCTAATGCGGCAAAAGAAAACTATTTTTCTCGATCAAACTGTCCAAGAGAGACAATAGAACCAAAAGAATGATCAGGAAGTACAGAAAAATATATCAGATTTTACTACAGATACACTCATATGAATCACATTCAACCACAAGAGGCAGTCTTGATAACTTCTACCCGTGTGCACCAGCAAACTGATAGAAAAAGACAGGTACAAACCAGAAAAGAAACAGCACACGAAAACTAACCTTGAATGTTCAATGAAATCTCCTAGCCTGTTCTACTCATATACATTGCAACTTGTAATTTAGGGCTTTAGTCGATACTATATTAATCAAAACAGTAAACAGAAAGCAACAGCTAGATTAACAAACTTACAAGCATGAAAGAAAGAAACGAAAAGGATACACTGAATGCTCGCCGCTGAGTTGTTGAGCTTGTTGAGCTTCTCGACCAGCCTCTGCTCGCTAAAGGAGCCGCCTCCCCCGCCGCCGCCGCCGCCGCCGCCGCCGTCCCCCGTTTCCGCGTTTGCATCTGCCTTCGTGCCCGCCATCACGAAGGTTCAGCCCTAACTCCGCTCCCTTGCGGAGACGCTAAAACCCTAGAGAAATTTATGCTTCTTGGGAAAGCAAGATCGAGGCAATCTTGTTCAGGAAAAAAATAGAAAAATCGCCCAAAAATCAGAAAGTTTGGGGATTTCGGTGAAAGGCTGGAGCTTAGGGTTTGAGAGAGAAAGAGAAACGAGTACCTCGGTAGCTAGCTCCCGAGCTTGAGTTTGCCGCCGCAGATGAGGAGCAGAAGGGGAAGGCGAAGGAGAATAAGATGACACCCCCAAAACCAAACCCTCTGTCTTCCTCCCTTTTTTCCCCCTTGGGTGTGTTTTTTTTGGTTTTTTTGGCTGTTGAAGGAGTTCCTTCCTCGTGTTCGCAGCGACGCGAATTTGTGACTATGTTTGAAGAAGAGTGTCCGTTTTCAATAAATTTTAAGATACGGTGGATAAAAGAGTAAAAAAATAACAGTGATAATTTATTCTGACTAAAATGCTACACGCGTTTTGCACGTTAGATGTAGAAGCGTATGGGATCCACACAGAAGGCCGCGTGAAGCTGTGGGAGGGCGTGTGACTCAAAACAGAGCACTTGAGAGGTTGTGGGACACACACGGGAGAGCGCGGGAGAGAGAAAATCGAGTATTTATTAAGTGGTACGAGATGAGTAATTTCTGTGAAGTTCAAGTATAGTCTGCAAGATGTTGAGATAAACCGCGAAAAAAAAGCGCTACGTGTTTTTAAAATAGTAGAGATTTTTTTTTGAAGTTGAAATATTTATCTATTGTAAATATGTAGTACCTTAGTTTTTATTTGTAAATTCAATATGAACGTTCGGCTAGAGAGCGAAGTTGATGATGGTGATGATGTGAATAAGTATGTGGAAGATCAAGCCCCATCAATCAGCCAACCGTTCTTCGAGGAAGAGATGCAAGGGAGTGAAAGTTGAACTGGTGGAAGAAAATGAAAACACGGGTCCATCGAACACGATTCCTTGGGGGATTTTGAGAAGCACTAAAGCTGAAGCAATTGAGGAGTGATTCTTCCCTGCACACTTTGTGTCCAATTTTTTTTTTACCGAATTAGGCACTGAATTCGAGTTGAATTTTAACATCTGTGTTCGATTTCGAGTTGTATTTTGCATGTCTAATTTTTTTACCAAATTAGACATCTAAATTCAAATCGAATTCTAATAATTATAACCGTGTTCAGGTAATACAGAGGACTTCCAAAAGAAGAAAGAAGTGATGCTACCGGTTAGATGGCTAGTAAGATTGCTATGTTCTCTTTTGTCATGTATATTCGGTAGCTAGTACCTGGTAGCAGGAGATGGTCCTTTTGAAGTGGCAACACTGCAACTTCTAGTTCTGGCGGAATGTGGAGGTTTAAGACTCTGCTTGTCGCAAATCCTAGGGCTTATTTATCTTCTGACAGTATTAATCTAGATTGGTAAAGCAAATCCCAGTTTACATGTTTGGTGCCAGAGCACATATCTCAGCACTGGAAAGCTTGAGCAAGGGATGAGCTTGTTGCTTGTTGATGCCGGACTCAGGCATGCTGTTCTGACCTTTGGTGCAGTCCTCTTATGATCACGAAGTGGTCACCCTATTTGATTTGGGTACATATAAATGGATTAGATTTTAACATGTCTTTAGAATCGAGCGATCTGATGATACGTCGGTAAAAAGGGTCATATAACAAGTCCATAGATACTCTTTAGTACAGGAACGCCTCTACCGCAGGGGGAGTAACGATATTTTACTGAAATGGATCACTCAGGAAGAGGGGAGCACCATGATCTTTGATATCCACGGAGACATATGTAATAGTCACGTTTCATACCACACTCTGGTCAGAAAAGCATTATGGCAAGGATTTTATTTTCACACGATCCTCCAGAATACTTGCGAGATGGTGAAATGATGCGAGCTGTGTCAGTACTATGGCCGACAACCAAACCTACTAGCCCAAGCACTATAAACTCTATCACTCTCTTGGTCTTTCATTGTTTGGGGCTCGATATTGTGCGACATTTTCCTAAACCACGTGGTGGTTTTGAATTACTATTCGTGGCAGCCAACAAATTTACTAAGTGGATTGAAGCTGAGCTGATCTGGAAGATCACCGCCGCGGCAACGATTAAGTTCATACGAGGGTTGACGGTGCAGTTTGGCATTACAAACCACAAAATTATGAACAATACGATTCAGTTAGTCAATAGCACTTTTACAAACTACTGTGAAGAGATTGGTACCAAAGTATGCTACACATCGGTGGGACATCCAGAGCAATGGTAGGTCGAAAGGGCAAATAGAATGGAAATACAAGGGTCAAAACTCGAGTCTTTGATCAGCCTCAAAGCTATTTGAGACGTTGGATGGACGAACTAACTAAAGTATTCTGATAATTGTGAATGACCCCTAGCAAAGCCACGACCGAAACTCTATTCTTCCTGGTGTTTTGCGTTGAAGTAATGCTCCCATCTGAGATTGTCCTCCAGTCTCCTTGAGTAGCCAACTACTTAGACGATAACCAGGTGACTCGATAGAAGGATAACATAAACCTAATCAAAGAGTTTCAAGATCACACTCTAATTCAAAAATCCCGATACCAGCAAAGACTCGGGCGTTACCATGACCACAAGGTATGGGAGAGAACCTTGGTTGTAAGCGACCACGTTCTAAGGAAAATCCAGAATAAGATAGGTCAGAATAATCTCTCCCTCAAATGGAAAGGGCCCTACACAGTGGTCGAGATTACCCGACCTGATGCGGTCAAACAAGCCATCGAGGATGGGAAAGTATTACACAATTCATGAAACATAGACCAGTTGCGCAAGTTCTGTGTAAGACTGCTCTAGCGTAAGCCTATTTTCTCTGATTTGCAGGATCTCCCAAACAAGAGTAGATTGCCATCGGCTTGTAAGTTTTTTCGATTCAAAGGTTAGACCGCCTGGTCGGCAGCCCTTCTACCGACTAGGCGATTAGGGGCAAGAGTAGTATTGTATTTGTGTTCATTTTTATGCTCCTAGATTATTTTGCCTATTCGCGCATATTGTGAGTACCAAGTCGCTTAAGGGGAAGAAAATTGCTACTCGCACAATGTCAGGGATGTGGGCAGCTGAAGGAAAACAGTCAAGATGAAGTAATTCCCAATTTGGATCGAGCGTTGGTCGCCACCGAAGGGCTTATTGTGCTAAAAGCTATCCCAGTCTCCACATACCTAACTAGCAAGCGATACTGAAAAACCTTGGCCCCTTGTAGGTGTAACGAGTAATTAGAGCCTACTCACCACATGAGCGTAGGGAAAATCTATTTAGGAGCAAGTCCTTATGATACAAAATGACCACCTGGGTAACGTTCGGGGGCTAGTCCTAAAATTCTGTTCAGTGTCCCTAGGATCTGAAGATGCTTCCTAGCGGTTCGAACCAGACAATCCAAAGAAAGGAGTGATATGTGAATAGAAATGAGTCTACAAGGTCGTGAAGCTCCTCTGTGGTCTTTCGGGCATCGACAAAGCCGTCAGAGACCGTCAGGGCAAGGTCAATGTCGAGAAATTGTTTGCTGACGTAGGCAAGAGCAAGGCAAGCGCCATAGACTCTGACCTTAAACAGATGGTTGCTAATGGTCTCACGAAGCCTCTACTCGAGTACACCTGCCTCCTCGGAGGCCGCTAAGAGCCAGTTGATTTGACCAATCACGGTGTTCCCGAGAGTTGGACGAATGTGAACGCCGGCGAACCGAACCAACGAGCCGAAGGGAGAAAACGTACGACTAAGGCAATCATAGAAATACATATGCCATCGGTGGTCTTCCATCATCATCCGCTCCAGGTCTCTACGTGCCGCAAGCAGCTCCTCTTGACAAGCTGGTCGCAAAATACGCAAGAGTCAGCTGGTCAAGTCTTACTCGGCTAGCATAGGATTACAAGTGGCTTAGTCTATGGCAAGTCTAGCGCACCTCGAAGATCACTCTACAGGGTCTCTCGCTCGACTGTGAACCTAAGTTCACACTCGGCTACGGCCTCCTGGCTTCGCTGGTCGATGGAGTGGTTGGGGCGTGGAGTGAGCCGAAGGGCTAGTCAACGTAGAAGCACTACAACCATAACAGTAACACAATCCATCAAAGAAATGAAAAACTTCATTAAAATATGCTACAAGCCTAAGGTACAGTGCGGTGTTTACTCTTCGATGGTCACCACTCAAAAGAGAGACCCTACATACTCCACTGACCCTTGGCACTCCACCTATAGCCTCGCCTCAGCTTTAGGACCGACGGTCATAACCCCCTCCCAAACAACCTCGTGGTTGAAGTCGGGCCATAGAAGCAATAGCACTAAAGAATGTACTCCGTCGTGACTTTCGTTGCCTTCGCAACATCCTCCGCGATCCTCACCGCCAGGATGCCTGGGAGCTAGGTGAACTTCTTTGCCAAGACGCTGATAGCGTAGGTGTAGGATTAAGTATATCGACTAGAGGGGGGTGAATAGGCAGTTTTAAAAATTAATTGCTAAACGATCAAGAAAACTTGCGGAAACAAACTAAAGGATCACTAGAGCAATATGAAAGACAACTAAGAGCTATGTTGAGGTTTACAAACCTAGGGTGACATGCAACAATTTATAATCCAGGAAGATAAATTGCTTGATGTAAATTGCATGAAAGTAAATAGCTCAACAATAAAGTAAATAGCTCAAGGATGACACAAGAGATTTTTCCCGTGGTATCGGTGATTTGCCGATCACCTCTAATCCACGTTGAGGTAAGTTCGAGCTTCAATTCACTTCTCTATCAAATATTCAATTCTCACACGAGAAAGGGCTCATACCGAGCAACTTGATTTTAAATCGGAATTGAACAAGAACTACTCAATACCTCGATTCCACTAGCTAAGCATTTTACCGCTCCGGCAAGACGTGCTCAAGCCTCTCACAATCATCATCGCGGCTCCTTCACAATCTTCCTTGAAAGACTCAACAGTGCCACAACCTTCAAACTTTCTAGGAGGTGACAAACTCCAAGAGTAATAAGTCAATGATGCTTGCTTGAAGGATCACTAGTGCCAAATTGCTCAAACTCTTGAAATTATGCACTATATGCTCTCAACATCTCAAAGATGCAATCACTAAGCCAAGAGAGAGAGATAGGAGAAGGGCAAGAGCTCAAGGTAGTGATCTTTTCCTTCTTTAGTGGATACGGTAGCATTTCCATCTGATGGATGGAGCTCACATCACTTGTATGCTTCATTGTGATGGGTGTGGTTGTTTGGCTGTTTGGTTATGATGGCATGATGATGGCCCTTTAGTTGTTGGTGCTTGGATGCTGTCTCTGTTCTTTTGTTTAGTCTGGTTCTTGTGGGTTTCCTCCTCCGATGTTGCCTCATCCACTGATCTTAGGGTTATTCGCTCGATGTCAGATGAGCTCCCTGTCGTGAGGTTTGCTAATACCTTTGTGGCATGATGTCCCCTGCCCCTCTTGTGATGTATTTGTGACCCTTCTCTCTCCCTTTGTGGTCTTTTTGGCGCACTGTGATCATCCTGATCCTTTTGTGGCCCTTCTGTTGGTTGTTGCCTTTGTGGCTCACCATGATCGCCCTGATACTTGTGCGACATTCTCCTTCATGGCTTCGGTTGTTATTGTTATCACCCCGACGCCTGTGTGGTATTTGCCTTTGTGGTTCTGTTGCCTGTGGGATAGTAATAGAGGCCAAAGATAGGAGTTTAGAAAATGTTGCATTTCACCGAGCTCCCGCGAGGTTGTACCTGGTGAACTGCCATGTAGCTAGATTCTCTCTCCCTCTATCTCTCGTGTAGCACCTGAGGCTACGACCGATGATGAGGGGCTACAGTTTTTGAGTCCTGTGTGACTGATGATGATCTGGGATATATATATACAGTCTGTAAAGCTCATGATAGACTGTTTGTCCTATTTCTTTTACTATTTTGATTTCTGACGCTTACTTTGCTTGGTCTGTGATGTATGTGACTACAGCCTTGCAGACTCGGAGACGACTTGACAACGATCAGCGGCAAAATAGCTTAATCGGAGGTAGTTTGGCCGGAAGTCGAACGTAATTAACCGGCGGCCTCACGAGGCTCTAGGAACCAGAAGACATAGTCGCCAGAAGATAGTCAGTAGCGCGTGCGTTTGTACTTGTGTGTGACATTGTAATCATATTAAACTGTACTTTATGATTTCAAATGGTGAATGAATAAAATTACGTGTTTCTATTACAGTTGTCTTTATTTCTTTTCGTATATTTTGAGTATATTAGCATGCCCGCAACATATACATACAGTTATACATATACAACAATTCAAAGCGCCATGTTTTGAATCCGCAAAACAACTATATAAAGGTGGGAGGGGAGATCAGGAGAGGTATTACATAACAAGTTCATCGAATCAATGAGAAAATACATAGGATGTAGGTCTATTGTTCCACGGGAGGCCTGGACCTGAATGTGAATCCCCCGCGTTCTAGCATTCATTTGATCCAACCACAAGAAATGTCGATCAACGCGTTCGTGATCTGGTACACCCCAGATTCATTGTTAGGGATCATCCCTTGACAAACGTCATTCGTGTTGATGTGCCGGCTCAATGTACAACCTTTCCTATCAGCTGCATGGGCCTCCCATTGTCCATCCATTGCTCCAGAGGAGTGATTTCTAGCCTATTATTGACAAAGCTGCCAAAAAGCTTGTGCCATGGAAAGGAAAATTGATTGCCCAAGCAAACGTCTAACTCTCGTTAAGTCGGTGCTCACATCTTAGCCCATATACCACCTCATAGCAATCAAAGCACCAAAAAGCATCCTTAAGGCAGTGGACTGCATGAGGAGACAGTTCCTTTGGGCTGGATCGGAATCGAGCTCTAGGGGAAATGCAAGGTTAATTGGAGTAGGGCCTATCGTCTGATAAACAAAGGGGATTGGGAATCCTAAACCTTGAAAATCTCTTAAAAGCCCTTTGGCTACGCTGGTTATTGTACGAGTAGAAAGCATCACATAAGTCATGATTGGGGACAAAGATCCCTTGTGATGACTCTAATAGACTTCTTTTCGTGGCCTTGACCAACATTATCATTCACAACGATGAAAGAATTTTCTTCTAGAACTTCGTTTGGCACCATGGCCAGTGGCCTTGAGATTTTGCATCGAATATATACCGAGCCTCAACAACAACAAAAAACAACCAATAACTAAAGTATGCTTTAGAGGATGCTTCTTGGGATTCGTAACACCGTTGGGGCCATGCTGGGGCATCTTGCGGAGTTTATACATTTATGGTTGCATCCCAACAAGTGCAATTACAAGATAATGCCTAGAAATGACATCGCTTGGAAATTCTGCATCCATGGTGAATACTCAGTTAGATTGGCTTATAAGGCCCAGTTCCCAACCTCAACAGACCATAATTTTCGCACTCTCCTTTGGAAGGTATAGGCGCCATCCAAATGCAAGATCTTTGCTTGGCTTGCGAATCTGAATACGGTGTGGACATCGGATAGGTTGGCCCTGTAACTAATGTTGTGTGATGTGTAGGTGTGGTAATGAGACCGGGCACCACCTCTTTGTTGAGTGCAGGTTCACTAGGCGCATATGGTCTGACTTGGCCCTTTGGATTGGGCAACCGGCAACTCATCCCAATTCATGGTTGGTAACTTCTTTAGTGCACCAATGATGGACCACTATGGCATCTAGGCCAAACACTTCAACTAAGGGCCTCAAGTCGTTTATCATGCTTGTTTGCTGAGAATTTTGAAGAGAGCGGAACACCGAAACATTTAATCATGTTGACCGCTCAACATGTGGGATCATACAAAAAATTAAAGCCGGGGCAACCCTTTGGGCTTTCGCGACCACCTCATTAGCAGACAACAATCCTAGTCCTAGCTTTTGGCCGGTCTTTCTTTGGCATGTTTTGAGTCATTTTGATCTTGTTCTTCGTAGCTTTGGCATGTCGGGTTTCCTCTAATCAATACAACAAGCAACTCTCCTATCCGTTTTGTAAAAAAAGAAAGATAGAATGAACAATCCCAGATGACATACAGCTGCACGCTGGTTGCAAAAGTTGAGCTTAGACCAAATCAGTAGGTGACGTGAGATTGATGAGTACTTAACACGCTGCTATCGTTGAATGGTTCATCGCTCGCGCCAGCTGATGGTGGTCGTGCTTTGGAGGAAATGAAGAATAGCATCAGTATGGTTTCAGAACAAGATCAAAATAGGCTTCAGAACACTGCTGCATGCCGTAATTTAGTCGTCAGTAGAGCTGCAAAAGGTCAATTGGTATTCGTGAAAAAAAAGAAAAATACAACCAAGATGACCCGGTAATAAGTTGGTAGCGAACGAAAGTAGGGCAGGCACCACGAGTTGACTGACCTGGCTAGTATTTTAATTTTGTTTTACAATTTTTTTATCAGTAAAAAGATCGAAATTTACAAAATTTTACCCAAATTTCATTATTTTTTGTCATCTTCTTGGTGAGTCCCACCTGTCATGAAAGAAAATTCCAGAATTAACTATTTAGTTCTCCTTCAAAATTACCAAAATTTTGATCAAGAGTGGCTCAGTCAAAGTCTCACAAGTCACAACACGGTTGAATGGTCTGATTGAATTTACGTTTACTTTTTAAAAAAAAAACATATACATTACCTGCGATACTAATTTCACCCTAGTTACATCATAGTGCAACCGAGAATTCTGTATACTGAATTTATTGACAGTTTTTACAACGAGTCTAATATATATACATCTAAAGGTATATACTCCTCTAATAAATATTCAGAAAAAATATTAGAAAGTAATATATACATATAAAAAATAATATATACTTCAGTTATAATAAAAAAAAACAACTATAGATATTTAAGCCGGAAGTACAAACTAATTCCGCTCTGTCTATATATATACCAAAAGATCTCTAGACATTGAGATTAATTTACTTCACAGGCGGAGTACTAAGTAGGTACTTAATCTCTGTGTTGAATGCATTGTTAAGCGGCAGCATTACCCACGCATGAGCTAGCGGTGGTGCCGGCGATCACCACCACCACCACCAGAGCGGCTTCACCCTGACCCTGCACCCCCTGTTCGCCGCCGCCGCGTTCCCTGCGAGTCTGTCCACCGTCACGTCGCAACTCGCCTTCACGTCCACCGTCCACGTCCACAGCACCTTCCCGAACCTCAACCGCACCGGCACCCTTGCCTCCACTGTCAGCGGCACCGCGCCGGCCGCCTGCTCCGCGGCCAGCTGCTTCCTCTGCTCCTCCGTGAAGCTCACCCCCTGGCCCCTCAGCGCCGCCGGGAACACCGTCACGTTCCTTGGCGCCTGGTAGAACGCGGGCCAGTCCCCGGACGCGAGCCGCACGCCGGAGTAGGAAACGGCCACCTCCGAGCCGCCGCGGTAGTCGATGCCGACCTGCTTGTTGGCGCCGTTGTCCGCGCGCACGCCGGCGTCGAGCTCCGGGGAGAGCGTGGATGACGAGGAGAGGGTGAGGTTGTCGAGGCCGCGGATGGAGATGGACGCGACGGAGAAGGATGGCGCGCGGGGCTGGAAGATGAGGTACACGGCGCCCACGAACGCCGCGGCGAGGAGGATGAGAAGGAGGATGGCGGCGCAGGAGAAGCAGCAGGCGCGGCGGAGGCGGCGGCGTCTGGTGGGGCGCGCGACGAGCTTCCTGTAGCGGCGGGCGCGGTCCGGGGGCGGGACGCGGAGGATCAGGTCCTTGGGGACCTGCACGATGTAGGTGCCCGGCGGCGGCGCCAGAGGGCGGCGGAAGGACTTGCGCAGCGGCGTCGTCTCCGTGGGCGCCGCGGCAGCGTCCGCGTCGGCTTGTCGATCGGGTCGTCGAGGCGGGGAGGAGGACGAAGGCTGTGGCATGGGGTGGACGCGGTCGGCCATGGAGACAGGGGCTGAACCTGTGTTGTTGTGAGCTGACTGAACCGATCAAGGCGGGCAACGACGAAATGGAAATGGAGCAGCGTGCGAGTGAACGTTGCCTACATTTATGCATGTGACCGTGAGTCCTGGCAATGGGTCGGGGCGGGTTACATCTCTGCGGGTTTTACATCTGGTGGAGGTGGGTGCAATTTTAGCCATGTGAGGGTTGCGGGTCGGGAGCCTATTTGGTGGTGAGATCAGGATGGGATCAATTTTCGCCCATAAACATCCACTGACTGCTCGAAAATAGAGTCAGTCCTGCCTAGCCCAATGTGGATTGACTAAGTAGCTAACCCTAGCTCTAGTGCTTCACTTGACCCTCAACTCCCTTCACCCTCTAGTCATAGCCACAATCGCCAACCACCCTCCGCTCCCCGGTGTCGCCCTCCTCGGCGCTACCCACCATGCCGCGGCATCAACACTCCCCCGCTTCCGCTGCCTTGGCACTCGCCCGCGTTGCTATTGCTTCGCGACTCCTACCGCCACTTAGGTCAAACATTCAAAATTCGTTACCTAAATGTAAATGAATTGGAGTATTGGACTTTTGCATAGGTGCATGGCTTCAAATTGAATTACCAATTGATCCCTGATTTAATACATGTCTTTAATTATGTTCGTTTGATTTTTATCAGCTTGATTAGAAATGTCAACTCCTGATACTAATGGATCTCACGCTGATGATGCTACTGTTATTGCACCGCCATCTAACTCAGCAACTCAATCAGAATCTCAAGGTACTCATGTGTGGATTGTTACTATGCTGGATGCTTCTTTCTTATTTGCTATATGAGTTTATCTAATTATTTAATTGCTTTGAAATATGAACCATTGTGCTATGAATTCTTATGTTATTATATGCAATAGCTTGTTAAATTGACTTTTTTGCTTATAAAGTCCTCAGTGGCACTTTAATGCATAGTTGAGTTTTTTTTTAATCGAAGGGTTACACCCATAGGTCTCCGTCAGGTTTTGGTTCTCCACAAGATTTGGAGTTGAAGATAATTTTGTACCTCTTAGATGGTTTGAATTTGAATTGGCTTTTTATTCGAATTTCGAATCAGATGCGTTCTTACTGCACTGATCTTTACCCGCTCCGTCACCAAGCCTACCTGACAGAGCTGAGCCGCGTAGGGAGAGCAGCGCGTCAGAGTAGATGATCGAAGAAATGAAACAAAGGGGCACGAGGGAGGGAAACGGTCATCTCACGCTCTTCCAGACTTCACAACTATTGCTTAAATACAATATTGTAATTCTTCAGACCAGGTGTTATATTAATAAAAATAATTTTGTGATGCAGGAGTTGGTGTGTGATTTGATCATGCACGATAATGACGTTGGGAGCTAGCTCGAGGATGAAGTCTAGTCAAGCCTGTCACAGAGTCAGGCAAGGTTCCAATTTCCAAACTGTGGGTTCACAATTCTCTACTTCGACTAGAGCTTGTTTGTCTACTGTGGAACATGTCTGCTCTACTTTGCGTACCTCCTGTATCGTAATGCTTGTTTTTATCTACTCTATTTTCTTTAGTGCGTGACAGGGGCTTGATCAATGCCTCCATGCACGTTTTTTTTTTTTGAAAAATTCCTCCATGGACGTTTACATTTATCAATTTCGCACCATGTTTTCTGGCCTCTGACAGTCCAATTTCAAGAATATCCTAGCAGTATTTCGTATCGTACCTTAATTAAGCTTTAAGTTCATGCATGATACATGTCAGACTATTTTACTTATAGATTCTGTAGTTTACTGTTGTGTCACTCTCGATTATTGCAGT
The DNA here is from genome assembly GCF_958298935.1 of Phragmites australis. NCBI lineage: Eukaryota > Viridiplantae > Streptophyta > Magnoliopsida > Poales > Poaceae > Phragmites > Phragmites australis. The sequence goes on from NC_084939.1 coordinate 25,551,203, forward strand.
CACCTTTACGCTATCTCTAAGTTACGACTAAGAAAATAGTCAGTTACGACGGCACAGATAGTTGAGTTACGATCAGATAATAAAAAATCAGTTACGATCGTAACTATACTGCTTTTGATATTATAACTGGGGATGTGTGCAGAGATTAATAAGTTACGATCACATAACAAAAGTGCATAAATACAACTAGAGAAGTTATCGAGATACGACTATATATATTTGTAGTAACTAATCTATCTTAGACTGTAACTATACTGTTTTTGATCGTAGCCGGGGTTATGCGCAGAGGTGAACAACTTGCAATCACATGACAGAAAGTATATAATTACGACTAGAGAAGATACCGAATTACAATCATATATATTTACAGTAACTGACCTATCTTATGTATTGCAACTATATTGCTTTTAAAATTGTAACCGATGGTGAACGCAGAGGTGAACTACGTTGCACCTAAACACATAATAGATATACAATATGTGTGCATATAAAGAGAGGGAGAGCTGCTTGTTATATTAATAAGAAGAAGCAAAGTTTGCAAAACCAAAACGGAAAAGAACAGAAAGGTCCGACCGGGACGCCGGTTGGAAAGGACAGAAAAACCTATTCTCCTCAAAAGAGACGTCCCAAGCGTCACGCTCCCGTAGATGCCCAAATATCTGTCTCCTCTCTGATTCTCTGGGCAAGGTTAAGCGCAAATCGTTCTACCTTTCAAAAAAATTCCTGTTGTGCTCTTTTCAAATTTCCCAGCAGAAGAGGATGATTAGGGATTTTAATCCCTTTGTCGGGCTGCTTGTGTTGTTTAAGAGAGCTCCCCACCGTTGAAACATGGCTGTTGACGGTATCCATGATGAGGAAAGCAGAGCTGGCTATCACTTTATAGATTATTCCATCCAAACATCCAGAGTTGATTTGTATAGAACGGTGTCATTCAGCAGGTGAAATGCATCCACATATAAACAGTACGTCTAATGAAAATTTCATATTGTTGTTCCAACTCTGAAAAAACTATGTTGTTTTTTCTTTCTCCATCGTGATCTTGTTACTCCTAATTTTAACAAGGCAACTCTAATTCTCCATTCCTTGTATCCTCTCCCTTGTCTAATTCGCAAAAAAAAAAAAAAAAAAAAAAAAAATCCTCTCCCTTGTCTTATATGCTTCTCCAATTTTGCAGCCTGGGTGTTATCCACTTCACTTTCACATCTACTAATCCGTGCAGCACCGGTGAAATTTGTACGGCACGAATTGGTCTTACACGAAACCTCACCAGCCAAGATTTTGTTAAGGGAGTCAAACGGACAAAGTGAGTTGTTCGGTGTAGTACAATAGACTTTTTCCATAAAAGAATAGCCATCGAATTGATGTAATACATAAGAACCTCCAAGTTTTCTAGCATGTCCACCTGTTTTGCTCAGAATTATTTTCTTTGGATAGGCAATGCCCATTTCTCAATACCTGCACAACATAAGCCTCAATTGAGCAAATGTTTCAAATAGGTAAATTGCATCACATCTGTTATGATAAGAAAAATGAACAATTTTACCTGCACAAACTGAATCCTTTGTTTCTGAAGCGCTAGGTATGGATTTCTGGACATAAAATGAAGCCGTTTCATCGCTAGAATCAGTGTTTTTAGTGCCTTCATTAATTCCATAATTTACTTCCAACACACATGCATCTGAAATTGCCGCGCTTACTATTTTTATCTCTTCACCTATATGTGCTTCCATTGAACCGAACAACTTGCCATTGTTCCCTGCTCGCTCAGAATCGCTGTCTGAGTGACTATCACAAGCATCTTTTCCACTAAGTTCAGGCTTTTCTGGCTTTATGCCAATGTGATGTTGCAGATAAGTAGACTGCCGTACATATAAGTTCCCATGCTTTCTATGCTGAGTTGATGGAAAGTACAAGCGAGGAGTCCAAGTTTCCCGCAATTGCCTGTCATGGTCCACAATTTGGTCGAATGGAATATCAAATGGTTTTCTCCAGGGAAGGAGAACAGATGGTGCTGAATCAGGAATCTGTGGTAACTCTACTGTTTTCTCTGAACATTTTGAAGGATCAAACGGATTACACCTTGGTGTGGAAATGGAGGGAACCTGGACATGGAAGCGCGAGACCTCCTCCATTTTCTGAATTGCATCAGCGGCTTGCATGTCCATTAACCCCTTGTCGAGTTCAAACTTCAGAATATTCTTCGCTCTTCGCCGCTCCATCAAACTCTCAAAGTTACTATTCTTTTCCAAATCAGAAGAGCTTAGAACGGCAATATCCTTCCAGTTATTTCCGTCATCTTTCTTCTCTTCTGCCCCATCTTCATTTGAGCTAAGGTCACCATCTTCAGAGTCATCTTCGTCACCATCTGATGAAGAATTCAAGTTTTCTCTGAAGGTTGAGGAACGGTGACCAGTCCCCAAGTTTGCAGGTGGTTTCAACTCATCGAGCATCGGAATAATGTCAGTGATTGATGCATCAGAAGAACTCTCGGTAAGATCAGATTCAGAATCAGAACAAGGATCCTGCCTCATTACAGGTTGCCAACATGAGCTCATGAGTTCACCAAACTGATACTGATTTTTCACTCCATCGTGACCCCTCTCAGAATTGGTGTTGTCAGATTCTTGCAGCTCAACCTTCTCGTAGCTTTCTTTGACACCCTCTTCCTTGTCCACAATGACGTTGCTCTTGGCAAATTCAGAAGATTCTGCACAAACAGCATCGGCTGACACACACGTGACATTTTCATTATCACAGTGAGTAAAATGCAAAATACAATCAGAAGTTCTCTCCTCAGTGTATATAGCTTGACTTTCAAATCTCTTCGCTGGGTGAGCCTTGACATCAACATTCTCAATCTCCTCAACTGAACAGTCAATAATGGAAATTTCGGAATTAGGGGACAAAGTGTGTTGGTTCTCCAATGTTTCCTCTCCAATCACTGGTGCACCTGGTTCCCCATAACGCAAAAGTGCTCCAAGAAAAAGTGCAGTTAACAGGAAGACCGGGGAGGAAGACAGCAGGAAAGCGATTAGAGAAGGGCAAAGTTTGTGCAGGAATAGCAGCAAAATGCCAGCGCCAAGCATTGGATAATCACAAGCAGATTGATAGACAAGTCTGATAGAAGAATACACTGTTGTCTTGATGTGCGATAGAAGATGGTTCAGATCGAAAGCCATATTTATCGCCTTGAGTTCAGTCCTGAGGCAAAAGCCTAGCCTGGTATGGTAATAGGAAGCAGGAAGCATATTAGTACTATGGAAATAGTTGAAAACAAGTATAGTGCTTTAAGCATGTCAAGGCAAATCGATCCCATAATATGGGGTGGTCAATTGAGCGTCGTTTCAGTTACAGATCAAGAGAAATATGAAAAATGTTTTTTTTGTGATTTTTTCTGGTTCTCGGTGAACAATTCATCTGTTCTGTCTAACATTGATACTTGGTCGGAAAATCCTTGATCTGTACCACCTAACATTGTACAGCAAATGAGGGAGTGAAAGGCACTGCTTTACAAAACATATCAATGGTACCAAATAGAAACTAATTTGATCAGATACCCAATCCTTCAGCAGACGGTTTATTCTGAATCCACTAGCACTACAGAGTTATGTGTCTAAGAGCAACCCAAACGAGAGAAAAACAATAGTAAATTCTGGTAAAAGAATCGAAACCTAAGCAAATTTGCAGATCAAATCAACACATTGAAATTACGCAAAATGAAACAAAGAGCTTTGGCAGCACAAAGCTATATGACTGCTCACAAGAGAATCTAACAATGGCACTCATCAAGAAATGAGCAGTGCAGCGTAAGAAACAAGATTCACGGCACAATAACTGGGAAATGAAGACGCTCCTGCCGCAGCTAGACGAGAGACGGCAGCAAGAGCCAGAATCCTTCAAACGTCTCGCACGAATGCAGCAAGAGGTGACGGGATGGGGAAGGAATGGCCAGGGGGAACAGGTGACGGGGAGGGAGAGAATAAAGCAAGCAAGGAGCCAAGGAGGCACGAAAGCTCTCCTTTTTCTCTTCTAGGAGGATTCTTTGCTTTGGAGCAGCAGCACCGCCAACTTATGTCCTTCTCAGGGTGAGTGAAGCTTGAAAATTCACGTTATTGTCATTTGAAGATAAGCTTGATTGATTTTTGTCCCGCAACAGGTGGCATCCGATCCATCTGACCTGGCTCTGCCTGATCCTGCAACTCTGCAGCGTGGACCATACCGTACAGCTCCATAGCTAAGACACTAAGGTTTCACCATTTTCCGCCATTGTGCGACAATGCTTTACCGGCAACAAGCCTGACCACTTGCCTTCACCAAAGCTGCGAGATCAAAATCTGGACAGTTGTGACCGAGATGGGCTAGAAGCCCTCCCATCTCCGTTTCATATTGAGCTCACACCAACCATTCGAGCTATTCGCATGTAGAGGCAGAAGCCTTGTGAATTTCTTCTCAATCTGTCTCCAGATGGTACAACGAAGGTGCAGCAGCATGTGGTCACGCAAAAAATACGAATTTATATAATGTACCTGAGCGTATTTATTAAAATAGATAACATATTACTATATTCACGATTCTAGCATCTGTATTCGGTACATGGTGTGCCGAAAATATCTTTTTTGGGCCGTGAATCACCTGTATTCGGCACACCGTGTGCCGAATACAGGGAACAGTATGTATTCGGCACACGGTGTGCCGAAGTACCTGTTTTATGATTTTTTTTTTTGCACGTGTTGTTATTTATGTAATTGGCAAATATGGTCGTGGCTGGCCGCGGTTCGCTTCTGTCATCTGATACCGGTATTTTGTTATTTCATGTAATTAACAACTTTCAACTAAATTTAAAATGAGTTGTTAATTTAACTGTCATTTTATCTCGGTGAGTTGGCACTTCATTTTATTGGCAAATTTCAACAAAATTTATAATTATGTACCAGTGTATTGTCATTTCATGTAATTAGTAACTTTCAACAAAATTATAAATTATTTACTAATTTAACTGTACATTTCAAAATACATGATAAAGAAAGCATGTAGTCTCTAAGTCGACGGGCAGCCTTAACACTTAGGTATGTTTAAACATGCACAACATTAACCCTTGTATCAATGATCATCTCAAGATGGCGGTGGAAAGTGACGACGTACATTAACGAAAGAATGCCAGTTGTGCCAGTCAAGACTATCAGGGTAAGATGGTAGTCGTCTCCGAGGTGATGGTTAGAAGTTGTGAGGACGGGTACAAAGAAATCCAACATCATCTTCACGATCATCACGGTCCTCCGGAGATGGAGGCCTCAGAGGGAGGGCTCGAGGTGGCATGAAATCTTTGTCGTTGGTGTCTTGAGGTATCACGGTAGGAGCACGTCCTATTTCGTTGTTGGTTGGACATCATGTCGATGTGATGTGTGAACATCCTCTTGTAGTGTTCGTTGAATCTTCTCCTGTATGGCTGGTGGAACGTCGAGACATTGGTGGCATGAAATCATCGGCCGCATCAGCGTCATCATTTTCAGGTAGAATAGTAGAGGGCGCTCTTGTACACCATAGGTTCGCTGATCTTCGTCGTCTTCTACGCGAACCAGGTATCATACCCCCGCCGAAGAGCATATGGATTACCAAGAAGTGTGGGATTTCTTTGTCGATCAACTCTGCGTCTTCTGGGAACGCCTAACGCAGAAGAGGAGCATTCGAATCAATAGCAATAAGATAAGTAGGGTGACCAAATAGAAAATAACGAACATGTATGTGGGATGCATACTGGTCGGGCAACATCACCATCCTTCTTTGCCTCATACAGAAACCCAGCACAGAAGGATGGTCGGCTAATTCGCACACCCTGAGGTATATTTGGCGGCGCTCATGTAAGAGGGCCCTAAGGTCGTCGGTTGTTACATGTAGGAGTGGAACGGTGAACGCATAATAGGGCCGTCTTGCATGCAATTTAGACACAACTTGGATTAGGTTGCTCTCATTAAAGGTATCATCCTTCCCTCCATACACAACATGTAAGGAGGTATTTAATGCTATATCGATCGTTATAGGTATCCATGGATAGCTAGTACTAGAATATCCCGCCATATATGTATTGATCTTTGACTGCAATGTTTTTGCTCTGCACCAAAGCACGAATCGCTGGTTATTTAATAAACATTAAACAGGTATGAAATAACGTAATTGATATATACAAATGCTTAATAAGTAACTCATAAATAAGTTATGTGTCCTAATTATTTGACAAAGATTATGTAAATTAAATGTAATTACTTTAACACTGCAGTGCATAAGATATAGTACAGATGAGTACATAATATAGTGAATAACACATAGTACAGATGAGTACACAAAACATATGAGTACACAACATACTGCACTGGCTCATTAACGACGATGACGCTGCACGCAATCTAAACATGGCCAAATGGGCCATTCGTGCCGGCCCGGCACGGGCCCGACTTGGCACAGCCCGGCTACGGCACGGCCCATCTACAGTAACGGGCCGTGTCGTGCCGGCCCGCGTGCCTTCCCCTCGGCCCACGGCACGGCCCATCGGTGATCGTGCCGTGCCGGGCCGGCTCGGGCACGATTTCGGCCCGACGGGCCGAAATAGATAAAAAAAATATATAAAAATATATAGAAAATAGATAAAAATATTAAAAATATTAAAAAATAGCTAAAAATTAAAAAT